>NC_057831.1:606060-909090 GCF_910594005.1 Cervus elaphus | reverse complement strand
ATACCAAAATCGGACAAATATGCCACACACAAAAAGAAAATTACAGGCCAATATCACTAATGAACATAGATGCAAACATCTTCAACAAAACTGTAGCAGATTTCAACAACACATTACAAAGATCATACATCATGACCAAGTGGGTTTTATACCAGGATTGCAAGGACGCTCAATATACACAAATTGATCTCTGTGAAACGCCATATTAACAAACTGAAAGATAAAACCAAATGGTCATCTCAATAGATGCACAGAAAGCTTTTGACAAAATTCAACACCCTTCTATGATTAAAAAAAAAATATCCAGAAAGTAAGTATACAAGGAACATACTTCAATGTAGTAAAGGCCATACACAACAAACCCACAGGAAACATTATTCTCAACTGTGAAAACCTGAAAGCATTTCCTCTAAGATCAGGAGCAAGACAAGTATGTCCATCTCACCACTATTTTTCCACATGGTTTTGGAAATCTTAGCAACAGAAATCAGAGAAGAAAGAGAAATAAAAGGAATCAATATTGGGGGGAAAAAAAAGATGCAAAAGTTTCACTGTTTGCAGATGAAATGATACTCTACAAAGAAAACTCTAAAGATGTCACCAGAAAATTATTAGAATTAATTGGTGAATAAAGTCACAGAATATAAAATCAATACACAGAAATCCCTTGCATTCCTGTACACAAACAACAACAACAAAAAATCAGAAAGAGAAATTAAAGAAACAATCCCATTTACCACTGCAGCATAAACAATAAAATATCTAGGAATAACCCTACCTAAAGAGACAAAAGAACTGTATGCAGAAAACTATAAGACACTGATTAAAAATAAATAAATAAATCAAAGACAACATACACAGATGGAGAGATGAGCCAGCTTCTTGGATTGGAAGAATCAAGTTGTAAAAAATGACTATTCTACCCAAAGCAACCTACAGATTCAATGCAATCCTTATCAAACTACCAATGGTATTTTTCACAGAACTAAAACAAAAAATTTCACAATTTGTATGGAAACACAAAAGATCCTGAATAGTCAAAGCAATCTTGAGGAAGAGAAACAGAGCTGGAGGAATCAATCTTCCCGAATTCAGACTATATTCCAAAGATACAGTCATCAAGAGAGTATGATACTGGCACAAAAGCAAATATAGACCAATGGAACAAGACAGAAAGCCCAGAGATAAATCCATGCACCTATGGGTACCTTATCTTTGAAAAAAGAGGCAGGGATATACAATGGAGAAGAGACAGTGGTACTGGGGAAACTGGGCAGCTACATGTAAAAGAATGAAATTAAAACAATTCCTAACACCATACACAAAGATAAGCTCAAAATGTATTAAGACCTAAATGTAATACCAGAAACTATAAAACTCTTAGAGGAAAGCATAGGCAGAATGCCCTTTGACATAAATTATAGCAAGATCCTCTGTGACCCACCTCCTAGAGTAATGGAAATAACAAAAATAAACAAATGGGACCTAATTAAACTTAGGTTTAATTAGGTTTAAAAAGGAAACTGTAAACAAGGTGAAAATGCAACTCTCAGAAAGGGAGAGAATAACAGCAAATGACACAACTGACAAAGGATTAATTTCGAAAATATAGAAGCAGTTTATGCAGCTCAATACCAGAAAAACTAACAACCCAATCAAAAAATGGGCAGAAGACCTAAACAGACATTTCTCCAATGAAGGCATACAGATGACTAATAAACACATGAAAAGACGCCCAGTATCACTCATCATTAAAGAAATGGAAGTCCAAACTACAATGAAATATCACCTCACACTGGTCAGAATGGTCCTTATCAAAAAGTCTACAAACAATGATTGCTGGAGAGGATGTGGAGGCAAGAGAACCCTCTTGCCCTGTTGATGAAAATGTAAATTGATTCAACCACTAGGGAGAACAGTATGGAGATTCCTTAGAAAATTAGTAACAAAGCCACCATATAGTCCAAGAATTCCACTAATGGGCATATATCCAGAGGAAACTATAATTAAAAAAGACACGTATACCCCAATGTTCTTTGTAGCACTGTTTACAATAGTTAGGACATGGAAGCAACCTAGATGTCCATCGACAGATGAATGGATACAGAAATTGTTGTACATATATATAGTGGAATATTACTCAGCCATAAGAAGGAACACATTTGAGTCTGTTCTAATGAGGTGGATGAACCAAGAGCCTATTATACAGAGTGAACTAAGTCAGAAAAAGAAAAACAAATATCGTAAATTAGCACATATGTGGAATTTAGAAAGATGGTACTGATGAACCTACTAGCAAGGCAGCAATGGAGACATGGACATAGGAAAGAGACTTGTGGACACAGTAGGGGAAGGAAATGGTGGGACAAATTGAGAGAGTAGCATTGAAACATATATATTACCATATGTAAAATAGATAGCCAGTGGGAGGTTAGAGAGAGCCTCCAGAGGGAGCAGACATACGTATATCTATGGCGGATTCATGTGGCATGGCAGAAACCAACACAATATTGTAAGGTAAATATCCTCCAATTAAAAATACACTAGTTAATAAAAAATACAATTTAGTAATAATTTTACTCAATGTTGCCAAACTCATAATACTCTGCCACTGATTATGGTTATTATCAGAATATCCACATGTGCCTCATATCAGTCAGTCAATTCAGTCACTCAGTCATGTCTGACTCTTTGCGACCCTGTGAACTGCAGCATGCCAGGCTTTCCTGTCCATCATATGGCTATTCTGAAATTCTATGTGGAGGCGTCATTTTAACTTATGTATTTCTTAAAAAAAAAAAAAAAAAAAAGTATTTTTCTAAAGAAATATTCCTCTGAGTTTAAGCGTATTCTCAAAGCCTCTCAGGCCTCTGGGCCAACCTTCCTACATAATATCTCATCCAGGAAACTCCTCACCACTCCCCTCAAAAAAGCTTTTTAGGGGATCAGACCAACTCCTCATCTCATATAAACTGAGAACTCCACTGAAGACTCACTTAACATTTTATATACACCCCAGATCGAATGAAAAATCCATCTATCCCAAGGAATTGAAACACCCATTATATTCTGAATCAGAAATTATTTCAAAATCAAAGTACTCACTTTTTATCTGTATTCTTCCATGACCTCCTGTTACCAATAAGAACACTTCTTTTGCCAGTTAGCTGGTACTCACAGGTGGATTCTTTACCACTGATCCACCTGGGAAGCCCAGTACCCATAGACAAAATGCTTATATTGGAAAAAAAAAAAACAAGAACAAATACTATTTTGTAGTCTTAAAAGCATTTAGTACTCAAATTACACTTCTAATAATAGCACAAGTCCACAAAGCTGCTTTGTAAGGATGACCATTAAACTCTAGGATGCTAGAGTTAAAATTGGACATGTAAAATGTACAAATACAATTACTTAAATAAATTATAAAATATAAAAATGACATATTAAAGAATTATTTAGGTCTATAATTTATTGAACACATAAGGCACATTCATAATTCATTAAAAAATAAAACATTTTAGAATAGCATAGTCTTATTTTTAAAAATACATATTAATTTGTGTAACAAAAGCTAGGATAAAATTCACTAAAATATCAATAATTATTACCCTTAAGTGGTAGAATTTCTGTTGATTTTTTCCCCTGCGTTTTTCATTTTTAGTAAATATGCATATTTTTCATTCCAAGTTATTTGTTCTGCAGAACAATATTTGTGTATGTATTTTACTGCACAAAGTAAGGTGAAGGTAATCGTTGACTTTGAAAAGAGCAGTTGGTGGGGTGATAAGTATGACTATCTGTTTGGAATAGTTTCATATATCTGCTGTTGGCTTTGGAAAAACCTGGCAGAAGCTGGATGGTAGATATAGAGGTGTTTATTTCACAATTCTCTGCTTATTTTTTAAATTTTCCATAATAAAGAGTCAAAAATTTTTTAAAAGAAGAGAGAAATTAGAGACAAATTATCCATGAAATAAAGGCAACTGTCTCTCATTCTCTCTATTTTTTATTTTATTTATTTATTTATTGCTTCTCAGCTTATGGTACCTTAGTTCCCCCACCAGGAATTGAATACAAGCTCATGACAGTGGAAGTATGGAGTCCTAACCACTAGATCACCAGGGAATTCCCTAGGCAAGTCTTGCAAAATTTTTTGTTTTAGAGAAAAGGAGAGAAATAGGATGCTAGCTGGAGGATATCTGAGATCCAGAGAGAATTTTTGAGATGGAAGAAAGTACAGCATTTACAAATGATCAAGGAAAGAGGGGGAAATCAATGATGCACAAGAAATTAGGGGCCAGTTTCTGGAGGGATGAGTTTCAGTGGGTGAGCGAGGGAGAGATTTATTCTGCAGGTAGAATGGCAGGAAATAAGGGGAAAAGATCCAGGCCAAGATGACAGAGAGTTTAATGCCTCTGGAAACTGGAATTTACTCAGCAGATTATGGGGAATCTTCAAAGGATTTTAAACAGAGGAGTGGTGTGTTAAATTCATGCTTTAGATAGCAACCATGTATCCAAGTTGAGAATTAGTTTAGAGTATGAATTGACCCCTTTTTGTTCAATATTTGGTATCTCCTGTAACGCACCACAACCTGAAATGTTCAAGAGATTTTGGCAGGGATTTATTTTTGGAAAGCCTTTAAGTATCAAATAAATAAATAAAAGTTGTCTCACAAAAGAATATCAACATTTATTATATCACTACACAATGGTCAATATTAGAAAGGGTCATTTTTTCCTTTGTAATGTAATGTAGAAAAAATAATATTTTATCACAGTTTTAAGTTGTATTTACTTAACTTATAGTGAAGGTAAATACTTTCATATGGGTATTTGTTTTGTGTGTTTCCTTTTCACTAGCTTGGTAATAAATTTTGTTGGAGTCAAAGGTAAAGTTATACAGTGCATTTTAATAGCTCAAGAGATCTCCTTAAGTAAAACAAGAAACTGTTTCTTGACTATGTCTATTAACAGCACAGAACTCTCTTCTCAATGAACATTACTTTTAAATCCATGTAAAATATTTAATTTTAACCATCTAGGCATAGAGTATAAGGAACCTGAAACATGGTAACCATTAAAAAAAAAAAAAAGGCACATCCTCCCTTGCAGACAATTTTGGCAGATTTCAGGGAGACTGGTCCTGCTCTCCCATTACAATGTAGCTTAGGGAAAATCTTCTGCTGGTGGCTGTAGAAAGCTTTTATTTCTACCAAATGCAAATGACTCTTACAAGCTGTAATTTTTTAAAGGGAGTATTATGCAGACATTAGCACAGTATTAAGCAAGAAGAGAAAGTAAAGAAAAATCTGGACCTCATTTGGGTTATTTGCAATTTGAGATAAAGCTTTAGTGTAGTCTTCAAAGATACTGAAATCACTGGTTCCTATTAAATAGCTATCTAAATGTCCCACAAATGTTGGGAGCAAGAGGAAAGAATAATAAGATATTTGTTTTTGAAATGCAAAGGTAACTAAACTTTATCCATAAAGGGTCAGTGAGTAAGTACGTTGAGCTTTGCAGGCCTCGTGGTATCTGTTTCAACCATTCAATTTTGCTGTTGTATTGAGAAAGCAGCCATCAACATCACTTGAATGAGCATGGCTGTGTTCTGATTAAATTGCATTAATAGGCAACTAAAATTTGAATTTCATATCATTTTCACATGCCACTACATGCTGTTCTATTTTTTCCATTTATTTAAAAATGTGAAAATCATTCTCTGCTCATAGATTGTACAAAAATAGACACCAAGACAGATTTGGCCTATGGTTTCAGTTGCCTATCTTTGCTGTAACAGATTATCATTTCTTTTTGAAATTAACATTTCTAAAAGACTCTAAATGTAAGAAGACTTCACTTCTCCAAATGAGGATATTATCATGAATATTCTATAAGTGACAAATTACAAAGAGCAGATGACCATGTATACATGAAAATTGAAGGCAGCATTAAATTCAGCCATGCAGACAATTCACAGTTCACAAGAATCTATTTATTAAACAAACAAAAAACTTGCCTACACGTTGAAACTCTTGTCTCTAATCATATTGAGTCAATTATATATCCTTGGCAGCAAGGTTGATGTTAATGAACAAAGCTCTGGGAATGGAGTTCACAGCTATGACATGAGCTACCTGTTTGATTTGGGACAAATACATTAAACTTTCTTGACTCTAGTTACTTCATGATTAAGGCAATTACAATATCTGAACTTGTTTCTAGCTATGAGCTTTTACTAAGTCTACTGAGTTACACAAAAAATATTTAATCTAGCTGATATTTTTTGAATTTATAAACTCTGAATAGATACAACATTTTTTAAAAATTTTATATTGGAGTATAGTTGATTAACAATGTTGTGGTAGTTTCAAGTGTAAAGCAAAGTGATTCAGTTATACATGCATCTGTTCTTTTTCAAATTCTTTTCCCATTTAAATATTATAGAATCTTGAGCAGAGTTTGCTGTATTATACTGTAGGCCCTTGTTGGTTATCTATTTTAGATATAGTACTATGTATGTGTCAATCCCAAACTCCCTCCCCTTTCCAACCCCAATCTATCCCTCTCCCATACCCTTCCCCACTAGTAACCATGTCATTCTCAGTCTATGAGTCTGTTTCTGTTTGTAAATAATTCTAAACCGTGTTTGTCTTTGTTCACTGTTGACTACCTTCTGGATATAGACAAGTACCTAAAGCATCAGTTCAGTTCAATCCCTCAGTCGTGTCCGACTCTTTGCGACCCCATGAATCGCAGCACGCCAGGCCTCCCTGTCCATCACCAACTCCCGGAGTCTACCCAAACTCATGCCCATTGAGTCGATGATGCCATCCAGCCATCTCATCCTCTGTCGTTCCCTTCTCCTCCTGCCCCCAATCCCTCCCAGCATCAGGGTCCTTTCCAATGAGTCAACTCTTCGCATGAAGTGGTCAAGGTACTGGAGTTTCAGCTTCAGCATCAGTCCTTCCAATGAACGGCAGGACTGATCTCCTCTAGGATGGACTGGTTGGGTCTCCTTGCAGTCCAAGGGACTCTCAAGAGTTTCTTCCAACACCACAGTTCAAAAGCATCAATTTTTCAGCGCTCAGCTTTCTTCACAGTTCAACTCTCACAACCATACATGACCACTGGAAAAACCATAGCCTTGACTAGATGGACTTCTGTTGGCAAAGTAATGTCTCTGCTTTTTAATATGCTGTCTAGGTTGGTCATAACTTTGCTTCCAAGGAGTAAGCGTCTTTTAATTTCATGGCTGCAATCACCATCTGCAGTGATTTTGGAGTAAAAAAAAAAAAATAAAGTTTGACACTGCTTCCAATGTTTCCCCATCTATTTCCCATGAAGTGATGGGACCAGATGCCATGATCTTAGTTTTCTGAATGTTGAGCTTTAAGCCAACTTTTCACTCTCTTCTTTCACTTTCATCAAGAAGCTTTTTAGTTCCTCTTCACTTTCTGCCATAAGGGTGGTGTCATCTGCATATCTGAGGTTATTGATATTTCTCCCAGTAATCTTGATTCCAGCCTGTGCTTCTTCTAGTCCAGCGTTTCTCATGATGTACTCTGCATATAAATTAAATAAGCAGGGTGACAATATACAGCCTTGCTGTACTCCTTTTCCTATTTGGAACAGTCTGTTGTTCTATGTCCAGTTCTAACTCTTGCTTACTGACCTGCATACAGGTTTCTCAAGAGGCAGGTCAGGTGGTCTGGTATTCCCATCTCCTTCAGAATTTCCCACAGTTTATTGTGCTCCACACAGTAAAGGCTTTGGCATAGTCAATAAAGCAGAAATAGATGTTTTTCTGGAGTGCTCTTGCTTGTTCAATGATCCAGCAGATGTTGGCAAGTTGATCTCTGGTTCCTCTGCCTTTCTGAAAACCAGCTTGAACATCTGGAAGTTCACGGTTCACGTATTGCTGAAGCCTGGCTTGGAGAATTTTGAGCATTACTTCACTAGCATGTGAGATGAGTGTGATTGTGTGGTAGTTTGAGCATTCTTTGGGATTGCCTTTCTTAGGGATTGGAATGAAAACTGACCTTTTTCAGTCTTTTGGCCACTGCTGAGTTTTCCAAATTTGCTGGCATATTGAGTGCAGCACTTTCACAGCATCATCTTTCAGAATTTGAAATAGCTCAGCTGGAATTTCATCACATCTACTAGCTTTGTTCATAGTGATGCTTTCTAAGGCCCATTTGATTTCACATTCCAGGATGTCTGGCTCTAGGTGAATGATCACAGCATCCTGATTATCTGGGTTGTGAAGATCTTTTTTGTACAGTTCTTCTGTGTATTCTTGCCACCTCTTCTTAATATCTTCTGCTTCTGTTAGGTCCATACCATTTCTGTCCTTTATCGAACCCATCTTTGTGTGAAATGTTCCCTTGGTATCTCTAATTTTCTTGAAGAGATCTCTAGTCTTTCCTATTCTGTTATTTTCCTCTATTTCTTTGCATTGATCGCTGAGGAAAGCTTTCTTATCTCTTCTGGCTATTCTTTGGAACTCTGCATTCAAATGGGAGTATCTTTCCTTTTCTCCTTTGCTTTTCACTTCTCTTCTTTTCACAGCTATTTGTAAGGCCTCCTCAGACAACCATTTTGCCTTTTTGCATTTCTTTTCCATGTAGGGACTTAATCCATATGTTGAATAAATTTGAAAAATAAAATTATCTCTTTATAAGACAATGTATAAAAGGCAAATAAAATAAGCTATTTTAATTTTAATTTCTTTATTTAGCAAGTACTTTTAAAAATATTTGCCTGTGTGTCAGACATTAAAGACCACATACCAGCCCAGGAAGTCTCTCATCTTGGTGCACCTAAGGGCAGATTGGGGTTGGTAGCATTTCAGGAAAATTTATTTACTGATGCCAATTTTGCCTTCCATTTCCTTTTATAGCTTCAAACTAACCATTTAGTAGAAAGAGTGAAATCAGAATTACAGGACTGATTCTATTTCTGATCCCTGTCTTTACAAATGTATCAATATTACTAGTTATCATTGTTCTTTCCCTGGTACAGTCTCTTTTTCACAGATTAAAGTAGGAGCAATGAGGAAATGTGCACTTCTTGTGCATATCCATGCTCAATCAGGTCTGACTCTTCATGACCCCAAGGACTACAGACAACAAAGCTCCTCTGTCCATGGGACTTTCCAAGCAAGACTATTGGAGTGGTTTGCCATTTCCTCCAGTGTATATTCCCAACCCAGGAATCAAAAAACACATTCAAAGGCATGCACTTGCCAGAGAGTAGTGATGGTACTCGCGAGGTCAGGAAAGTTAGGCATGGGAGAGTCAATTCCTAAGCAGGTTAATAAGAAGTCCAGGTTCCCCGAGGAGGAGAGAGGGGTCTGGGGTTCCCGAAGAGAGATGAGTCAGTTCAGTCACTCATTCGTGTTCAAATCTTTGTAACCCCATGGACTGCAGAATGTCAGGCCTCAGTGACCATCACCAACTCCCAGAGTTTACTCAAACTCATATCCATTTAGTCGGTGATGCCATCCAACCATCTCATCCTCTCCTGTCACCTTTTCCTCCAGCCTTCAATCTTTCCCAGCATCAGGGTCTCTTCAAATGAGTCATTTCTTCACATCAGGTGGCCAACGTATTGGAGTTTCCATTTCAGCATCAGTCTTTCCAATGAATATTCAGGGCTGATTTCCTTTAGGATGGACTGGTTGGATCGCCTTGCAGTCCAAGGGACTCTCAAGAGTCTTCTCCAATACCACAGTTAGAAAGCATCAATTCTTTGGCACTCAGCTTTCTTCATAGTCCAACTCTCACATCCATACATGAGGACTGGAAAAACCATAGCTTTGACTACATGGACCTTTGTTGGCAAACTAATGTCTCTGCTTTTAATATGCTGTCTAGATTGGTCAAAACTTTTCTCCCAAGGAGCAAGTGTCTTTTAATTTCATGGCAGCAGTTACTATCTTCAGTGACTTTAGAGCCTCCCCATATAAAGTCTGTCACTGTTTCCACTGTTTCCCATCTATTTGCCATGAGGTGATGGGACCAGATGCCATGATCATAGTTTTCTGAATGTTGAGTTTTAAGCCAAAATTTTCACTATCCTCTTTCACTTTCATCAAGAGGCTCTTCAGTTTCTCTTTGCTTTCTTCTGTAAGAGTGGTGCCTTCTGCATATCTGAGGTTATTGATATTTATCCAGGCAATCTTGAGTCCAGCTTATTCTTCATCCAGTGTAGCATTTCTCATGATGTAAAGGATGACAATATACAGCCTTTCCTGATTTGGGACCAGTCTGTTTCTACATCCAGTTTGAACTGTTGATTTCTGACCTGCATACAGGTTTCTCAAGAGGCAGGTTCCCGAAGAGAGATGAGAGGTGGTCTGGTATTCCCATCTGTTTCAGAATTTTCCACAGTTTGTGGTGATCCACACAGTCAAAGTCTTTGACTTAGTCATTAAAGCAGAAGCAGATATTTTTCTGGAACTCTGTTGCTTTTTCATTGATCCAACAGATGTTGGCAATTTGATCTCTGGTTCCTCTGCCTTCTCTAAATCCAGCTTGAACATCTGGAAGGTCACGGCTCACATACTCTTGAAGCCTTGCTTGGAGAATTTTGAGCATTACTTTGTTAGCATCTGAGATGAGTGTAATTGTACGGTAGTTTAAGCATTCTTTGGCATTGCCTTTCTTTGGGATTGGAATGAAAACTGACCTTTTCCAGTTCTGTGGCCACTGTTGAGTTTTCCAAATTTGCTGGCATATTGAGTGCAGCACTTTTACAGCATCATCTTTTAGGATCTGAAATAGCTCAACTGGAATTCCATCACCTCCACTAGCTTTGTTCTTAGTGATTCCTTCTTAGGCCCACTTGACTTTGTATTCCAGGATATCTGGCTCTAGGTGAATGATCACACCTTCATGATTATCTGGGTCATCAAGATCTTTTTTTGCACAATTTTCTGTGTATTGTTGCCACCTCTTCTTAATATCTTCTGCTTCTGTTAGGTCCATATCACTTCTGTCCTTTATTGTGCCCATCTTCACATGAAAATTTCCCTTGGTATCTCTAATTTTCTTTAAGACTTCCCTAGTCTTTCCCATTCTATAGTTTTCCTCTATTTCTTTACACGGATCACTGAGAAAGACTTTCTTATCTCTTCTTGATATTCTTTGGAACTCTGCATTCAAATGGGTATATATTTCCTTTTCTCTTTTACATTTTGCTTCTCTTCTTTTCATAGCTGTTTGTAAGGCCTCCTCAGACAACCATTTTACCTTTCTGCATTTTTTTTTTCCCTTGGGGATGGTCTTGATCACTGCCTCCTGTACAATGTCACAAACCTTCATCCATCATTCTTCAGGCACTTTATCAGATCTAATCCCTTGAATCCATTTTTCACTCCCACTGTATTATCTCAAGGGATTTGTTTTAGGTCATACCTTAATGATTTAGTGGTTTTCCCTACTTTCTTCAGGTTAAGTCTGAATTTGGAAATAAGGAGTTCATGATCTGAGCCAAAGTCAGCTGATTCTATAGAGCTTCTCTGTCTTTGGCCGCAAAGAATATGATCAATCAGATTTCGGTGTTGACCATCTGGTGATGTCCATGTGTAGAGTCTTCTCTTGTGTTGTTGGAAGAGGGTGTTTGCTAAGATCAGTGCGTTCTCTTGGCAACACTCTGTTAGCCTTTGCCCTGCTTCATTCTGTACTCCAAGGCCAAATTTGCCTGTTGCTCCAAGTATTTCTTGACTTTCTACTTTTGCATTCCAGTCCTCTATAGTGAAAAGGACATTTTTGGGGGGTGTTAGTTCTAGAAGGTTTTGTGGGTCTTCAGTGAACCATTCAGCTTCATTTTCTTCTGTGTTACTGGTCGAGGCACAGACTTGGATCACTGTGGTATTGAGCGGCGCTGGAGCCTTGGCTGTGTGGTGCTGGAGTGTGGCTGTAGTGACTGTGAGGAGATGCCCTGTGTCCAAGGGCAAAGAAGCCCCAGCAAATAGGTAGGAGGGGCGAAATGCATTTAGAATCAAACCCCATTCCTGCCAGAGGCGCTCAGAGGGCTCAAACATACCTAGTGCACACCAGGACCCAGAGACCCCACAGAGACAGACAGAACTGTGTCTGAGTGTCTCCTGAGGAGGTGCGGGTCAGCAGTGGACTGCTGCCAGGGCCGAGTCTCTGGGGGCAGTAGACCTGGGTGTGGCATAAGCCCTCTTGGAGGAGGTCGCCATTAACCCCACCACAGAACTTACACAGGACTAGGGAAACAGACTCTGGGAGGGCACAAGCAGAACTTTTTGCGCATCAGGACCCAGGAGAAAGGATTCTGACCCAGACTTGCCCATGAATGTCGAGAAGTCTCTGGCAGAGGCCTGGGTCAGTGGCGGCCTGCTGCAGGTTTGCGGGAACTGAGTGTAGCAGGGCAAGCATGAGACTTTTTGAAGAAGGCCGCCATTATCTTCATTACCTCCACCATAGTTTGGCCTCAGGGCAAATAGCAGGGAGGGAACACAGCCCTGCCCTTTAACAGAAAATTGCATTAAAGATTTCCTGAGCAATGGCCCCGCCCATCAGAACAAGACCCAGTTTCCCCCTCAGTCAGTCTCTCTCATCAGGAAGCTTCCATAAGCCTCTTATCCCTCTCCATCAGAGGGCAGACTGACTGAAATCCACAATCACAGAAACCTAACCAATCTGATCACAAGGACCACAGCCTTGTCTAGCTCGATGAAACTATGAGCCATGCCATATAGGACCAGCGAAGATGGATGGGTCATGGTGGAGAGATCTGACAAAATGTGGTCCACTGGAGAAGGGAATGGCAAGCCACTTCAGTATTCTTGCCTTGAGAACTCCATGAACAGTATGAAAAGGCAAAAAAATAGGACACTGAAAGATGAACTCCCTAGGTTGGTAGGTGCCCAATATGCTGCAGGAGATCAGAGGAGCATTCACTCCAGAAAGAATGAAGAGATGGAGCCTAAGCAAAAACAACACAGTTGTGGATATGACTGGTAATGGAAGTAAAGTCCAATGCTGTAAAGAGCAATATTGCATAGGAACCTGAATGTTAGGTCCATGAATCAAGGCAAATTGAAAGTGGTCAAACAGGAGACGGCAAGGGTGAACATCGACATTTTAGGAATAAGAGAACTAAAATGGACTGGAATGGGTGAATTTAACTCAGATGGCCATTATATCTACTGTGGGCAAGAATCCCTTAGAAGAAATGGAGTCGCCATCATAGTCAACAAGAGTCCAAAATGCAGTACTTGGATGCAGTGTCAAAAACCACAGAATGATCTCTGTTCCTTTCCGAGGCAAACCATTCAATATCACAGTAATCCAAGTCTAAGTGCAGACCAATAATGCTGAAGAACCTGAAGAGGTGACAAGAGTCTGGAATTCTCAAGGAGGAGGAAAGGACAAATGCCTTTTTTCTCTACATTCTTTAGTCTTAGTCACAATTTTTTTTTTTCTTTAAGCCTGGAACTGATGATTATACAACAAACAACTCGGTTTAAACTCTGTACTAAGGATTAGATAGCAACAATGTATCCTGCCTGAGGACAGTTTCTCCTTCCTGAAAACCTTCTGCCTAATCCCATTATCTTAAAATGTATATTATCGGAGTGGGTCTGGTAAGATTTTTACAACCTTGAAACATTCTTTTGATTTATTGTAATAACTAATTTAAAAAGTATATAGCTCCCTTGCTGAAGACTAGGAAGTGGGGTGCTCTCCACCCTCTTTTGATATCTATTTCAGAAGCTTTCTCTGTTCCTTTTCACTATAATAAAACTTCTTCCACACAAGAGCCCTGAGTAGTCAAGCCTGATCTCTGGTTCCAAAGATAAATCTTCTTCTTTGGAGATCAGGAATCACATATCAACATCATTCACCCTAAGTTATGAAGTGTACAAGGATAGCTTTGGGTGGGTGGACAGAGAGTGGAAGTCTCCTTCTCATTGCTCCTATTTTAATCTGGAAAGAGTAAATAAGCAAGATAAAAATAGAATGATTAAGAGAAAGGAGGAAAGGGTTGAATGTTTGAGGGGAAAGAAATAATGCAATAATCTCCTCTAAGATAGTTCTTAGAAATTCTGGCTTCAAATATTTTTAAGTTAGCATTCATAATTCTTCACTGGAAGTTTAACAAGTTGTTAAGGATGTAGTGTATGGTACATTGCAAATGTAGATATTTTAAGTAAATCTCTTATATTACTTTTTAAAAGGGTTCTTTTTGCTTTTTCATACTGTTCTTGGGTTCTCAAGGGAAGAATACTGAAGTGGTTTACCATTCCCTTCTCTCTTCCAACAACACAAGAGAAGACTCTACATATGGACATCACCAGATTGTCAAACCTGAAATCAGATCGATTATATTCTTTCCAGCCAAAGATGGAGAAGATCTATGGAGTCAGCAAAAACAACTCTGTAGAGCCAGCAAAAAAACACTGGGAGCTGACTGTGACTCTGATCATGAATAGCTTATTGGAAAATCCAAACTTAAATTGAAGAAAGTAGGGAAAACCACTAGACCATTCGGGTATGACCTAAATCAAATCCCTTACGATTATACAGTGGAAGTGACAAACAGATTCAAGGGATTAGATCTGATTGATAGAGTGCCTTCTTTTGTGTTGTTGGAAGAGGGTGTTTGCTATGACCAGTGTGTTCTCTTGGCAAAACTCTCTTAGCCTTTGCCCTGCTTCATTCAGTACTCCAAGGCCAAATTTGCGTGTTAGTCCAGGTGTTTCTTGACTTCCTACTTTTGCATTCCAGTCCCCTATAATGAAAAGGACATCTTTTTGGGGGTGTTAGTTCTAAAAGGTCTTGTAGGTCTTCATAGAACTGTTCAACTTCAGCTTCTTCAGCGTTACTAGTCGGGGCATAGACTTGGATTACCGTGATATTGAATGGTTTGCCTTGGAAATGAACAGAGATCATTCTGTCATTTTTGAGATTGCATCCAAGTACTGCATTTCAGATTCTTGTTGACCATGATGGCGACTCCATTTGTTCTAAGGGACTCCTGCCCACAGTTGTAGATATAATGGTCTTCTGAGTTAGATTCACCCATTCCAGTCCATTCAGTCCAGTTTGCCGATTCCTAGAATATCAACGTTCACTCTTGCCATCTCCTGTTTGACCACTTCCAATTTGCCTTGATTCATGGACCTAACATTCAGGTTCCTATGCAATATTGCTCTTTACAGCATCGGACCTTGCTTCTATCACCAGTCACATCCACAACTGGGTATTGTTTTTGCTTTGGCACCATCCCTTCATTCTTTCTGGAGTTATTTCTCCACTGATCTCCAGTAGCATATTGGGCACCTACCGGCCTGGGGAGTTCCTCTTTCAGTATCCTATCATTTTTCCTTTTCATACTGTTCATGGGGTTCTCAAGGCAAGAATACTGAAGTGGCTTGCCATTCCCTTCTCCAGTGGACCACGTTCTGTCAGACCTCTCCACCATGACCCGACCGTCTTGGGTGGCCCCACTTGGCATGGCTTGGTGTCACTGAGTTAGACAAGACTGTGGTCCATGTGATCAGATTGGCTAGTTTTCTGTGATTATGGTTTCAGTCTGTCTACCTTCTCATGCCCTCTCACAACACCTACCGTCTTACTTAGGTTTCTCTTACCTTGGACGTGGGGTATCTCTTTATGGCTGCTCCAGCAAAGCAAGGCACAGCTCCTTACCTTGGATGAGGGGTATCTCCTCATGGCTGCTGACATCAGATTGATTATATTTTTGCAGCCAACGATGGAGAAGCTCTATACAGTCAGCAAAAACAAGGCTGGGAGCTGACTGTGGCTCAGATCATGAACTCCTTATTGCCAAATTCAGACTTAAATTGAAGAAAGTAGGGATAACCACTAGACCATTCAGGTATGACATAAATCAAATCCCTTATGAGTATGCAGTGGAAAAGAAAAACAGATTTAAGGGACTAGATCTGATAGACAGACTGTCTGATGAATTATGGACAGAGGTTCATGACATTGTACAGGAGACAGGAATCAAGACCATCCTCAAGAAAAAGAAATGCAAAAAAGCAAAACAGCTGTCTGAGGAGGCATACAAATAGCTGTGAAAAAAGAGAAGTGAAAAGCAAAAGAGAAAAGGAAAGATATTCTCATTTGAATGCAGAGTTCCAAAGAACAGCAAGGAGAGAAAAGAAAGCCTTCCTCAGCGAGAAATAAAGGAAAACAAAAGAATGGGAAAGACTAGAGGTATCTTCAAGAAAATTAGCGATACCAAGGGAACATTTCATGCAAAGATGGGCTCGGTAAAGGACAGAATTGGTATGGACCTAACAGAAGCAGAAGATATTAAGAAGCGGTGGCAAGAATACACAGAAGAACTGTACAAAAAAGATCTTCATGACTCAGATAATCACGATGGTGTGCTCACTCACCTTGAGCCAGAAACACTGGACTGAGAAGTCAAGTGGGCCTTAGAAAGCATCACTATGAACAAAGCTAGTGGAGGTGATGGAATTCCAGTTGAGTTATTTCAGATCTTGAAAGATGATGCTGTGAAAGTGCTACACTCAGTATGCCAGCAAATTTGGAAAACTCAGCAGTGGCCAAAAGACTGGAAACGGTCAGTTTCATTCGAATCCCAAAGAAAGGCAATGTCAAATAATGCTCAAACTACTGCACGATTGCACTCATCTCACATGCTAGTGAAGTAATGCTCAAAATTCTCCAAGCCAGGCTTCAGCAATACATGAACCATGAACTTCCAGATGTTCAAGCTGGTTTTCAGAAAGGCAGAGAAACCAGAGATCGACTTGCCAACATCCACTGGATCATTGAAAAAGCAAGATCGCTCCAGGAAAGCATCTATTTCTGCTTTATTGACTATGCCAAAGCCTTTGACTGTGTGGAGCACAATAAACTGTGGGAAATTCTGAAAGAGATGGGAATACCAGACCACCTGACCTGCCTCTTGAGAAACCTGTATGCAGGTCAGTAAGCACGAGTTAGAACTGGACATGGAACAACAGACTGGTTCCAAATAGGAAAAGGAGTATGTCAAGGCTGTATATTGTCACCCTGCTTATTTAATTTATATGCAGAGTACATCATGAGAAACACTGGACTAGAAGAAGCATAGGCTGGAATCAAGATTACTGGGAGAAATACCAATAACCTCAGATATTCAGATGACACCACCCTTATGGCAGAAAGTGAAGAGGAACTAAAAAGCTTCTTGATGAAAGTGAAAGAAGAGAGTGAAAAGTTGGCTTAAAGCTCAACATTCAGAAAACTAAGATCATGGCATCTGGTCCCATCACTTCATGAGAAATAGATGGAGAAAGAGTGGAAACAGTGTCAGACTTTATTTTTTGGGGCTCCAAAATCACTGCAGATGGTGATTGCAGCCATGAAGTTAAAAGACGCTTACTCCTTGGAAGGAAAGTTATGACCAACCTAGACAGCATATTATAAAGCAGAAACATTAGTTTGCCAACAAAGGTCCGTCTAGTCAAGGCTATGGTTTTTTCAGTGGTCATGTATGGATGTGAGAGTTGGACTGTGAAGAAAGCTGAGTGCTGAAGAATTGATGCTTTTGAAGTGTGGTGTTGGAAGAAACTCTTGAGAGTCCCTTGGACTGCAAGGAGATCCAACCAGTCCATCCTAGAGGAGATAAGTACTGCGGTTCATTGGGAGGACTGATGCTGAAGCTGAAACTCCAATACTTTGGCCACCTCATGTGAAGAGTTGACTCATTGAAAAAGACCCTGATGCTGGGAAAGATTGAGGGCAGGAGGAGAAGGGGACGACAGAGGATGAGATGGTTGGATGGCATCACTGACTCAATGGACATGAGTTTGAGTAAACTCCGGGAGTTGGTGATGGACAGGGAAGACTGACGTGATGTGATTCATGGGGTCAGAAAGAGTTGGACACCACTGAGTGACTGAACTGACAAAGTGCCTGAAGAACAATGGACAGAGGTTCATGACATTGAAGGGAGGCAGTGATCAAGACTATCCCCAAGAGAAAGAAATGCACAAAGGCAAAATGGTTTTCTTTTTTGTAAGGAGGCCAGACAAATAGCTGAGAAAAGAAGAGACGCTAAAGGCAAAGGAAAAAAGGAAAGATATACACATCTGAATGCAGAGTTTCAAAGAACAGCAAGGAGAGATAAGCATTCCTCAGTAATCAATGCAAAGAATTGAGGAAAACAATAGAATGGGAAGACGAGAGATCTCTTCAAGAAAAGTAGAGATACGAAGGGAATAGTTCATGCAAAGATGGACACAGTAATGACAAAAATCACATGGACCTAACAGAAGCTGAAGATATTAAGAAGAGGTGGCAAGGAAGAAGAAGAAGAGAAAACCCCAAAATTAGTAGAAAGAAAGAAATCATAAAGATCCAAGCAAAATAAATGAAAAAAAAAAAAGAAAAAAGAAAGAAAGAAAAGAAAAGAAACACTAGAAAAGATCAATACAAATAAAAGCTGGTTCTTTGAGAAGAGAGACAAAATTGACAAACTCTTAGCCAGATTGGTCAAGATGAAAAGAGACAAGAATCAAATAAACAAAATTAGAATTGAAAAAGAGAGGTTACAACAGACAATGCAGATACAAAGGATTACAGGAGACTATTATGAAAAACTATATGGTAATAAAAAAAGATAACTTGGAAGAACTCTGAGCCAGGAAGAAATAGAAATTGTGAACAACCCAATACAAGCACTGAAATTGAAGCTGTGACCAAAAATAACCCCAAAACAAAAGCCCAGGACCAGATGGCTTCACAGGAGAATTCTATCAAACATTTAGTGAAAAGCTAATGCCTATCCTTCTAAAACTCTTTCAAAAAATTGCAGAGGAAGGAACACTTCCAAACTCATTCTACAAGGCCGCCATCACTCTGATACCAAAGCCAGACAAAGACAACACACAAAAAAGAAAGCTACAGGCCCATATCACAGATGAACATAGATTCAAAAATCCTAAACAAAATTTTAGCAAACAGGATTCAGCAACACATCTAAAAGCTCATATATCATGATCAAGTTGGATTTATTCCAGGGATGCAAGGATTCTACAATATATGAAAACCAATCGATGTGATACACCATATTAACAAATTGAAAGATAACAGCCACACGATTATCTCCATAGATGTAGAAAAAGCCTTTGACAAAGTTCGGCACCTATTCAAGATTAAAACTCTTCAAAAAAATGTGCATAAAAGGAACCTACCTTAACATAGTAAAAGCCATAATTGATAAGCCTACAGCAAACATTATTCTCAATGGTGAAAAACTGCATTTCCCCTAAGATCAGGAACAAGACAAGGGTGTCCACTTTCACCACTATTATTCAACATAGTTCTGGAAGTCCTAGCTACAACAATCAGAGAAGAAAAAGAAAGAAAAGGAATCCAGATCAGAAAAGAAGAAGTAAAGTTTTCACTGCTTGCAGATGACACGATACTGTACATAGAAAACCTGAAAGAGAGTATCATCAAATTACTAGAGCTAATCACTGAACTTAGCAAAGTTGCAGGATACCAAATCAATACACAGAAACCATTTGCATTTCTATATACAAACAATGAAAAATCAGAAAGAGCAGTTAAGGAATCAATCCCACTCACCACTGCAGCAAAAAGAATTAAATATCTAGGAATAAACTTACCTAAGGAGACAACAGAACTGTACACAGAAAATTATAAGACACTAATGAAGGAAATCAAAGATGACATAAAGAGATGGAGAGATATTCCATGTTCCTGGGTAGGAAGAAGCAATACTGTGAAAATGACTATCCTACCAAATGCAATCTACAGGTTTAATGCAATCCCTATCAAATCACCAATGGCATTTTTCACAGAACTAGAACAAAAAGTTTCAGAATACATATGGAAACACAAAAGACTCCAAAGAGCCAAAGCAGTCTTGAGAAAGAAGAATGCAGCTGGAGGAATCAAGCTTCCCGACTTCAGGTTATGTTACAGAGCTGCAGCCATCAAGAAAGAATGGTGTTGGCACAAAAACAGAGATAGAGAGCAATGGAACAAGATAGAAAGCCCAGAAACAAGCCCATGCACCTATGGGTACCTTATTTTTGACAAAGGAGGCAGAATATACAATGGGGCAAATACAGGCTCTTCAATAAATGGTGCTGGGGAAACTGGACAGCTACATGTAAAAGAATGAAATTAGAACACTTTCTAACACCGTACACAAAGGTAAACTCAAAATGGATTAAAGACCTTAGTGTAAGACCAGAAACTATAAAACTCTGAGAGGAAGATATAGGCAGAACACTCGATGACATAAATCAAAGCAAGATCCTCTATGACCCACCTCCTAGAGTAATGGAATAAAATCAAAAGTAAACAAGTGAGACCTGATTGAACTTAAAAGCTTTTGCACAGCAAAGGAAACTATAAGCAAGGTGAAAAGACAACTTCAGAATGGGAGAAAATAATCGCAAATGAGACAACTGACGAAGGATTGATTTCCAAAATATACAAGCAGCTCATACAACTCAATACCAGAAAAACAAACAACCCAATCAAAAAGTGGGAAGAAGACTTAAACAGACATTTCTCCAAAGAAGACATGCAGATGGCTAACAAACGCATGAAAGATGCTCAACACCGCTCATTATTAGAGAAATGCAAATCAAAACTACAATGCGATATCACCTCACACCAGTCAGAATGGCCCTCACCAAGAAGTTTGCAAAGAATAAATGCTGGAAAGATTGTGAAGAAAATGGAGCACTCTGGCACAGTTTGTGGGAATGTAAGTTGATACAGCCGCTATGGAGGATGGTATGGAGATTCCTTGAAAAACTAGGAATAAAACCACCATTTGACCCAGCCATCCCATCCTAGGCATATACACTGAGGAAACCAAAATTGAAAGAGACCCATGTATCCCACTGTTCATTGCAGCACTATTTCCAATAGTTAAAACATGGAAGCAACCTAGATGTGTATCAACAGATGAATGGATAAAGAAGTGTGGTAAATATACACAGTGGAATATTACTCATCCATTAAAAGGAGTGAAATGCATTTGAGTCAGTTCTAATGAGGTTGATGAACCTAGAATGTTTTATACAGAGTGAAGTGAGTCAGAAAGAGAAAGATAAATACTGTATTCTAACACATATGTATGGAATCTAGAAAAATGGTAGAAGAATTTAGTTACAGGGCAACAATGGAGAAACAGACGTATAGAATAGACTTATGGACATTGGGAGAGGGGAGGAGAGGCTGAGATGTATGGAAAGAGTAACATGGAAAATTATATTACCATATGTAAAATAGATAGCCAAGAGGAATTTGCTGCATGGCTCAGGAAACTCAAACAGGGGCTCTGCATAAACCTAGAGGTTTGGGATGGGATGAGGAGGGAGATGGAAGGGAGGCTCAAAAGGGAGGGGACATATGTACACCTATGGCTGGTTCATGTTGAGGTTTGAGAGGAAACAGCAAAAGTTTGTAAAGCATTTATCCTTCAAAAAATTGATTTTAAAAAATAAAAATGTGGTAGAAATTAAAAAAAAAAAAGTGGCAAGAATACCCAGAAGAACTGTACAAAAAATATCTGCATTACCCAGGTAACCACAATGGTGTGATCACCCACCTAGAGCCAGACATCCTGGAATGTGAAGTCAGCTGGGCCTTAGGAAGCATCACTACGAACAAAGCTAATGGGGGTGATGGAATTCTAGTTGAGCTATTTCAAATCCTAAATGATGATGCTGTGAAAGTATTGCACTCAATATGCCAGCAAATTTGGAGAACTCAGCAGTAGCCACAAAACTGCATGAAGTTAGTTTTCCTTTTAGTCCCAAAGCAAGGCAATCCCAAAGAATGTCAAACTACTGCATAATTTCACTCATCTCACACACCAGTAAAGTGATGCTCAAAATTCCCCAAGCCAGGCTTCAACATTACATGAATGGTGAACTTCCAGATGTTCAAGCTGGATTTAGAAAAGGCAGAGGAACCAGAAATAAAATTGCCAGCATCCACTGGACTATTGAAATAACAAGAAAGTTCCAGAAAAACATCTATTTCTGCTTTATTGACTGCCCACAGCCTTTGACTGTGTGGATCACAGCAAACTGTGGAAAATTCGTAAGGAGATAGGAATACCAGACTATCATACCTGCCTCCTGAGAAATCTGTATGCAGGTCAGGAATAAACAGTTAGAACTGGACATGGAAAACAGACTGGTTCCAAACTGGGAAAGGAGTATGTCAAAGCTGTGTATTGTCATCCTACTTATTTAACTTACATTCAGAAAACTAAGATCATGGCATCCAGTCCCATCACTTCAAGGTAAATAGATTGGGAAACAATGGAGAAAGTGAGAGACTTTATGTTTTTGTGTTCCAAAATCATTGCAGATGTTGACTGCAGATATGAAATTAAAAGACACTTGTTCCTTGGAAGAAAAGCTATGACAATTCTTGACAGCATATTAAAAAGCAGACATTACTTTGCCAATAACAGTCCATCTGGTGAAAGCTATCGTTTTTCCAGTAGTCATTTATGGATGTGAGAGTTGGACCATAAAGAAAGCTGACCACCAAAGAACTGATGCTTTTTAACTGTGGTGTTGGAGAAAACTCTGTAGAGTCCCTTGGACTGCAAGGAGATCCAACCTGTCAATATTAAAGGAAGTCAGTCCTGAATATTCATCGGAAGGACTGATGCTGAAGTTGAATCCAGTACTCTGGCCATTTAATGCCAAGAACTGACTCATTGGCAAAGACCCTGATGCTGGGAAAGATTGAAGGCAGGAGGAGAAGGGGGTGACACTGGATGAGATAGTTGGATGACATTACTGGCTCTATGGACATGAGTTTGAGTAAGCTCTGGGAGTTGGTGATGGACAAGGATGCCTTGCGTGCTGCAATCCATGGGGTCGCAAATAGTTGGACACTACTGAGCAAATGAACTGAACTTAAAAGGGTAGACATTGAAATCTGTCCAAGTATAATTTACAAAAATTAAAAATATGACTCTCCACAGTGAGCTGTCACTTCACATCTTTCAGAAAGGCTGTCATCAAAAATAACAATAATAACATATATTGGTAAAGATGTAGAGAAATGGGAACCCTCCAATATTATTGGTGGAAATATAAATTAATGTTGCCATGACATTATGATGGCTTCAAAAAATTTAAAAAAAGAACTACCACATTATCCAGCAATTCCACTCTTGGGTATACATCTGAAAAAATAAAAACACTAATTTTAAAACATATAGGCACCCCATTGTCCATAACACTATTGCTTACCATTGCCAAGATATGGAAGCAACCTGAGTGTCCATCAACAGATGAATGGATAAAGAAGTTGGGATATATATATATATATATATATATATATATATATATATATATATATATATATAATGGAATATCACTCAGCTATAAGAAAGAATGAAATTTTGCCACTTGCAGAAACATATATGGTCTTGGAAGGCATTATTACTAAGTGAAATAATTCAGACAGAGAAAGAAGTACTGATGACATCACTTACGTGTGGAACTTAAAAAGTACAATGAATTTGAAGATATAGAAAAAAGAAGCAGGATCACGGGTACAGAAAACAAACTTATGGTTACTGTGTTGGGGACAGACATGTAATATAGGGGTGAGGAAGGAGACGCAAACTATTGAGTGTAAGATAGTCTCAAGAACATGTTAAACAACATGGGGAATATAGCGAATATTTCATAATAACTGTAAATGGAAAGTAACCTTTAAAATTTATAAAATCCTTAAATTAAAAAAAAAAAAAAAACTGAAAATTCCCATGCCTTTTACAAATTATAAAGTGAGCATGTTTCAAAAATTTATGTAACTCATTAATGAGAAAGCCAGAAGAATGGCAAAGCAGGTTCAAAGGACTATAGGGGAAAAAGAGTGTTCATAGTTTCTGAAAGGAAGCATGATGAAATAAGATTATTACATTAATTATACAACTGGTTAAGGTCCTACAGGACAATAAAAATGTAACCTTTGACTTATCTTTTTAATAGAAATTTTTCATATCACTACTGGACAAAATTCATATGGAATGCTCTTGGACAAGAATCTTTGCATTGTTACCGGTTTTCTACAATGTAGCATTATACCCCTAAAGAATAATAAAATAGTGTGATCAACAGTAAATAGTAAAACAAAAAAGGTAGATAGCTTTAGAAAATATGGTGATTCATGTGTGAGCCTGTTAGACAATGCTTCAATACAACTTTGTTTTCTTTCTTTTTTTTTTTTTCATTAATTTTTATTAGTTGGAGGCTAATTACTTTACAATATTGTAGCGGTTTTTTTTCATACATTGACATGAATCAGCTATGGATTTACATGTATTCCCCATCCTGATCCCCTCTCCCATCTCCCTCTCTATCCGATCCTTCTGGGTTTTCCCAGTGCACCAGGCCCGAGCACTTGTCTCATGCATCCAACCTGGGCTGGTGATCTCTTTCACCATAGATAATATACATGTTTCAAGGCTGTTCTCTCAAAACATCCCACCCTCGCCTTTTCCCACAGAGTCCAAAAGTCTGTTCTGTACATCTGTGTCTCATTTTCTGTTTTGCATATAGGGTTATCATTACCATCTTTCTAAATTCCATATATATGTGTTAGTATGCTGTAATGTTCTTTATCTTTCTGGTTTACTTCACTCTGTATAATGGGATCCTGTTTCATCCATCTCATTAGAACTGATTCAAATGAATTCTTTTTAATGGCTGAGTAATATTCCATGGTGTATATGTACCACAGCTTCCTTATCCATTCATCTGCAGATGGGCATCCAGGTTGCTTCCATGTCCTGGCTATTATAAACAGTGCTGTGATGAACATTGGGGTGCACGTGTCTCTTTCAGATCTGGTTTCCTCGGTGTGTATGCCCAGAAGTGGGATTGCTAGGTCATATGGCAGTTCTATTTCCAGTTTTTTAAGGAATCTCCACACTGTTCTCCATAGTGGCTGTATGAGTTTGCATTCCCACCAACAGTGTAAGAGGGTTCCCTTTTCTCCACACCCTCTCCAGCATTTATTGCTTTGTAGACTTTTGGATAGCAGCCATCCTGACTGGCATGTAATGGTACCTCATTGTGGTTTTGATTTGCATTTCTCTGATAATGAGTGATGTTGAGCATCTTTTCATGTGTTTGTTAGCCATCTGTATGTCTTCTTTGGAGAAATGTCTGTTTAGTTCTTTGGCCCATTTTTTGATTGGGTCATTTATTTTTCTGGAATTGAGCTTCAGGAGTTGCTTGTATATTTTTGAGATTAATCCTTTGTCTGTTGCTTCGTTTGCTATTATTTTCTCCCAATCTGAGGGCTGTCTTTTCACCTTGCTTATAGTGTCCTTTGTTGTGCAAAAGCTTTTAAGTTTCATTAGGTTCCATTTGTTTATTTTTGCTTTCATTTCCAATATTCTGGGAGGTGGGTCATAGAGGATCCTGCTGTGATTTATCTCAGAGAGTGTTTTGCCTATGTTCTCCTCTAGGAGTTTTATAGTTTCTGGTCTTACATATAGATCTTTAATCCATTTTGAGTTTATTTTTGTGTATGGTGTTAGAAAGTGTTCTAGTTTCATTCTTTTCCAAGTGGTTGACCAGTTTTCCCAGCACCACTTGTTAAAGAGGTTGTCTTTTTTCCATTGTATATCCTTGCCTCCTTTGTCGAAGATAAGGTGTCCATAGGTTCGTGGATTTATCTCTGGGCTTTCTATTCTGTTCCATTGATCTATATTTCTGTCTTTGTGCCAGTGCCATACTGTCTGATGACTGTGGCTTTGTAGTAGAGTCTGAAGTCAGGCAGATTGATTCCTCCAGTTCCATTCTTCTTTCTCAAGATTACTTTGGCTATTCGAGGTTTTTTGAATTTCCATACAAATTGTGAAATTATTTGTTCTACTTCTGTGAAAAATGCCGTTGGTAGCTTGATAGGGATTGCATTGAATCTATAGATTGCTTTGGGTAGTATAGCCATTTTGACAATATTCAATACAACTTTGAAAAGTCATGTGACATCCTTTAGCCCGCAGGCTTTGGATATTTATTTCTTAAATCAAAATAGCATAAAATCCCTTATGATTGTACAGTGGAAGTGACAAACAGATTCAAGGGATTAGATCTGATTGATAGAGTGCCTTCTCTTGTGTTGTTGGAAGAGGGTGTTTGCTATGATCAGTGTGTTCTCTTGGCAAAACTCTATTATTTATTTAAAAATATATTACAAGACTTTTTTTACATTGAAGTATAGTTGATTTGCAATGTTGTGTTAGTTTCAGGTGCACAAATATGTTCCATTAAAGGCTATTACAAGATACTGAATATAGTTTCCTGAGCTACACAGTTGGCCCTTTTAATTTTATATATAGTAGTGTGTATCTGTTAATCCCAGATTTCCAATTTACCCTCCTCCTCCTCTCGTCTTTGGTAACCATAAGCTTGTTTTCTGTGTCCATGAGTGTATTACAAGACTCCTCTTGAATGTAATAATTTACATTATTCTTTTTCCTCCTGGAAATAATATTTCTAGTTACCTTCCTCATATAGACATTATTCTAATTTAATATATATTTTTGATTCTTTTATTAATCACTGTTATTTTCTGCAACAACTAGTTTTAAATCAAAATGCTTGTCATAAGGCTCATAAATGTCTAAAAAATATTATTCTGCATTGAGTTTGCTAATCAGTATTAATAATACACAAGTGATAAAATCAACTAAGAATTCTTATCAACAGTTACAACATGTGAAGAGTTTTTCCCCCACATCAAGCATTTCTTGGATGTCCTCTACCCAGAGAGAGCATCAGATCACACAGGTTAAGGGTTCAGTCCTAAAACCTGGCCTGTCCCCCATCCCCCACCCTCTTTAGACTCAGCACAAGTCCAGGTTGTCACCTGTACTTCTGACCGACAAGCTTTAAATTACAGTTTTCAGGGACCCCATTCTTCAGGTTTGATTATTTTGCTGGACTAGCTCATAGAACTCAGAGAAACATTTATTTACTAGATCACCATTGTTGTTGTTGTTTTTTATTTATATTTATTTATTTATTTGGCTGCATTGGGTCTTAGCTGCCACACACAGGTTCTTATTTTGCAGCATGTGGGAATCTGGTTCCCTGACCAGGGATCAAACCTGGGGCCCCTGCATTGGGAACACAGTCTTAGACACTGGACACCAGGGAAGTCCCTATACTAGTTTTTTAACTGAAAGTTTATAACTTAGGAATAGCCAAATAGAAGAGATTCAAAGGGCAAGATATGAGGAAAGGACACTGAGTATGCATGGTCTCTGGGTGCCCTACTCTCCCCAAACCTCCAGTGCAGACGCTCTCCTTTTGAGTTTTTCTGGAGGCTTCATTACATATGCATGATTGGTTAAATTATTGACCATAGGTAATTGATTCAACCTCCCGTGGCTCTCCCCTCCCACTAAGTCAGAGGGTGGGACAGAAAGGTTCCAACCTTCTATTCTTGGTTGGCTTCTCTGGTAAGTGACTATCTTCAAGTGTTTTCTCAAAGTCACCTCATTAGCATAAATCCAGTAGTAATGGAAAGGGACTTGTTATAAATAATAAGATGCCCATTTCACCTTATAACTTTCAAGTGATGTTGGGAGCTGAGGACAAGAGACCAAATATTAATTTATTATTATTCTTATAGTTCAGGAAGCTCCAAGGATTTTGGAAGCTGTGAGACAAGAACAGTAGACAAAGGCTAAATATGTGTATGAAAAATATATTTTGTTCATCTAAATAATCAAATATGTATTTCTTATAGATCACAATATCACACAAAATATATTATAATTTTAATTAAAATTATTTAAAATAAAATATTTATTGGAAATGCATATCTGAATGCATTAAAATTGACAAGACAATTTTTATTGTCTTTTTAGTGGTAGTACATTAAAATAAGATTCTGAAAAGGAAAGAGAGATGCCTTTCCTTTGTAAATAGAAGAAAGATAATTTTGAAAAAGGAAAACCAGAAGGAAATTCTCATTCCTCTTTCATGGGAACATTTTGTAGAGATGAATTTTAGGAAACATATATATATGTAAATATCACATTTGCAATTTGTGCTCATGCTCAGTCATGCCTGACTTTTTGCATCCCCATGGACTGTAGCCCACTGGGTTCCTCTGTCTATGGGATTTTCCAGGCAGGAATACTAAAGTGGGTTGTCATTTTATCCTCCAGCATTATCTTCCCAACCCAACCCAGGGATCGAGCTAGTGT
This sequence comes from Cervus elaphus, assembly GCF_910594005.1. Taxonomy (NCBI): domain Eukaryota; kingdom Metazoa; phylum Chordata; class Mammalia; order Artiodactyla; family Cervidae; genus Cervus; species Cervus elaphus. Next base: position 880,813 of record NC_057831.1, on the reverse strand, counting down.
CTTTATTGGCAGGCAGATTCTTTACCACTAGTGCCACCTGGGAAGACCAACAAGATTAAACCAGTTGTCTGGTTTGTGTGTGTTATGTAGACTCTTTGTGACCCTTTGGAGTGTAGCTTGCCTGGCCCCTCTGTCCATGGGATTTTTAGTAAAAAATACTGGAGTTGGTTGTTGTTTCCTTGTCTAGGGAATCTTTTTGACCCGGGGATCAAACCTGTGTCTCCTGTGTCTTCTGCATTACAGGCAAATTCTTTGCCTGCTGAGCTATCAGGGAAGCCCCATTGATTCATAAGTGATTTATATTTTAAAGATAATAATCCTATAAATGACATACATTTAGCAAATACTTCTCAAGTTTGTTGATTGTCTTAACTTAGCATTGTATAGTGTTAGTCACTCAGTTGTGTCTGACTCTTTGTGACCCCATGGACTGTAGCCTCACCAGGCTCCTCTGTCCAAGGAATTCTCCAGGCAAGAATACTGGAGCGGGTTGCCATTTCATAAAAGGGTTTTTTTCAACATTTTATTATGAAAATTTACAAACACAGAAACATTACAAGAACAATATACGAAACAGATTTACCAAACAATTATGTTCAACAATATCTTAACAATTTGCCACCTTTCCTTTATTACATCCCTGTATTTTTGTTAAAACATTTCAAAATATGCTGTGAACAGCATTCCACTTCACATCTTCATGATTTAGCAGAGATATCCTATGATTTGAGACATTCTCATATCTCTAACACCAGCATCTTCATCACTTCAAATACGTACACCTAGTTTAGAGAAGTTTTTAGTTGTGTCACTAAAATTCTAAAAGTAAGTAAATAAATAATCCTGTTAGCCTTCAAAATCAAAGAAGATCTTTCAGCGACTAAGTTCTTCATTCTCATAAAATTTATAGCAAGCCTAGAAGAAATTATGGACATCACAAGTGAAAAATCATAAGATTTGTTCTTTTTTTCACCACAGCTGCAGGGAATAACAGGGCAACAGAGAACTCCCCCCAGGTTGTGAGAAGCCTAAGTCACCCTTGATCATCCCACTCCCTCTCTTTTTTCTAAATGTTCCTCATAAAGTAATTCAAATGGGCCCAACGGTTCAACAAAAGACCCCTGGGAATGAGGGCCTGAAAGGCGGCTTGAGAGTTGTTAACCTCATATAAACATGAGTAAACAGATCAAATAACAGCTTGAAATATTTAGTTCTACCCTCCTTGAATCATCTGGAAGTGCGAGTCACCTCTCTTCCAGTTGCCTGCCATCTCCTAGGCACAAAGGTGTCTGTGTCAAACATTGCCCAGCAGAGCAGTCCTCCTTTCAATATATCTTGGTGTAGTAAAAAAAAAAAAAAAAAAAAAAAAAAAAAAAAAAGCTTGTGTTCCCAGAGGGTTTTTTTTTTTTTTTTTTTTTTTTTTTTGGAACCACATATGTAATAAAGATAAATCTGTGTTCTTTTCCAATTTTTTATGTCTACTCAATATTCCACTAGAAGAGGAAAATTTTATCATTGAAATCTAAATTAAATGATGCACAATAGAGATTATAAAATGTGTGCTCATTTTAACCTTCTCATTAGTGTGGGTATTAAAGTTTGGGAGGAATTCAAGCATTTTATTTTTAACTGTGACTTAGAGGCTGGCAGTCGTTTAAGACTCAGCAGGTGCTCAATGACACTTAATGAAAAACAGAAGCATCTCCCTTTTGCCATGAATTCAAACAATTTAAAATTATTTCCAGTAATAAGCCTGAAACCCATTATGAAAACTGTGGGTTTTGTGCCCTGGAATTTACAACATTAGCAATTCCTTGGAACCAAGAACTTTGGCTGTATCAGCAGACAGGGAAGGAGGTGTCCACAATTCTGTTGCATCCAACAAGCCATCCACGTGGGCCCGATCCAGCCAGCCCAACTCACCAACTACACTGGTAGGTGTGGGTGGGTTTTCTCCTGTACTTGGCCACACTCCTTCCTGGCATTTAAGTTCAAATTCTATTTCAACATCCAGATGCTACTTTCCCACATCCTACTGACTCATAAAAAAGGCATGGATGATAAAAGTACTAGCTAATATTCATGTGTTTTGTTTTGTTTTCTTCCAGTTTATGGGCTCCCTTTCTGTAAACTGTCATGTTGCATGACATGTAAAAGACATGCAACCAAGTTCTGTGAATCTATTCTATCTTCTCGTTTTTCAGTATTTCACAGTGATCTTTCAAAAGACTATGAATAAGTAATAAAGCTATTTGACAGGTAATGAAAGTGGGGCATAAAGCAATTTCATTACTTTTTGAAGGTCATACAGGAAAATGATACTAGGTCTTATTACATATGTGAGAGAATTGAGACTATTACCAAAATTCTTGTTAATTTCATGTTTGAGCTGCTGAGTTCTTTAGGTTTGGTTCACGGGAAGGAGCAAGAGAACCCAGGTGACTCATGGAGCAGAAGACTGAGGAATGGAAGTCACACTGCTGAGTTTCAAGGCCATCACAATGTCTCTGGTGGAGGATGGAGGCAAAACTCTGGAAAGATGATCATTAGATAGTTGTAGTCAAAGTAGTGAGATTGGTAAGGACCCCTGGAATCACGAAAAGCTTAAGGCACGCAGTTCAGTGTATGATGCCATGTCCCCTAGATCTTCTCACCAGATGAGAATGCCTCTGTTTTGCTGCTTCCTCTGACTGCCAAATCTTCTGTTCCTCCTCACACACTGCACCCCAGGACAGGTGACACAGGTAGCAGCAGTGGGTTAATGGGTTGTGTCAACAGAAATAAAAGGGCTGCATGTCATACAGGTTTCACTCATGCTGACTATGCCATTCATCAGTCCTTATTAACTCAACTTGAATGCAATTTAAAATATAATTAATAGTAAAAGCTAGCATTTTTCTTACCAGGTTCTACACTGAGCACTTGCTATGCATTCTCATTTATGCCTCACTCTTTTCCTATTAGACTTGATCCCTTCTTGAAGCTTAAGAGCGCAGTAAACATTGGGGTGGAGCTAACTTTTGCACCAATCTTTCTGATGCCAGATTATAGAACTGTTTACTGTATTATACTGTCTTTACTGAAACAAATTGGCATATCTAAAAATTAAAATAAATGAGAGTGTAATAGAAAAGAAAGAAATGCATGAGGATATGTTATCCACATCTTTTGTAAAGGCAAATTCCATTCCCATGTGAAATATGCAGATTACGTTTCCTGCTGCTCACAGAAAATGTCACAATAAATGACATCAATAAAACGTTTTCTGCACTACATGCATGTACAGTCGGCCATTGGCTGAATGTGGCATCTAGCTGGTTCCACTGCTCCAGACGATCTGTAGGAGGTGAAGAGTCTTTAGAACTTTCCCCTGATTTGATCTCCCTTGGGAAATGGGTATTTGCCTTCCCACTGCAAATTACAGTCTCCTAATGCTGCTTGATTTAGTACCAAGAATCAAAATCAGTAACACATAAAGAAAGAATGAAAGATACAGGCAGCAGTTTCTTGGTGGAAATTATAATATATATTACTATCCACATTCCAAAGCTGGGAAGTGATGCTTTTTTCAAAGAGTATTTATGGGTAAGTCATCCTTGATGAAGATGACTTGAAGTCAGAGAGCATCAAAAGGACTTGTTGCCTTAAAATCAAAGGCAATTTGTTGAATTCCACGGACAGTATAATCTATGGGGTCACAAAGAGTTGGACACAACTGACGAACTTTCACTTTCTCTGTCTCTAACTTGACCACTATCATTGGGTAGCTAGGGGTTTCTAGATTGGCAGTTATAGCCCATTTAATCAAATGGGAAATTTGGAAATAAAACATAGACAAATAGTTAAACTTGTTTGGATTGTTCTATTATAAATCAGGAAATGCTAAAGTCTTTAAAACCCAAACTTTGAAGCACCTGATGCCAAAATACTGAAGGCAGCCTTAATAAGAGAGCTATAAAGTTACTAGTTGTTTTTTAAAGTTAATGTTTGCTGACTATTTTGTGACAATTGCAACATCTATTTCAAAATACTTTACTCAATACACTTACTGGAAGACACTTCTAAAAACTGTAGATCTATATCCTGGAGGAGGGCACAGCAACACACTCCAGTATTCTTGCCTACAGAATCCCATGGACAGAGGAGCCTGGCAGACTATATAGTCAACAGGGATGCAAAGAGTCAGACAGGACTGAAGTGATTTAGCATGCAGGCATGCACATAGATCTGCATGTTTAAGAACAACTCATGAAAACAGTGAAAAAGTACTGAGAGTCTCAATATGAAAACATCTTGAAACCTAGACGTTTATCTTTCTCTAGAGTGAGGAGTACCTGGAGAGATTTTAAAAACAAAGCAAAATTTCCCTTCTACATGAAAGTCTTGACTATAACTCCTCCTTCCCTTAAAATAATAGAAATAATATTGGTTCTTTTTCTTCTTGCATCTCTATAGATCCATATTAACCCCCCCAAAATGAAAAGCACTTTATACTTTAAAATTTGCCTAAGTTACAAATTGACTTTTCATATGTAAATTCTATAGAAGGAAATGGCTGAGAAGACTGATGGTCAGGAAAGAAGCAGGTAATTCAGTTAAGTCTGAATGTTTCTCTCCCACACACACACACACAAACACATATACACATTCTCATGTACTGTCTAAGCACTCCTGACTTGTCCATCTCACTATAGAATCAACATATTTTGATGAGATCAAGATAAAAGTTTTCTCTTTTAGAAGAGATGAAACTAATACCAACTACACTACAAGGCATACTTAGAATATGCTAGGACAGAGACAATTAGGAACAGTTTTGCAATTGAGTCATGTATGTGGAGTTGAGCTATTCTGGTAGATTCTTGTTCAATGATTTAAGGTTTAATTCACAATTTTTATGTTGTAAACACAAAAGAAATCAGTGAGTAGTCCAAGCACCAATGTTAATTAGATGGAGCCCATTGACTGCCCTTTCCTTTCTCTCACTGTATGTTCTACTCAAAATCTGGATTCTTTCCTAAAGCAACTCCATTAAGTAGGGGAAAGCTTTCTTAAGTTTGTTCCTTTCCATTCCTAAGTTTTTGTTTCTCTTTCTAAAAATGAATAAGAGCATATTTCCCTAGTTTGGAGTAATCCAACTTCATGCTGCTGCTGCTGCTGCTAAGTCGCTTCAGTCGTGTCCAACTCTGTGCGACCCCACAGACGGCAGCCCACCAGGCTCCCCCGTCCCTGGGATTTTCCAGGCAAGAACACTGGAGTGGGTTGCCATTTCTATCTCCAGTGCATGAAAGTGAAAAGTAAAAGTGAAATTGCTCAGTCATGTTTGACTCTTAGCGACCCCTTGGACTGCAGCCTACCAGGCTCCTCCTTCCACGGGATTTTCCAGGCAAGAGCACTGGAGTGGGTGCCATTGCCTTCTCTGAATCTAACCTCATAGCAGAATGTTATTTTTATAAATTATTCAGAGCTATCATTTAAAAAAAAAATCTCCCCCAAATCCAGATCTTAAATATCTTTTAAGGTTATCCATTACAGGGCAAAAGTTAGTGAGACCAGTTCTCTTATGTCTGACATGTTCTAAGTACAAAATGATAGAGCAAGTCAGTCATCAAACGTGTAGAATGACATATTCGTTAGAATATGGGGCAACATGAGAGTGAGAAGAATAGAGGAAAATATTTTTTAAAGAAAGGAAGAAAAATTCCAAAATTTTAATAGCAACTGCCTCTAAATGTAGGATTATGAGTTATATTTTCTTCTTTCTCATAATTTTCTACACTTACTAAGCTTAATGATATTTAGGGTGAGTGCAGAAGAACTATGATTCAAACTTCCAAAATCAAAAAGGAAGAGGCTCAGATGTTTTCAGTTGAAAGTCATAAGATAAGTTGCTATCAGACATCCTGTATTTGACATTTCTGTTGGAGTAGGCAGTTTCCGTGGAGAATGACAGGCAGTTTTGCCAACATCCATAAAATAATAACTGAATTAAAATACTTGCTAGTGTTTAAACACTAAGATTTCAGAGAAAGTAAAAAATAAAATGTAAGGGCCTTCCCAGTATCCCTCCTGCAGTTCTTGTCTGAAAACCTGGACACAGTTTTTAAACTAAAGTAATTGATTCCATCAGACCAAAGTGTTTCAGTTTCTCAGGGTTTACAAAAATCCCTAAAATAGGTACTATTAATCTAGTTTGTAAAGCACATAGACTGAAGCTTTACACATTTGCATAAATTAAACCTACCGTCATTGATCCAGGGCTGACCTTTGTCACTTAGCAGTTATTTTCTGATTCTCTGGACACAAAGGGAGGAGACAGTGTGTTTGAATGGGTCCTTGTGTCTTACATTTTGTGATCCACCAGACGGGTCTTCAGTGCACAATGAGTCGTCAGCCCTGGGGTGTATCCTCTGTTTTATGCAGATGGTGACAGAGTACTTTTGTGGGATTTCACCCTTAATTTTGTCTGCAGGCTGTGTAAATTAGGTGCTTTCATGAAGTAAGAAAAATAACTTCCTGACTACATTACAACACAAATATTTTCCCCTGAACTTAAAGTAGTTGAGTCAAAAAGGTGGTTTGTAGCCTGGGTGGTCAGAATACAAAAACATACACAAGAAAGATGAAGTTTATTCTGGAAAATATAATTTCCTAATCTGGAAAAGCCCTCAGAAATGTTAAATTATTATGATATGTTGTAGAAATGTTAAATTATATTCTGCTTGTTCTTTGTCCTTTTTTGCCTTATGATTATTAAAAATAAATTAGTTCTTTTAAAAACTTTTGAAGATTTTGTTACTTAGAGTTAGGCTTTTGGAACTTACAAAGGTTAGTGTATATGAACACAGGTGAAGGTACTTTCATGAAATATTATAGCAAAGTAGAGGATTTTCCTTCAGTAACAACAAAATCTTTAAATTCCTCTTCTCCACACCCATGATGCACCCTGGTATTCTTGTGGAGAAGCTTGGGTTTTCACATCTGATTGAAACAGCAAATACAGAGTGCAGATGCAGATCTCAGACAGAACCTCTTTGCAATTATTCAGTTATTCATCAAGTATCTATGGAGTGATGACCACGTACCATGCACTGCCCCAGGGTCTGTGAGTATAAAGTTTATTTTCTTGAGGCAAGAGACCCACTAAACAAACATATATTTAAAACATTTAAGACTGCATTGAATGTTCCAAAGATAAGAAAACAGGTAGTATAAGAGAGTATAACTAGAGGGAGAGCCAAGATCAAGAGGAAAAGCTATGTAGGGAGGAAACCTCCACCCTCTTAAGGTCCCTAGCTGGATCTGCAACTTAAACTGATGGAGTCTCAGGAGAAAAGCATTCACATTTATTTTATATGACAAAGGAGCCTGCTGAAGTAAATAGAGACCTGAAGAAACAGACTTGAGTATTTTGTGCTAAGTTTGATGAGGAGCTGGCACCAGTGGAAAAATACAATAGGTTTGAGAATGATGCTGAAAGCTCAGTTTCTCTTTATTTTTTTTTTTTCAATTATTTTTATTAGTTGGAGGCTAATTACTTCGCAACATTGCAGTGGGTTTTGTCATACATTGTCATGAATCAGCCATGGAGTTACATGTATTCCCCATCCCGATCCCACCTCCCACCTCCCCCCCCACCCCCCCACCCGATTCCCCTGGGTCCTCCCAGTGCACCAGGCCCGAGCACCTGTCTCATGCATCCCACCTGGGCCGGTGGTCTGTTTCACCATAGATAATATACATGCTGTTCTCTCGAAACATCCCACCCTCGCCTTCTCCCACAGAGTCCAAAAGTCTGTTCTGTACATCTGTGTCTCTTTTTCTGTTTTGCATATACGGTTATCATTACCATCTGAAAGCTCAGTTTCTCTTGTACCCCAGTGTCAAATCAAATCTCAGAGACAGAGTTTTGGGTGAAGTAGTAAAGGACCTCCTGGTGGCTCAGATGGTAAAGAATCTGCCTGCAATGAGGGAGACCTGGATTCGATCCCTGGGTCAGGAAGATCCCCTGGAGAAGGGAATGGCTCCCCACTCCAGTATTCTTGCCTGGGGAATTCCATGCACAGAGGAGCTTGGCAGGCAACAGTCCACAGAGTCGCCAAGAGTTGGACACAACTAAGCAACTTTCACTTGCACTTAGAAAAAGATAGCTTCATTGCTTTGCCAGGCAAAGGGGGACACATTGGGTTTGTGCCCTCAAAATCATGTGTCCCCACTTGGAGAAGATAGTGACAAGTTTTATAGTAAAAGAGGGCATGATCAGCTCGTGGGCATTCATTCTTCTGATGGATTGATAGTGAGATAAGTAGGAGTCAACATCATCAACCTTCAGGTTTAACTGGGCTGGGATCTACATGCTTGTGGGCCACATGCCATAACTTCTCTCACCTGGAAGGGGATTTAAGTATCTGCAAAATAGCCTAAGATATTGTTGTATGTGTCCTTTGATGGGGAAAAGCAACCTTGCCCCAAGTCTGCTCTTGCTGTTTCTTCTTTTCTCACATCCTCTTCCATCTCTAGTTAACGGCTGCGTGAACCTGCCCATTGGAACTTGGGGAAGGATGAATGAAGGCAGTTTCCTACAGTCAAAGAAATGGAGGACACAGAAAGTCCTTTTGCCCCGGAGCCTCACAGGGCTCCACAGTATTAGTCATGTGAGCTCAGTATAATAAACTGGGGGAATTGTCAAGGTCTGTTTTTCAGGATTCTTCCTGATGTTCCTTTGTCTTAGAAGATAAACATGTTCCTTTTCTCCAGATACAGGGAAGACACTTCTTGGATGAGAGTTTTATAACCTGTTTCATGGGAGATGGGAAGAGGGAAAGTTGCAGTGAACTTTTTCTTCTATCATCTTTTCAAATTCTTTCAACTTAAAATAGTCCATATGCCAGGTGCCATATTTTGGGGTATTGTGTCCAGAACTCTATCACTAGCCTTGTGAAGATCTGAGGAAGAGAATTCCAAGAAGGGGAAACGACAGGTGAAAGGACCCTGTAGCAGGAGAATGTGTGGATTTTATAAGCCATGAAACCCAGTAATGAAGAGGAGGAGTATGAAGTAAGGATAGACTGCAGGACACAGGATGTCGAAAGACCTGATAGATTTTCTTCTGAGAAAAATTTATGCAAATGTCTCTCACCATTTATGACTATGCTTTTGAGACTCAAAGTGATCTTTGTTCAAGAGGAGGCTCTTTTTAAAAAAACATATTCTAGGCTGTCGCTTTGGCCATTGATAAAAGAGAAATGAGAAATGGGGAAGTCATCCTTTCATATACCTGAGTTAACTTGAATTTTATTCAAACAAGAACAGCCTGTTTGTGGCCTATCAAACATACATTGCACTTCTTCTTTAATTATTAGAGAAAAGGGCACATTAACCAGAAGTAAAGAATGTCTATGTTAAAAACAAAGATTAAATGTTTCCCTGCCTGGGACACCAGTGCTAGTTATCCATGATAAGAGTCCCTTTCCAGGTGTCAAGGTCATCCTGACTCCGTGTTTGTGCTGGTATGGCTTTTTTTTGAAAATTTGAAGGCTGTCTTTCAGGTTATAGTCCTCAGTTTGGCTAAAAAAACAAAGCAACAACAACAACAACAAAAGACCTCTTTGCTTTTCCTATTATAGAGTTTTTTAATTAATTTATTATTTATTGAAGGATAATTGCTTTACAGAATTATTTTGCTCTATTCTGTCAAACCTCAACATGAATCAGCCACAGGTATACACATGTCCCCTCCCTCTTGATCTCCCTCCCATCTCCCTCCCCATCCCACCCCTCTAGGTTGATGCAGAGCCCCTCTTTGAGTTTCCTGAGCCAGGCGGCAAATTCCCCTTGGCTCTCTATTTTACATATGGTAATATAAGTTTCCATGTTACTCTTTCCATACATCTCACCCTCTCCTCCCCTCTGCCCATGTCCACAAGTCTATTCTCTATGTCTGTTTCTCCATTGTTGCCCTGTAAGTAATTTCTTCAGTACCATTTTTCTAGATTCCATACATACATGTTAGAATACAGTATTTATCTTTCTCTTTCTGACTGTATATATCTTCCCTCTGTATAAAACATTCTAGGTTCATCAACCTCATTAGAACTGACTCAAATGCATTCCTTTTTATGGGTGAGTAATATTCCACTGTGTATATTTACCACACTTCTTTACCAATCAATCTGTTGATGCACATCTAGGTTGCTTCCATGTTTTAACTATTGGAAATAGTGCTGCAGTGAACAATGGGATACATGGATCTCCTTTAATTTTGGTTTCCTCAGTGTATATGCCTAGGATGGGATTTCTGGGGCATGGTGGTTTTATTCCTAGTTTTTCAAGGAATCTCCATACCATCCTCCATAGCGGCTGTAACAATTTACATTCCCACAAACTGTGCAAGAGTGTTCCATTTTCTCCACAATCATTTCAGCATTTATTCTTTGTAAACTTCTTGGTGAGGGCCATTCTGACTGGTGTGAGGTGATATCGCATTGTAGTTTTGATTTGCATTTCTCTAATAATGAGCGATATTGAGCATCTTTCATGTGTTTGTTAGCCATCTGCATGTCTTCTTTGGAGAAATGTCTGTTTAAGTCTTCTTCCCACTTTTTGATTGGGTTGTTTGTTTTTCTGGTATTGAGTTGTATGAGCTGCTTGTATATTTTGGAAATCAATCCTTCGTCAGTTGTCTCATTTGCGATTATTTTCTCCCATTCTGAAGTTGTCTTTTCACCTTGCTTATAGTTTCCTTTGCTGTGCAAAAGCTTTTAAGTTCAATCAGGTCTCACTTGTTTACTTTTGATTTTATTCCATTACTCTAGGAGGTGGGTCATAGAGGATCTTGCTTTGATTTATGTCATCGAGTGTTCTGCCTATATCTTCCTCTCAGAGTTTTATAGTTTCTGGTCTTACACTAAGGTCTTTAATCCATTTTGAGTTTACCTTTGTGTACGGTGTTAGGAAGTGTTCTAATTTCATTCTTTTGCATGTAGCTGTCCAGTTTTCCCAGCACCATTTATTGAAGAGCCTGTATTTGCCCCATTGTGTATTCTGCCTCCTTTGTCAAAAATAAGGTACCCATAGGTGCATGGGCTTGTTTCTGGGCTTTCTATCTTGTTCCATTGCTCTCTATCTCTGTTTTTGTGCCAGCACCATTCTTTCTTGATGGCTGCAGCTCTGTAACATAACCTGAAGTCAGGAAGCTTGATTCCTCCAGCTCCATTCTTCTTTCTCAAGACTGCTTTGGCTCTTTGGGGTCTTTTGTGTTTCCATATGAATTCTGAAACTTTTTGTTCTAGTTCTGTGAAAAATGCCATTGGTGATTTGATAGGGATTGCATTAAACCTGTAGATTGCATTTGGTAGGATAGTCATTTTCACAGTATTGCTTCTTCCTACCCAGGAACATGGAATATCTCTCCATCTCTTTATGTCATCTTTGATTTCCTTCACTAGTGTCTTATAATTTTCTGCGTACAGTTCTTTTGTCTCCTTAGGTAAGTTTATTCCTAGATATTTAATTCTTTTTGCTGCAGTGGTGAGTGGGATTGATTCCTTAACTGCTCTTTCTGATTTTTCATTGTTTGTATAAAGAAATGCAAGTGGTTTCTGTGTATTGATTTGGTATCCTGCACCTTTGCTAAGTTCGCTGATTAGCTCTAGTAATTTGATGATACTCTCTTTCGGGTTTTCTATGTACAGTATCGTGTCATCTGCAAGCAGTGAGAACTTTACTTCTTCTTTTCTGATCTGGATTCCTTTTCTTTCTTTTTCTTCTCTGATTGTTGTAGCTAGGACTTCCAGAACTATGTTGAATAATAGTGGTGAAAGTGGACACCCTTGTCTTGTTCCTGATCTTAGGGGAAATGCTTTCAGTTTTTCACCATTGAGAATAATGTTTGCTGTAGGCTTATCACATATGGCTTTTACTATGTTGAGGTAGGTTCCTTTTATGCCCATTTTTTTGAAGAGTTTTAATCTTGAATAGGTGCTGAGCTTTGTCAAAGGCTTTTTCTACATCTATGGAGATAATCGTGTGGCTGTTATCTTTCAATTTGTTAATATGGTGTATCACATCGATTGATTTTGCATCCCTGGAATAAACCCAACTTGATCATGATATATGAGCTTTTAGATGTGTTGCTGAATCCTGTTTGCTAAAATTTTGTTTAGGATTTTTGAATCTATGTTCATCTGTGATATGGGCCTGTAGCTTTCTTTTTTGTGTGTTGTCTTTGTCTGGCTTTGGTATCAGAGTGATGGCGGCCCTGTAGAATGAGTTTGGAAGTGTTCCTTCCTCTGCAATTTTTTGAAAGAGTTTTAGAAGGATAGGCATTAGCTCTTCATTAAATGTTTGATAGAATTCTCCTGTGAAGCCATCTGGTCCTAGGCTTTTGTTTTGGGGGTGATTTTTTTTAAACCATAACTTCAATTTCAGTGCTTGTAATTGGGTTGTTCATAATTTCTATTTCTTCCTGGTTCAGTCTTGGAAAACTGAACTTTTCTACAAATCTGTCTATTTCATCAGGTTATCAATTGTATTGCCATATGGTTGTTTTTACAATCCTTTGTATTTCTGCATTGTCTGTTGAAACCTCTCCTTTTTCACTTCTTGTTTTGTTGATTTAATTCTTCTCTCTTTTTTTCCTGATGAGTCTGACTAAGTGTTTGTCAATTTTATCTTCTCAAAGAACCAGCTTTTAGCTTTATTAATCTTTCCTATTGCTTCTTTCATTTCTTTTTCATTTATTTCTGCTTAAGATTTCTTTCCTTCTACTAATTTGGTTTTTTTTTTTTTTTTTTTTGCTTGTTTGTTTGTTTTCTTCTTCTTCTTTTTTTTCAACTTGCTTTAGGTGTAAAGTTAGGTTATCTTTTCGATGTTTTTCTTGTTTCTTGAAGTAAGATTGTATTGCTATAAACTTCCCTCTTAGAACTGGTTTTGCTGCATCCAATAGATTTTGAGTTGTCATGTTTTCATGGTCATTTATTTCTAGAATTTTTTTTCTTTCACTTTTGATTTCTTCAGTAAACTGTTGTTATTTAGAAATGAGTTGCTTAATCTCCATATCTTTGTGTTTCTTACAGTTTTTTTCTTCTTCTTCTTCTTATAATTGATATCTAGTCTCATAGCATTGTGATCAGAGAAGATGTTTGATACATTTTCAATTTTCTTAAATTTAATGAGGCTTGATTTGTGACCCAGGATATGGTCTGTCCTGGAGAATGTTCCATGTGCACTTGAGAAGAAAGTGTGTTCTTCTGAATTTGGATGGAATGTCCTAAAGATATTAATGAGATCCATCTCATCTAACATATCATTTAAGACGTGTTTCTTTATTAATTTTCTGTTTTGATGATCTGTCCATTGGTGTGAGTACAGTGTTAAAGTCTCCTATTATTATTGTGTTACTGTTAATTCCTCACTATTTGATACTCCCTAGGCTTAGTTCTCTGGTAGTCTAGGGTCTTGGAGTCAGTGGTCCCATTCCAAAGGCTCAGGGTTTGATCCCTGGTCAGGAACAAAGATTCCACAAGTGGTTTGTTATGGCATTAAGGGAAAGTAAAACAAATATCCAAAAACGAGAAACCAGAGATGAAACCCAGACAAATGGCAGTTGCAAGATCAGGCAAATAATAATTAAAATCATGGAATATACACATATACATATATACCCATGAGCAAAGTGAAAACAGTCCAACAAAAATAAAATACAGTATTTGATCTGGTGAACAAAGGAAATAAAAAATTATTTTACCAGTTAAGAACAAAACTAACTTAAGCACAAACTGGAAAACAAAACTAAAGCAAGGTGCCAAGTGGGGAATAAAGCAATGAAAACAAAACTAATAAATATATTGAGAGGAAAGGAAAGAAAGAAAGAATACATATACAAAGTTAAATAGAGGTAGATGAAGAAGATTTATATACATTAAAGATTAACTGCAAGAGGAAAAGTACAGTAGGAAAGGCAAATGAAGGAATAAATGCAGAAAAAATGTAATAGTTTTTTAAAAAGTAAAAGTTAACATTATACAAAAGAGAAAAGAGAATAAAATGGAATAAGAAAGAAAAAAGGGGAAAAAAAAAGAAAACTCCATAGAACTGCAAAAGCCCAATGGAGAGGCAGAGGTTTTTAACAACAATAAAAAGTGTGGCTGAATATACAGATATACATATACACCTATAAGCAAAATCAAACAGTTCAACAAAAATTAAGTACAACAGATTTACCCGGCGAACACAGGAAACCAAAAAGGATATCTTCCAGAACAAAACTAATTAAAGTACAAACTGGAAAAGAAAACTAAAGCAAGGTGCCAGTTAGGGAATAAAGTAGTGAAAATAAAACTAACAAATATGCTGAAAGGACAGGAGAGAAAGAAAAGAAAGAATAGATATGCAAAGTTAGATAGAGGAAGATAAAAAAGATTTATATATGTTAAAGATTAACTTCAAGGGGAAAAAAACAGTAGGAAAAGCAAACAAAGGAATAAATGTAGAAAAATTAATAATAGATTTTAAAAATTAAAAATTGAAATTAAAATAAGAGAAAAAAAAAAAAAGAAGAGGAAAACTCCACAGAATTGCAAAAGCCCAAAGTAGAAGCAGAGGTTTATGACAGCAATAAAAAATGTTACTGAGGAAAAAGAAAAAAAGCTCAGAAGCTTAATTGTATTTCTTAGTGCCATAAAATCGACAGCTACAAGGGGGTGGGGGGAAGGGAGGAAAAAAAAAAAAACTCCAAAAGAACATAGAGAACAAGTCAAAAAATAAGAATAATATGTTTTTCTTGAGTCATGGCTGTCAGAGTCCTTTCTCTCACTGGGAATCACAGTCCACCTCACCCTCCTAGGATGCCCTCCAACATGTACTGATCTCTGGAGCTGCTGTGGGAGCTGCTCAGATCCTAATCTGGTCCTACTCCTGTGTGTTCTTGCCTCCAATGCCCACAGCTATCAGAGCTAGTGCCTTTTCTGTTGTGGGGGCTCTCAATGGCCTTTTATATATTCCATAGACACAGCCTGCTTAGTTGATCCTGTGGATTTAATCTGCAGCTTGTACAGCTGGTGGGAAGGTTTTGGGTTTTTTTCCTTAGCCACACTGCCCCTGGGTTTCAATTATGGTTTTATTTCCACATCTACATGTGGGTTGTCCCCTGGGGTTTAGCTCCTGAGGTTTCCCTGGAGGGCTTGGGTTTGCTCCTGTGAGGGCCAGGAGGTGGAGGTGGGGCAGCTGCTTGAGTCTCAGGATTTCTGGCAGCACCAGGTTCTCAGGGGGGTTGGCGGCTAGGGTAGCAGGAAATAGTGCTCCAGAAGGGTATGGCAGCAAGTATTGGCCAATACTCCAGTATTCTTGCCTGGAGAACCCCCTCTCTGACAGAGAAGTCTGGCAGGGCACAGTCTTCAGGGTTGCAAAGAGTTGGACAGGACAGAAGCGACCCTGTACACATAAACATAGGACCTTTTATTTTATTTATTTATTTATTTATTTTTTGCTGGTGGCAGCTCTGCTCCAACGAGAGCTGAGCATGAAGGTGGTGCAGCTGCTTGGCTTGCAGTGACCTTGGCGGCGCCAAGTGTTCAGGGACACAGACCGCCTCCACGGAAGGAGTTACGGCCCTATCAGAGTCTTTTTTCGAGCCTCATGTAGCTGGCGATCAGAAGCCTCTTTGGCCAGTCTTTCTCCATAGCTCCTCTCATTCAGGCACTTAGAGGGATCCCTTGCCTTGGGTCCTTCTCTCTTGTTCAGCATATCAGACACATAGAGGGGACCCCCCTGACTGGGGTCCTACTCTGCAGATTAGCACATCACACACTTAAGGGGCACCCTGGGTGGGGTCCTACTCTGTAGTTCAGTGAGTCAGGTGCTTGATGGGCCAGCCTCTCTACTGTTCAGCTGCCGATGCTGGCCTGTGGAGAGAGAGATGCTATGGTGATGGCTCCACCCTCTATGTAAGACTCAGCAGTTTAGCCTTGCTCCCATGGCTTCCTGACTTTCCTCCACAGGCATTTCTCACCCCAATCTCCTCACTCACATTCCTCTGACCCATCTCTCCACAGTCAATAGCAGCCTTCACACTGGGATTGCTTGACAATCCCTAAGCTCCAGCTCCCAGCCACTGCCCCTTCTAGGAAACCCAGGTTCCTGCCAGGCATATATTTGGCTGTGGCAAGGACTGTCTGATTCTCACTCTATTTAGGATGCCACAGATCTGCTGTTTCAGCCTTAAATATTTTTTCTTCTGACTCAAACAATTGCCCAACTGTGGAGATCAGACCCCTGCTTCAGTTCCCCCAGTCATCAAGGGCAGATCCAATCCTATTAACCCTCCTGTTTTTTCCCCTAGTGTTGGGGTCCTTTAATGGACCGGAACCTTGTGGTACGGAGTCGACAATAAGAAAGTGAAACAGAAAAAGAGGCTGATATCCCTTGGTTTATGCAGAGGACCAATAAAGTCCTTGACACAGGACTTGCATCTGTCACGAAGGCACCAGGCGCCCTCTTGAGGGGGTCTTAGAAGCCCGGGCAGAAAAGTGAGCACAACGGGTCTCCACGCTCCAGAGAGTCAGCCAGAAAAAGAGAGAGAGAAAGAGAGAGAGAGAGACAAAAAAGACCCGGGGACCCAAGCTCTGATGGAGCAAAGGTGCTTTAATGATTTTTCTATGAGTATATATAGGCTGCAGTACAAGAAACTTCTTTCGGGAATGATAGAGATCAGAAAACCAAACGTACAGCAACCATTACCAAGGGAACAAGGGGTAATGTTAGTCACAAGGTCAGGAGACAATCCGTATCTCAAGAAAGGGGAAGGAGATTAAGCTGTTTTGTCCTAAGGAGAATGTTTACTAAAGGAGACTCATGCTTGCCTCACACAATGACCTCAGTCCCTGGGAGCAGCATGCTGTTCCTCTTGAAGAGGGACAAAGGACTCATGAGAGACAGCACGTAGGAATCCTCCCGTCAAACATTCCCGGACACCCTAGTTCCTTTGTCCTACCAAGTGCTGCGTGGTTCTATATTCTTTTCCACTGGTTAGGTCCTCCTGTCTGCTCTAAGCTGGTGCTCTGCATGCACTTCTGTGTCTGAAGGTGTATTCCTGATGTATCTGTGGAGAGAGATGTACTCCACATCCACCTACTCCTCCACCATCTTATTCTCCCCTACAATGTCTAGATTTTTTATTGACTATATTTGCTGACACCACACTTACTCCGAACAAGCCCCAATATCCACTTGAAGTATTAGTCTATTTTTCAAGTGATTTGTATTTTCTAGCATTTTCTAGCTTAGCTTCTAAACTCTTTAGTGTGAAAAATTTAAACATAGAAGAAGAAAGAATAGTGTAACAGATCTTAGTTTTCAACAATGATCAACTATTTTTTAATGCAAGCAATGCATACTCTCTATAAACAAAACAAAACCCTCAATGATGAAAAGAGCACTTAAAATTGCCCTATAGAGAGAGAACCAATGATAACTACAGGATAATGCTACTTTTTTTTTTTTTTTTTCACATGCATACATAAGATGGGGATTTTGTGTTTCTTGTCTTTTGTTGTCAAGGTGAGTCTATGCTGTACATGCTATTTTGGAAGCTTAGACAACCTTTAGGGGAAGGCAATGGCACCCCACTCCAGAACTCTTGCCTGGAAAATCCCATGGACAGAGGAGCCTGGTAGGCTGCAGTCCATGGGGTCACTAAGAGTTGGACACAACTGAGTGACTTCACTTTCACGTTTCACTTTCATGCATTGGAGAAGGAAATGGCAACCCACTCCAGGGTTCTTACCTGGAGAATCCCAAGGACGGGGGGAGCCTGGTGGGCTGCCGTCTATGGGGTCGCACAGAGTCGGACACAACTGGAGCGACTTAGCAGCAGCAGCAGCAGCATGACACACTTAACTTGAAGAAAGTAAGGAAACCACCAGACCATCCAGGTATGACCTAAGTCAAATCCCTTATCATTACACAGTGGAAGTGACAAGTAGATTCAAGGGATTAGATCTGATGGACAGAGTGCCTGAAGAACTATGGATGGAGGTGCGTGACATTGTACAGGAGGCAGTGATCAAGACCATTCCCAAGAAAAAGAAATGCAAAAAAGCAAAATGGTTGTCTTTTTTGTAAGAAGCCTGTACAAATAGCTGAGAAAAGAAGTGAAACTAAAGGCAAAGGAGAAAAGGAAAGATATACCCATCTGAATGCAGAGTTCCAAAGAATAGCAATGAAAGATAAGCAAGCCTTCCTCAGTGATCAATGCAAAGAAATAGAGGAAAACAATAGAATGGGAGAAACTAGAGATATCTTGAAGAAAATTAGAGACACCAAGGGGAGAGTTCATGCAAAGATGGGCATAAAGGACAGAAATAAAGGACACAATAAAGGACAGAAATGGTGTGGACCTAACAGAAGCAAAGATATTAAGAAGAAGCAGCAAGAATACACGGAAGAATTATACAAAAATGTCTTCATAACTCAGATAACCACGATGCTGTGATCACTCAACTAGAGCCAGGCATCCTGGAATGTGAAGTCAAGTGGGCCTTAGGAAATATCACTATAAACAAAGCTAGTGGAGGTGATGGCATTCCAGTTGAGCTATTTCAAATCCTAAAAGATGAAGCTATGAAAGTGCTACTCTCAGTATGCCAGCAATATGGAAAACTCAGCGGTGTCCACAGGACTGGAAAAGGTCAGTTTTCATTCCAATCCCAAAGAAAGGCACTGCTGAAGAATGCTCAAACTACCACACAATTGCACTCATCTCAGATGTTAGCAAAATAATGCTCAAAATTCTCCAAGCCAGGCTTCAACAGTACATGAATTGTGAACTTCCAGATGTTCAAGTTGGATTTAGAAAAGGCACAGGAACCAGAGGTCAAATTGCTAACATCCACTGAATCATTGAAAGAGCAAGAGAGTTCCAGGAAAACATCTATTTCTGCTTTATTGACTATCCAAAGCCTTTGTGTGGATCACAACAAACTGTGGAAAATTCCGAAAGAGATGTGAATACCAGACCATCTGACCTACCTTCTGAGAAATCTATATGCAGGTCAAGAAACAACAGTTAGAAATGGACATGGAACAACACACTGGCTCCAAATCAGGAAAGGAGTACATCAAGGTTGTATATTGTCATACTGCTTATTTAACTTATATGCAGACCATATCATGCAAAATGCCAGGATGGATGAAGCACAATCAAGATTGCCAGGAGAAATATCAGTAACCTCAAATATGTAGATAATACCACCCTTATGGCAAAGTGTGAAGAACTAAAGAGCCTCTTTATGAAAGTGAAAGAGGAGTGAAAATGTTGGCTTAAAACTCAACATTCAGAAAACTAGGATCATGGCATCTGGTCCCATCACTTTATTGAAAATAGATGGGGAAACAAGGGAAACAGTGAGAGACTTTATTTTGGGGGGCTCCAAAATCACTATAGATGGTAACTTCAGCCATGAAATTAAAAGACACTAGCTCCTTGGAAGAAAAGTTATGAGCGACCTAGACAGCATATTAAAGAGCAGAGGCATTACTTTGCCAACAAAGATCTGTTTAGTCAAAACTGGTTTTTCCAGTCCTCATGCATGGATGTGAGAGTTGGACTATAAAGAGCTGAAGAATTGATGCTTTTGAACTGTGGTGTTGGAGAAGACTCTGTAGAGTCCCTTGGACTGCAAGGAGATCCAGCCAGTCCATGCTAAAGGAAATCAGTCCTGAATATTCATCGAAAGGACTGATGTTGAAACTGAAATGCAATACTTTGGCCACCTGATGAGAAGAACTGACTCATTGGAAAAGACCCTGATACTGGGAAAGATTGAAGGTGAGAGGGGAAGGGGATGACAGAGGACGAGCTGATTGGATGGTATCACTGATTCAATGGATGTGAGGTTGAGTAAGCTCCGAGAGTTGGTGGTAGAATGGGAAGCCTGGTGTGCTGCAGTCCATGGAGTTATAAAGAGTCAGACACAACTGAGCAACTGAACTGAACTGAACTGAACACTTTATGATTATCTGTGCCTCATTCCTTGTCTGTAGATAGCACTGAAAAAATTATTAAAAGAAATATGGTCTCCAAAATGGTGGAGAATCTCCTTAATAATTCTGCTTTGCAGTTTTCCTTCCACCCTATTTCACTGACATCAATGCATTAGATTTTTTCAAAGAATGAGACTAAACAGGAATCAGAGAAACAGAGCAGAAATATAGCAGAAAATTTAAAGTGAGGAGGTTGGTCACATTTTTCAATTTTATTTTTAAGGTGAGATTTTTATGGAAAATACCTTGTGTTGTCCTCTGCTGTAATCAGGGGGAACCACTGTTATGTTAACCAGCCTTTTCCCTCTCATGCTGAGATGTGATTAGATGCCTAGGAAACTATTTTGAAAATTTAAAGTTGTTTCCATGAGATTGTAATTCCAGCTCTACAACTTCCTTAAATGCATTTAACTCTGTGTGGCTTTAGTGTTATATTTTACCAGGTGCAACCATGTTGTATGGTAATTAAATTTGTGAACCATATTTTCCTTAAAGTAAACAAATAGACTCCATTGAAATTCCTTAATATGCAAGTTCCCTCCCTTTGTCTTTCTCCCTCTCCTTCTTTCTCTTTTCCTGATTAGGCTTCCCTTTTTACTTGGTACTTTTTTCTTTTCCTTTCAAAATGACTAGATTACCATAAACATTTTACACACACACACACCTGCAACACATCCAGTTGTGTCTGCTACTAACTGACTTCCTCCAAAAAGGACAAAGCGTCAGTTACAGGAGCCATCCTTCAGCTTGCAGTGGAGATCTGGCAAAACTGCTAAAACTGGTGGAAGCAACTGCCCTTACAACTCTGCAGATAATTAAGTAGCTGGATCCATATGTGTTGGCTTACAAAATTTTTAAAAAGAAATTAATGTGAGACTTTGCTTTCAGAAAGCAAAGGGACAGAAGTAAAAGACACACAGTTATCCCCCTAGTTTAGTTCTTGATAAGTTAATATTACATCTTCTGCAGAGATTTGTGCTTATATTCCAGAGTAAGTAGATGTCTTAAAGCAGTTCGCAACAAAGTAATATTCTAACTTAAATTATTAAATGTCTCTGAGCACGTACATATGTGCATATATGTTCTACTACTATAACCATTTTATTTCTGAAAAATAACATTTGACCGGGAGTTCATCAGTCAGAAGTCTAATATGATTTGTTCATTTGAAGACAAGATATGAATAAAACTTAAAATTCAAATAAAGTCTTGTTAAAAATATAAAATAGTTTTCACTGTAAATATTAAGGAAGGCCCCTCAAAATTAAACACATAAAAGGATCGTTTTATTCCTGCAGCTGTGGCGAGATAGCTAGCAACTCAGAAGAGGGACTCTGATGTCTCACTGTCTGAGTTCAAACATTTTATTGTTTCAATCCTGACCTTTATTTCTCTCCCTAGTAGCATCCTGCAAAAAATCATTTCTCTTTCCCAGAGAACCCAGTCTGAGTTCTAGTTATGTATGCTTCAAAAACTGTTTGTCTATACCTAATTTGTAAAACAGACATAAGTGGGTTGTTGTGAGGATTAAATTAGTTAATTTAAGGAAAAAGTTCTTAAATAATCTTTGGCATATAGAAGGTGATAGAGAGAAGCTTAATGGGACAGACACATTAAACTTGTGTCTAGCAAGAACCATTATGGTGCATGCATGTTCTATCATTAACTTGCTTTAACCTTCTGAAAGCCTTTTAATGCCAGTTTTCTCATTTGTATGAAGGAAGAGATTGAATTTCATTTCCAACATTCCAGTTCAGTTCAGTTGTTCAGTCATGTCTGACTCTTTGTGACCCCATGGACTGCAGCACACCAGGCTTCCCTGTCCATCACCAACGCCCAGAGCTTTCTCAAACTCATGTCCATTGAGTCAGTGATGCCATCAAACCATCTCATCCCCTGTCATCCCCAATACCCAAAGAATATT
Source organism: Cervus elaphus (assembly GCF_910594005.1). NCBI lineage: Eukaryota > Metazoa > Chordata > Mammalia > Artiodactyla > Cervidae > Cervus > Cervus elaphus. Next base: position 858,849 of record NC_057831.1, on the reverse strand, counting down.
TATATTTCTAGGATCTTTATTGGACATCAGTAGTATATAAACTAGTTTGAACATTTTTGTGTGTGATATGGGCTCAACAAATCTGAAACAGTCACAATAATTGAGTAATCACAAACATTTCTAGTTCAGGTGCCAAGTTTGGGGAATGCAGAGGTAGCACCATAATAAATAATAATAAAATTCTCCTTCCAGCTGGGTCAAGAGACACGACAGGCAACTGTAAACAGGATCATTGTCAAGTAGCTTCTGTGGGTATTCACTGTAGAAAAGAGAGAGTTGAAAATTCTTCTTGATTAGATATTGGGAAGAGAGTCAGACAAAATGCACCAATGTTAGAGACCTCATCAACCACCCTGAGATAACATTAAATGGACTGGATTCTCTGGGAAAGAGAAATGAAATTTTGAACTCAGTTCAGTTCAGTTCAGTTGCTCAGTCGTGTTCAACTCATTGTGACCCCATGAATTGCAGCACGCCAGGCCTCCCTGTCCATCACCAACACCTGGAGTCTACCCAAACTCATGTCCATCCAGTTGGTGATGCCATCCAGCCATCTCATCCTCTGTCATCCCCTTCTCCTCCTGCCCTCAAACCTTCACAGCATCAGGGTCTTTTCTAATGAGTCATTTCTTTGCATCAGATGGCCAAAGTATTGGAGTTCCAGCTTCAGCATCAGTCCTTCCAATGAACACCCAGGACTGATCTCCTTTAGGATGGACTGGTTGGATCTCCTTGCAGTCCAAGGGACTCTCAAGAGTCTTCTCCAACACCACAGTTCAAAAGCATCAAATCTTCTGCACTCAGCTTTCTTCACAGTCCAACTTTCACATCCATACATGACCACTGGAAAAACCATAGCCTTGACTAGATGGACATTTGTTGGCAAAGTAACTCTCTGCTTTTTAATATGCTATCTAGGTTGGTCATAACTTTCCTTCCAAGGAGTAAGCATTAATTTCATGGCTGCAGTCACCATCTGCAGTGATTTTGGAGTCCAAAAAAAAAATAAAGTCTGACACTGCTTCCAATGTTTCCCCATCTATTTCCCATGAAGTGGTGGGACCAGATACCATGATCTTAGTTTTCTGAAGGTTGAGCTTTAAGCCAACTTTTTCACTCTCCTCTTTCACTTTCATCAAGAGGTTTTTTAGTTCCTCTTCACTTTCTGCCAGGAGGGTGGTTTCATCTGCATATATGAGGTTATTGATATTTCTCCGGGCAATCTTGATTCCAGCTTGTGCTTCCTCCAGCCCAGCGTTTCTCATGACGTACTCCACATATAAGTTAAATAAGCAGGGTGACAATATACGACTTTGACGTACTCCTTTTCATATTTGTAACCAGTATCTTGTTCCATATCCACTTCCAAATGCTGTTTCCTCACCTGCGTACAGGTTTCTCAAGAGGCAGGTCAGGTGGTCTGGTATTCCCATCTCTTTCAGAATTTTCCACAGTTTATTGTGATCCACACAGTCAGAGGCTTTGGCATAGTCAATAAAGCAGAAATAGATGTTTTTCTGGAGTGCTCTTGCTTTTTTGATGTTTCAGTGGATGTTGGCAATTTGATCTCTGGTTCCTCTGCCTTTTTGAAAACCAGCTTGAACATCTGGAAGTTCACGGTTCACATATTGCTGAAGCCTGGCTTGGAGATTTTTGAGCATTACTTCACTAGCGTGTGAGATAAGTGCAATTGTGCAGTACTTTGAGCATTCTTTGGCATTGCCTTTCTTTGGGATTGGAATGAAAACTGACCTTTTCCAGTCCTGTGGACACCGCTGAGTTTTCCAAATTTGCTGGCATATTGAGTGCAGCACTTTCACAGCATCATCTTTCAGAATTTGAAATAGCTCAACTGGAATGCCATTACCTCCACTAGCTTTGTTCATAGTGATGCTTTCTAAGGCCCACTTGACTTCACATTCCAGATGTCTGGCTCTAGGTGAGTGATCACACAATCGTGATTATCTGGGTCATGAAGATCTTTTTTGTACAGTTCTTCTATGTATTCTTGCCACCTCTTCTTAATATCTTCTGCTTATGTTAGGTCCATACAATTTCTGTCCTTTATTGAGCCCATCTTTGCACAAAATGTTCCCTTGGTATCTCTAATTTTCTTGAAGAGATCTCTAGTCTTTCCCATTCTGTTGTTTTCTTTTATTTCTTTGCATTGGTGTTACTAGGGAGCAAAATAAAGGTCAGGATTGAAAGGATGAAATGCTTGGAAATTGATCAACAAAGTTTTCTGTACTCCGTCAACTACACATCAGTTAGTGCGTAACCTCTGAAAGGTCAATTTAAGACATGGATGCTTTGGGCTTACATTTTTCTTTCTCATAAAATGCAACAAAATCCCTGCATATAACAACCATTCACTTCATCTTTATTAAATCAGTTAATGAACCCTCTAAAATTTTCAGCCAAAGGAAATTGAAGTAGAGCCAAACATTAGGGTTTCAGAGAACTTAGAATTTGTAAATTTAAAGACTAAATACTTCATATTTATAAAAAGAACTGATAAAATAACTTGGTCAAAGCCATATGACTTAGTGACAGGAGTTAGGACTAAAATTTCAATTATTTTAGCTTGACTCCTAAAATAATCCTATTCCCATCACACCAAATTACTTTCACTTTTGATAATGAACAAACTCATCACAAGCCAAGAGTCAAATGTCAAGTTTCTGTTCTATCAGTTGAATGTTAAAATCTAGACCATTTGAGCTCTGTGGTTCCAAAGAGATTCAAAATTCCAAGATTCTCTAAGTCTTAAATACACCCTCAAAGAATTCCAACAGAAAGTTTACTAGCAGCTTTATATCATACATAATTCATCCAATAAAAAAAAAATAACTGTTGTCTTGGAGTCATTTGGATTTATTTTGAAAATTCTTGAGACTATTTTTGACTAAAATAAACATATAAACAAGGTTAAAATAAGGGGTGAGAAGGTAAATCCAAAAACATCTCACTACTTTCTTTTTTTTTTAAGAAAAACATTACTAATTGGGATTTTTCCTATGCAATTGACTGATTTTTACCTAATTTATTCTTCATTACAAAAACATATAAAGATCATCTACATACGTTTTTAGCCTGCCACAATAACAAAAATTTTCTTGATGTCATATGGTCAAGAATTTTAACCCAGTAGCTTGAGTAACAATCGCCACATTGTAGTGGTGTCTGAATGTTCCACAGGTTGCTACCTCTATTCTTTTTGTTACTAATAGAAATGAGAGTCTGTGCTGTACTTAGCCACTCAGTTGTCTGACTCTTCTTGACCCAGGAATGGAACCAGGGTCTCCTACATTGCAGGCGGATTCTTTACCAGCTGAGCTACCAGGGAAGCCCAATTGAAAGTCTACAGCAAATAATTGTCCCCCACCCCCATCCCACCCCACCCCCCGCCGTGGTTTTTCAGGCATATGAGAGCTAGAAAGATATCTATACTCTCAATAGTGTGTGCCTTTTTTGGAGTTATGGTTTCTTGTGAAAACATGTGTTTGGGTTCAGATATTAGGTTTATGCAGCATTTATGATTGGTGATCTTTTTCCAACTAGCCACACATAGCCAAGAAGATCCTGGGAAAATTTTTGAGTGAGCATTTTACTGAATACATGCTTTAGCACACACAATGTTTTAATTTTATGCATTTGATATCTCTAACATGTCTAATTCACCATTTCCTCTAAGTAGAAAGAATGCAAATTTTTGTCACACATGTTTTCAGAATCAATCAATTTTTTATTTGCTAGGATTCTGTTTTCTACAATTTCTGTTATTAGTTTTATTCTTCATCATTAATTTGGGCCTCAAGAATAGCAGTAGATAATTAAGGGAGACCTAGGAGAGCTAATACAGGAAATGAAAACTGAAAGGCAGGGAGTTAGCATAGACCCAAAAGTGGTCAAAATGGAACTATGGATCAAAAGCCAGAGGTAGGTCAGTGTACTAGTGTGAAATCCAGAGAGTCAGAAAGCAGAGAAACAGAAGGAAATGAGGCCACAGGCAGTTAAATAAAGTCAGAGCAAGACTGGGAATGGGAAGTAACATCATCCACCTAAGCAATCAGGAATCAAAGAGGAAACTCTCTTGGGAAGGGAGACTCTAAATTAAGCAGTATTCTGTCTCCACCAGGATTAGTTTTAAATGTTTCCATCTATGGGCAGGAGCTAATCCCACCACAAAGAGAGACAGATGGTTAACCAGGAATCAAAAGCAGATCCTGTGTAATATTAACATTTACTTTCCTAGGATAGAGTGGAATTTTATTCAACAGTAAGTTAGATAATGAATATATAATAATGAAGATAACAAATAAAATTTCCTACAAGTTTTGGAGAATAGTTACAGAATATATCTTTCAGATTTTAATGGCAACCTAATTTCTATCTTTGTCTAGGTCAAAATCCATAAATAGCTATCCTAGTATTTGATCTAATTCTTGATTTTCTCTTTTTTCCCCCTATATATCTTTTCTAGAATTTTTTTTCACGTATTAATTTTCTTTATTCCTATAATCATTTCTGTTTCCCTCATAGCTCAGCTGGTAAAGAATCCACCTGCAACGCAGGAGACCCCGGTTTGATTCCTGGGTCAGGAAGTTCCCCTGGAGAAGGGATAGGCTATCCACTCCAGTATTCTTGGGCTTCCCTAGTGGCTCAGATGTTAAGGAATCCACCTGCAATGCCAGAGACCTGGGTTTGATCCTTGGGTTGGGAAGATGCCCTGGAGGAGGACATGGCAATCCACCTGAGTATTCTTGCCTGGAGAATCCCCATGAACAGAGGATCCTGGCAGGCTACAGTCCATGGGGTCACAAAGAGTCGGACACAGACACGACTGAGTGACTAAGCACATAATCACTTCTAGAGTCATTCTTGTTTTAAGTTCTCATTCATTTTTTTTTAAAGTTTCATGATTTCCAAATTCAAATCAACATGAATTCAATATTTCTAGGCTCCAGAGAACACATCGAAAAGAGAAAGGGAAAGTCTCTCCACTCAGGGAGTTTTTATCTCTGCAGGAGTCCACGTGTCCTCAAGAAACTGTCAGAGCAGGATGAATGTTTGATGGCACACAGTGGAGGCCCTAAGTGCTGTGGTTGAGAAAAGGCTCTGCTGACAGAGGACACTTTCCAGATGCCTAGAACAGAGCTGAAATCACGTTTAGTTGGCAAGAATCAGGAGACGTTTACAGAGGAAATCTAGTGAATTTATAAGAAAATTAAATTAGATAAAGTTTAATGAGTAAACACTGAGTTTAAGAGTAAGGACCATGTCTGATTCCTCATTTTATCCATACGTAGTACCTAGAACCAGACTCTGGAATATAGCAATAATTTAAGAACACAACAAATATTTATTGAACTTACCTTGAGTGATTGAATTAAACCCTGAACAACTAGTAGGATTTCAGTTAAGAAAAATTGGGACAAACAGAGCAAGTCTTTTCAAAGAAAAGAAACACATGGCATTAGCAAAAATAAGCAAGAGAAAATATGAGCTGTTAAGTTCAGTTCAGTTCAGTCGTTCAGTCGTGTCCGACTCTTTATGACCCCATGAATCATAGCACGCAGGCCTCCCTGTCCATCACCAACACCTGGAGTCTACCCAAACTCATGTCCATCCAGTTGGTGATGCCATCCAGCCATCTCATCCTCTGCCATCCCCTTCTCCTCCTGCCCCCAATCCTTCCCAGCATCAGGGCCTTTTCCAATGAGTCAACTCTTCCCATCAGGTGGCCAAAGTATTGGAGTTTCAGCTTCAACATCAGTCCTTCCAATGAACACCCAGGACTGATCTTCTTTAGGATGGACTTGCTGGATCTCCTTGCAGTCCAAGGGACTCTCAAGAGTCTTCTCCAACACCACAGTTCAAAAGCATCAATTCTTTGGCGCTCAGCTTTCTTCACAGTCCAACTCTCACATCCATACATGACCACTGGAAAAACCATAGCCTTGACTAGACAGACCTTTGTTGGCAAAGTAATGTCTCTGCTTTTTAATATGCTATCTATGTTGGTCATAACTTTCCTTCCAAGGAGTAAGCGTCTTTTAATTTCATGGCTGCAATCACCATCTGCAGTGATTTTGGAGCCCAAAAAACAAAGTCTGACAGTGTTTCCACTGAGAGTAGCCTAATTTGGATAGTCAGAAGTGTTTACAGAAAAAGCCTATTTGAGAGTTTAATGTTATTTTATACAAAACACCTTGGTTTCAGGATTCCAGTGAAAGTGAGCCCTGTACTGAGGACCAGGGGGCATAGATAGGACAGCCAGGCAGACCCTGTTTTAAGATGTCTGACCAAATGATCCTGAATGAGAAGCAGCCCAGGAGAGAGGCTGCAAGCTGGAGAGTGAACTACCATAGGGAGAGAGCGACAGGAGCAAAAAGGGACATGTGAGTGGAGACGAAGGTAAGACAGATGGGGCAGAACCGCAAGCCAAGCGGGTACAGGACTGAAAACAGGAGGAAAAAGCACTGAGCTGGGTGAACACAGGCCTCACCTTGCCTTTGCCATCAACTATTTAATTTCAGCAAGTCACTTCTCTGAGTTTGTTCTCTCGTCTGTAAAATGGAGATGAAACTCATCATATAAACATGATAATATGATGAGTTTCATCGACATTTGTGAAATACCTGACATATAGAGCATACCACCATGCAAAATAAGTGTGTTTATATAGAATTATATACAGAATATATTTATGTATAGAAAATATGAATATATAAAAGTATATTGATTTCCTAGGGCTGCTGTAACAAAGTACCACAAACTGCTAGTTTAAAACAACAAGTACTGCACTATCTCATCAATCCAGGGGCCAGAAAGCTAAAATCAAGTGTTAGCAGGCTTGATTTTTTCTTAGAGGCTCAGGGAGAACCTTGCCTCTCTCTTAACTTCTGGTGGTTGCTGGTGATCTTGGGTATCTTGTGCTTGTAGCTGCCTAACTCCAGCCTCCACCTCTGCTGTCATGTGGCATTCTCCCTGTTTGTCCTTATGTGTCCCCATGTTTCTCCTTTTCTCATTAGGACACCAGTCATTTTGGATTGAGGGCTCAGTCCACCCCACTACGGTTGCGAAGGTCCCCTGGAGGAGGACTTGGGAAAGTTAACAGATGGCACCACTCAGGCTCTCTAGCCCCATGCTGTCACACCCTCTTGCCCCATGTTCTGTAAAAAATGACTTTGCACGGTTATGTAATGGCTGAGATCACTTATAGCCCTGTGCAGGTGTATCAGGAGGTACTCATTCGGTCATGGGCTACTTTGTGTGGTATGCCTGCATGAGCTTCACCATGAAAGCCCTGGCTACATTGGAGCAACATCATGGTTATGTTATATGAGGTTATGTTTTGGCTGTTATGGCTATGTTATGGTTATGTTATGTCTGCTGCTATGGCTGCTGCACCAGTCAGGAGAGAATAAATGCATCTGCAGTTCCTACAGCTCCTGATATTTTCTTCCAGCCTCTTAACTTGCATCTTGCCTACCATGGGTTCAGTGAACAGTGTGCACAGTGAGATACAGCGAGACAGTTGGCACTGTGAGCAAGATCAGCAAGAGACAGGCCATGACAACCCACTCCAGTATTCTTGCCTGGAAAATTCCCATGGACAGAGAAGTTTGGTGGACTACAGTCCATAGGGTCACAAAGAATCAGACCTGATTGAAGCAACTTAGCATGCACACACTACCCTATTATGACCTCATCTTTTATTACATCTACAAAGACTCCATTTCCAAAAAAGGTCACTTTCTTGGGTTCCAGGCTGAAATGAATTTGGGGAGGACACTCTTGAACCCAGCATAAAAAGTATATTCTTAATGTACCCTTATTTTTCCAATAGCTTCAATAGGCTATTATTATAAGAACAAGGATTTGACTCTTAGAGAGGAAGAGAACCAAATGGTTAACAGTCTAGGTCAGGGAATTTGAATTCCACTATTCTCCTTCCTGTTTATGTAGCCTTAGAGGGTGCACTGTCTTTAGTAGTTGCTCTTCTCAACAGATCAACAGAGAGTTCAGTGTTTGGGGAGGATGATAGGGGCTTCCCTGGTGATTCAGAGGTTAAAGTGTCTGCCTCCAATGCAGGAGACCCGGGTTTGATCCCTGGGTTGGGAAGATCCCCTGGAGAAGGAAGTGGCAACCCACTCCAGTATTCTTGCCTGGAGAATCCCATGGTTGGAGGAGCCTGGTAGGCTACAGTCCATGAGGTCGCAAAGAGTCGGACACAACTGAATGACTTCACTTTAACTTTCAGAACAGTTATGTGTACAATGTACTTGCCACAGTACTGGCCCAAAGGGATGGTGCTCACCTCTTCACTCTAAGACCAACTTGTGCTATGTGTGTGTTTGTGGTGGGGATGGTGAGGTGGGCGTGGGGAGGGGTCTGGTCTGCTCAAGTGAATGAGACGACTCACTATTTCATCCAGCCACAGGCTAAATGCACTGCCTGCCGAGCCACTTGCACCCTTACAATTTACCCCTCTGCCACTAAGACTTCCCCAGGCTGACTTGTTCAATACTAACCTGAATGATTTGCACAGCTATTGGCCCATGTCCCACAGAAATGCTGGATCACTTATCACTGTTCCATGTCTACCATTTTAGTTTGCCCATCCGTTTTATATTTGATATTGAAGTGAAAGTGAAAGTTGTTCAGTCGTACATGGACTATACATGGACTACACATGGACTATACAGTCCATGGAATTCTCCAGGTCAGAAAGAGCAACAAAATTCCTGGCAATTCACAATTTGTTTATGCTTTAAATTTGGTATTTGGAATCTACCTGTATTCAAGTGTATCTTCACTATCATTTCAGTTTGCTTTATTGAAAGTACAGTCATTTTCATTTGTAACAGCTATATACAACAGGCAATAAATAAAACTACAAGCGATCTCGGAGCCTGTGTGAAAAAAATGACAGGAGATGCTTTTGTCTTGCTCATTCATAATTACTGTGTCTGCAATATATCGGCTGCCATATGTAAATCTTAACAGAATCCAGATTTCATGAGTTTATGGCTTGCCTGAACTTCCTTTTTTAAAATTCTGGGTGTACTGCAGATGAAAACTATCTACATTACTTTAGAAACTGCACTTTATAGAATAAAAAAAAACATTTTTTCCAATTTACTTCAGAACATTCTAAATTCTAGGAATGTTTATTGATGTAAACCCACATAGGTTAAGCTATTTTGAGACTTGGGGCAAACAGTCACCACTTAGCAATAGGTTTGGAAAACAAAGTATTTCGGCACTTGCTTTGCCACAAAGCATTTGACGGTTTAAATTAGAGCTTCATAATGCCTTCTGAAAAGAAAAACAGACTTCCTGTCATTCCTCTGGGTTTCTGGATGTGGCACCAATGTGCACAACGCAAAGTGTAAACAGATGTAAATGGTGAGGGAGGAGGCGAAGTCAAGTGTGTGCTATTGCACACAACTTCCCACAGCCTGATCAGACTCAAGCAGCCTCTCCCAGGGGCTGGCAGCTGACTCTTCCATCCGAATCTTGGACTCTTGGCGTCACCAATATTTACTTATGGAAATAAAGGGGCGTGGCCTTGGCGGGAGAGGCGGGTGGAGGAGGGGTCTGGGGCCTGGGGGCTCTGACCGCCTCAGAGCACCAGAAACCTTGTCTGCTGTGATCATTAACCTTTCTGGAAAACGCAGCTAGCTCTGCTCTGAGGTCTGTCTTTAGAATGTGAGGAGAGCCACACAGATACCGCACAGACTCTTCAAAGAGGGGTTACCTTGTGAGCTTTCGCTCCACTGTAGAGTGGCAGAAAAATGAGATTTCACCAGTTCTTTCTTCTATTTGTTATTTTTATGATGAGTCTTCTACTTATCCACGGACAAAGACAAGGTAGGACTTTGACACATTTGTAACGGAGTAACTTGATTTCATATCTGTTTGTATGAATGGGCTTCTGAGCCTGACTGTGTTTCTAGATGTTTCTTAGATGTTTTTAGACTTAGATGTTTTTAGACTTAGATGTTTTTAGACTGTGTTTCTTAGATGTGTGCTTGTTGGGGCAGGGGGTGCGGTGGGGATGAGGTGGGTGGTTAACGGGGGTTGGGAGTGAGTGTGTAGGAGTTCAGGAGTATGTTTTCTATCCTGTTAGGTCTGTTATTTGGCTATTTTAAAAAATAGCTGGCTTTTAAAATGATGATAAATATTCTACCACTGTTTTTCTAAATTCAAAGAAAATGGATCCCAAAACTATCATAGTTACATTGTCCTTATAAGTAAAAGGAGTTGTTATTTCTAGATACATAGTTAGATGTGTCACTTTAAAAAGTGCCATTTGTAGGTTTTTTTTTGGCGGGGGGCGTTATAGAGCAAAAAAAAAAATGTCAAAACTGTGTATGGTCAGGAAAATATTAAATTACTTGACACATTTTTCAAGGATCATATCTGTTGTGTTGTTCTTAACAGGAACTTAGTAAACAAAGTTATTTTAAAGTGTTTTTACTTCAAAACTAAACATCTAGGATTTCAAAGCACTGGCAAGTAAAAAAAAAAAAAAAATAGAAAGTTTTCTAAAGAAAAAAGCCAAGCCTAATTTAGAGAGATGATAACATTTCTATCCAAATATGTTAGATTATTTCCTTGATAATATACTTCTCCATTTACAACAGAAAATGGTGCCAACTGATTAGACATTCAGTTTCTGCCTTTTAGTTAACCAGAAGTTTGATCACTGAGATTAGTTCAAATGAGGTCTCCTGATCTGCCCTTTTTACATAAAAAAGAAAAATGTTTCAAATCAGCAACTCTGAAAGCAGATGATTCCTTCTTACTGTTTATAGGAATTGAATTGCTATTCAAATTGTTTCTCCTCTAAAATTACAGAACAACTTGGAAAATATTCTTGTGAAATATTTGTGCTTAATTCATGACATAAACTAAAAGGTCTAGGAGTGTCTAGAAAGAAGTCATGTAGGAGGAGAATTTTACTATTAGACTCCAGCATCAACATGAGCTGTTAGGAATACTTGCCATGCGTTTACATCCCATTAATGTTTTATATCACAAGCATATCTGAACAGATAGCAGATAATCACAGTACAATTTGGATCCAGAATATTCCCTCACAATCTTCAGATTAAACAGCGACTAATTTTCTGTAAATGCTCTAATATTTTCCTTCCCCTCCCCCACCCCCAGCTAATTTGGCAATGAGAAGAAAATTGCACAGACACAACTGCCTTCAGAGGAGATGCATGCCTCTCCATTCCCGAGTGCCCTTCCCCTGAGGTATTTCTGATGGAAAATGGTTTTGGCAATGTTTACATTTTGGCAATGTTCCAGATCAGCTATACCTGAGAATGTTTGTTCATATTTTGAATATGTGATAATGACTTTACTGTGACGTCCCTTGAAGGAATGCATACTATGGTTTGCATACTAACAGAAAAATGAAATGATATTTGGGAATTGCTCTAATAATTTGATGGGATAGATGAGGAAAATGTAGGAAAATCTTGATAACTGTTGAATCTGAGTGATAGTTATATGGGGATTAATACTATTTTGTGTGTTTGAAAATTTTCATAATTAAACATCAGGCACTAGGAGAATTTAATTAATAATAGAACTAGTGTTTTGAAAAAATCTGAATATCTCCCTATGTTATTCAGCACAAGCACATTTCCCCTGAGCACCATTCTAGGCTTGAAAATATTCAGACAAATGTTCCCAGCTCCACCAAGTGGATGATGTATTAACCTCAATATTTAATAGTATATTCTTCCTGAAAATATTTTCATATATAAAATCAGCCTAATGACATAGCAGTTTTCCAGCTTCGCTAATAGAATTAATATTGATGGTTGCATCTTTAAGGATGTGCTCTGAAGAGAATTTTGTTCCTGATTTTACACCACCACCATCACCAGTAGTGTTGCTTGAATCAATTAACTTCAAACATCACCCAAGTTTAAACTTCATACAAAAATAAGAAATTGACATTCCATTGTAATTATTTTAAGCTCTTCAATTCTAATGAAGTATATTTTCCTTTAAAAAATAGTCATAGAAATATCCCTTAGCCTGGTTAACATAACACAGGCAATTGCTAAATTAGTCTATTCATTTGGCCTGTGGACTGGAGCATTTATGGCACTATTAATTCAGGGGAATAATAGTTGCTTTTCAGTTCAGTTGCTCAGTCGTGTCCGACTCTTTGCAACCCCATGGACTGCGGCACGCCAGGCCTCCCTGTCCATCACCAACTCCCGAAGCTCACTCAAACCCATGTCCATTGAGTGGGTGATGCTATCCAACCATCTCATTCTCTGCTACCCCCATCTCCCGCCTTCAATCTTTTCTAGCATTAGACTCTTTTCAAATGAGTCAGCTCTTCACATCAGGTGGCCAAAATATTGGAGTTTCAGCTTCAACATCAGTCCTCCCAATGAATATTCAGGACTGATTTCCTTTAGGATGGACTGGTTGGATCTCCTTGCAGTCCAAGGGACTCTCAAGAGTCTTCTCCAACACCACAGATCAAAAGCATCAATTCTTCGGTGCTCAGCTTTCTTTATAGTCCAACTCTCACATCCATACGTGACTACTGGAAAAACCATAGCCTTGACGAGATGGACCTTTGTTGGCAAACTAATGTCTCTGCTTTTTAATATGCTGTCTAGGTTGGTCATCACTTTCCTTCCAAGGAGTAAGCGTCTTTTATTTTCATGGCTGCCATCACCATCTGCAGTGATTTTGGAGCCACAAATAAATAAATAAATAAATAAATAAATGGTTGCTGTAGCTGATGTTTAATACTGCTTTTCAAACCAGTAGTAGAGCATTACATAAAGGAAGAGCAATTCAGTAGTAAGCATTTATGAAGAGGGCTGAGATAAAAAGCCAAATTCTCTACACCTGCATCTGTAACAAGTTACTCTTTACTATCAAAATATGAAAAATAAATTTGGTGGAGAAATTCATAAAAATACAAGAGGAAGTTCTTGATCAGCCAATTATTAGAGACTAAAACATGCTTCAAAAGTTTTTTATATATCAAAAAATCCTTTGGTGTGTGTCAATAATGAACTTCAGTCTCAAATAAGTAATGGTAAAATCTGTGCTTAGAAGGAAGTTCAAGATTTTTCCAGGACTCTCCGAAAGTAACAAGAGGCATCTCACAGTAGCCAGGAAATTCCTGCATGTTCAGGAAAAGATGCCTCACAAATGCAAACAAAAGCCCTTTAGTCAGTCACAGGCTGTATTGGCTTTCTCCACAAACCACCTGCCCTAAAAACTAGGGCTGTAAGTAAACAAGATAGAGTAGTGAAATTTGAATGGTTAAAGTTAAGGAAGATTTTGACCTGTAAACCAAATTTGTAAACCAAAGGGAAACCTAAGTCAAAAGCCATATAAAACATTTAATAATGGCAATACTTTACAAAAGGTAGGTAATCCTTTTAAAGAACTGCTCAGGTTACAGCATCCATTTTCCCAGTGTTTAGGCTAGTCCTGCATTCCAGCAATAGTTCTTTGAAGAATGTGTAAAAGTCACATTTTGGAATCCAGTGATAGCATAAGAGCCAATGAAAGAGAAACATTAAGATAATTTCCCCGTGGGAAACTATATTCAACATCCAGTGAACCATAATGGAAAATAATGTGAAAAGGAATATATACATTCCATATATATATATGTATATATATATACACACTCATATATATATATATGATATGTATATATATTCCTGAGTCACTGCTGTACAGCAGAAATTAAAACATTATAAATCAACTATACTTCAATAATTTTTTTGTAAAAAAGGAAAAAAGATACTTTCCCAAGATCTTGCCAAACCAGTGCTCTAAGTGTTGTCTTCGGGTTTCATAACCTGATTCTCACTATCCTAAATGTCTGCATATTTTTCATACATCTTGCAACAAAGATACTTTGACAACTGGATAAAAATGCTATAAATGTTGAACCTGAGGCTGAACCTTCCTTCATTTGTCCACTTTGTTTTCTACATGCTTTAGATAAAATCACCTGTCATGACTTGATTCAGTTAGGGTCAAGGAAGATTGTAAAAGAACAGGTCAAGTAAACAGTTGACTTTGAATTTTTACAAATTAACCCTTTAGAGTGGTTTAGACTTTCAGCTCACTTGATGGAAAAGCCATGCTATCTTCACTCTATTTTTCCTTCTCCCAGTCTTTTTCAAAGATCACCAGTGATATTTCCTAATAGTCGAGTTAATTAAATACAAAAAATAATTAAAATAGTTAATTAAATGTGAATAAATAGTCAATTAAAATAGTTAAATATAAAATTTATTTTCTTGATACTCTTTTTTCTCAAAAATACTTTGGCAACACTTTCAGCTGTAAATGAATTAGAGTGAAGGAAAGCAAAAGAAGGATGTCAGGAAATCCAAATTCAAAGGTTGAAGTGAGAGCTACAAAGTGGAAATGAGGTAGGGGCTTTGGACTCTCTTGATATCTACTTCCAACAGTGTCATCTTGCTATAGGCCTGATTTTATTGCTAGTATGTGCTAAGGTAACTACACATCCTGTTAACACATACTTTTTCTATCTTTTTAATAATAGTCATAATACATGTTCATGGTATAATATTTTTTTCTAACAGTCTGGAAGAATATCAAGTCAAAAGTAAAATTCTTTCACACTCCCCTGTTGTCCATGCTCTTTTCTCAGAGGTAATGGCTATGAAAATAGTTTTGGTAAAGCTAAATTAACACATTAAAGGTAAATTAACACATTAATTTAAACTGAGACCCTTGATTGCCATCCCAATACAAGTGTTTATAGTTCTGTATTTTCTGCTTTTTAATAAAACCATTTTATTGAATTATACTTGATTTACAATATTAACTATAATATATAATATGTATAATATATAAAGTTATTGTTATATTATTATATTATATATTATTATCTAATCTAATCTAATCTAATCTAATATATATATATATTATGTATACAGCTTGTTTCAGGTATATAGCCAAGTGATTCAGTTATAAATTTTTTTCAGATTCTTTTCCATTATAGATTATTACAAGCTACTGAATATAGTTCCTTGTTGCTTATGTATTTTATGTATAGTAGTTGTTTCTGTTAATCCTCATTCTCCTCATTTTGTCCCTCATTTGTAACCATAAATTTGTTTTCTCTGTCTGTGAGTCTGTCTTATATATATATAGGTTCATTTGGATTATTTCTTTCCACTCCCACAGTGGGGCTTTGTATGCTTTCTCCACACCCAAACACTCTTGTGTGTGATCAACTTTGGTTCTGTCTGCCTTATTCTTAATCACTTAAAGTCATGGGCTTCTGACCCCCCATCCAGCTCTACCAAATCTCTGCTCTGCCTCCAAACTCTTTCTGTCTTATTGTGGCCCACAAAAGCCAACTTCTGCCTTCAGCGCAGAATCTCCACTTCAGTGGAGCATTTCACCTCCCACATTAGCAGGGCTGTCTGGAAATAACTCTTCTTACTTTTGGGTATCTCTCATTCCCATTCAGTTATATTTCAAACCTTTAATGACTTCTAGTTCCCTTAAAGTTTTTGACATCCTTATCCAACTCACAGCAAGAGATAATGCCTCTTCCCAGAGAAAATGAAGATAATCAAGGTTCAAAACTGTACACTGCCCTCAAACTAAATGCATCTACATCTGCGTAATGTCCTCTGTTTTCCCTTCCTGGTCTTTCATTAAGAGATTTCTCTCTTGGTTATGGTTAATCTCTCCACATCTCAGGAACCTTGATGCAACAATTACTCCCTTTCTTCCCCAGCATATTCAACATGTTAAGACTGATCTATTTCATCTTAAAAAAAAAAAAGAAAAGAAAAAAATGTGTGCCATTTATCCAATGGTGCTCTTTAGTGACCAACCCAGGTTCTTTTCTGCGCAGTCAGATTTCTTGAAAAAGTGGTACTTCCTTTCTTCCCATTTAGTTTCAGTGCACTGCTAATGTAGCATTCTGGGAAAGGTCTCTAGTGACGTCCTTCTTCTTGAATCCAATGAATACATCAGCTGTCTCTGTGGGTCAAATAGTAGGATGAACGTTCCTTGGTTCCAATGATACCATGCTCCTTTCTGACCATCTCTGGAGTAAATCACTATTCTTTTCAGGACCTGTACAGGGTATCCAGCTGCCTACCTGGAGTCACCTCCGCTGCCCTGCAGAAGCTTGAAGCCAAGGCCATAGTGGACACAGAGATATAAGTCAAGGCTTCCACACAGCTATTCCTATAACTCAGTTCTCTGTTCCAACACCATTCATGCCATCAGGAAGGATTTCCCAGATGATCTTCTATGTAAAAAAGAAGTACCAAAATAAAACCTTAAAACAGTTCTTCACCCTACCTAAGATACTTCAGTTTTCCTTTTATTGGATTGCTTTTCTCCATAAAACCTAATGCCCTCTGACATGCATAACATATGTTCACTGTTTTGTTTGATTAGTATCTTCCTCCCTTGTTGGAATGCAAGTTTCATGACAAAAGGAATTTGCTCTGGTCATAGCTATATACCTGGTAACTGTCAGCAACTCTTCAGAAATATTTGATGAGTTATTGAATGAATAGCTAAAAATATTCTTACTCAAATATTTCTCCTGTGTTCTCCAAATTACCATGTATTAGGCACTGTGCTGTGAGATATACATGTAACTGCCCAGCCTAAACTTCTGAGCACAGTGCCCCAGTGCTCAGTTGTATGTGATTGCTTAGCCTTTCATTTCTACTTGACAACCTGCTTCCTCCTTTTCGTCTCTGTGACTATCTCAGTGCCTCGTGTAGCTCTCCAGCATGACCTCCACACCTTAACTACTCACTCCAGCCTCCAGGTCTCTTTCTGGAAAGTCCATTTTTTGTTTTATCATATGGTCTTTTTTTTTTTTTTTCATTTATTTTTATTAGTTAGAGGCTAATTACTTTACAATATTGTAATGGTTTTTGCCATACATTGACATGAATCAGCCATGGATTTACATGTATTCCCCATCCGGATACCCCCTCCCGCCTCCCTCCCCATCCCATCCCTCTGGGTCTTCCCAGTGCACCAGCCCTCAGCACTTGTCTCATGCATCCAACCTGGGCTGGTGGTCTGTTTCACCCTTGATAGTATACTTGTTTCAGTGCTGTTCTCTCAGAACATCCCACCCTTACCTTCTCCCACAGAGTCCAAAAGTCTGTTCTGTACATCTGTGTCTCTTTTTCTGTTTTGCATATAGGGTTATCGTTACCATCTTTTTACATTCCATATATATGCGTTAGTATACTGTATTGGTCTTTAGCTTTCTGGCTTACTTCACTCTGTATAATGGGATCCTGTTTCATCCATCTCATTAGAACTGATTCAAATGAATTCTTTTCAATGGCTGAGTAATATTCCATGCTGTATATGTACCACAGCTTCCTTATCCATTCATCTGCTGATGGGCATCTAGGTTGCTTCCATGTCCTGGCTATTATAAACAGTGCTGCGATGAACATCAGGGTGCACGTGTCTCTTTCAGATCTGGTTTCCTCAGTGTGTATGCCCAGGAGTGGGATTGCTGGGTCATATGGCAGTTCTATTTCCAGTTTTTTAAGGAATCTCCACACTGTTCTCCATAGTGGCTGTACGAGTTTGCATTCCCACCAACAGTGTAAGAGGGTTCCCTTTTCTCCACACCCTCTCCAGCATTTATTGCTTTGTAGACTTTTGGATAGCAGCCATCCTGACTGGCATGTAATGGTACCTCATTGTGGTTTTGATTTGCATTTCTCTGATAATGAGTGATGTGGAGCATCTTTTCATGTGTTTGTTAGCCATCTGTATGTCTTCTTTGGAGAAATGTCTGTTTAGTTTTTTGGCCCATTTTTTGATTGGGTCATTAATTTTTCTGGAATTGAGCTTCAGGAGTTGCTTGTATATTTTTGAGATTAATCCTTTGTCTGTTGCTTCGTTTGCTATTATTTTCTCCCATTCTGAGGGCTGTCTTTTCATCTTGCTTATAGTTTCCTTTGTTGTGCAAGAGCTTTTAGGTTTAATTAGGTCCCATTTGTTTATTTTTGCTTTTATTTCCAATATTCTGGGAGGTGGGTCATAGAGGATCCTGCTATGATTTATGTCGGAGAGTGTTTTGCCTATGTTCTTCTCTAGGAGTTTTATAGTTTCTGGTCTTACATTTAGATCTTTAATCCATTTTGAGTCTAGCACAAAGACAGAAATATAGTTCAATGGAACAGAATTGAAAGCCCAGAGATAAATCCACGAACCTACGGACACCTCATCCTTGACAAAGGAGGCAAGGATGTACAATAGAAAAAAGACAACCTCTTTAACAAGTGGTGCTGGGAAAACTGGTCAACCACCTGTAAAAGAATGAAACTAGAACATATGGTCTTTTTAAACTGTAATGTCACACCTTGATTAAATGGGTTTGATTAGAGTGTCATACCTTGATTAAAATCCTTAACTGTCTGTAGCCTTCAGGACAGTGAGAACTTCCATAATTTAGCAAGCATCACTTTACAAAAGGTACCTCTCCAGGAGCACCTCTTCTCCCTTGTCCTCTCTCAGAGTGGGTAAGAGTTAAGAAGGGACTGCCTGAATTCTAGCTCTGGCCACGCAGCTCATCCCTTGTGAGCCTCCCTTCACTTTCAGGCCTGTAAAATTGAGCTAATAATGGAATGTACCTTATCATAACCATACCTACTACATAATAAGTGTTAAACAGATAGTATCTAGAATTATTACCATTACTTTAAAGTCAGTCCATTCTTCACATCTTACCTTATAGCTGTACTTCTGCTCATTTATTCTTTTCCATACTATCAAGTCATCCTTTGAGACACCTTCCCTGGTTTTGATACCTCCTACTGATTTTATTAAGGGCCCATTTTTTGCTCTCAGCACCATTTGCATACTTTTGTCAAAGTAGTGGACTCACTGCATTGTAATAATGTGTTAACTGACTGGACTCCTTTCCTCCCCCCACCCCATGGTGGAAATTCTCTGAAGGCAGAGTGTGGGTGTTCTGACTTTGTTAAATTAACATCTGTTAAGTGGGGCACAGTACAGAATAGTGAGCCTTATTTAAACAGCTGACCACAGATATGTTGAATAGAGAAGTTTATTACTAACAAGTCTGAAGGAAGCACCCAGCAGGCCTCAAGGGGCCACATGGGAAGGTAATTGGCAGAGCGCAGACAGAGAGAAGGGCCATCATGAGTGCATGTGGTGGTTTGCTTTGGATTCCTAGGCAATCGGTCAAATTGACTGATCAGTTCAGAACAAGAGTGGGGTTTTGGTTGGCCACAGGGAATCTTATCTAAGAGGCACATAGGTAAACAGATCCTAGGGGCAGGGAGGGTGTTGGTCAAAAGGGCTATTGGGTCTCTGCTTTTTAATATGCTGTCTAGGTTTGTCATAGCTTTTCTTCCAAGGAGCAAGTGTCATTTAATTTTGTGGCTGCAGTCACCATCTGCAGTGATTTTGGAGCCCAAGAGAATAAAGTCTGTCACTGTTTCCTTTGTTTCCCCATCTATTTGCCATGAAGTGATGGGACCAGAAGCCATGATCATAGTTTTTGAATGTTGAGTTTTAAGTCAACTTTTTCACTCTCCTCTTTCACTTTCATCAAGATGCTCTTTAGTTCCTCTTCACTTTCTGCCATAATGGTGGTATCATCTGCATATCTGAGGTTATTGATATTTCTCCCGGCAATCTTGATTCCAGCCTGTGCTTCGTCCCACTTGGCCTTTCACATGATGTACTCTGCATATAAGTTAAATAAGCAGGGTGACAATATACAGCCTTGATGTACTCCTTTCCCTATTTGGAACCAGTCTGTTATTCCATGTCCAGTTCTAACTGTTGCTTCTCGACCTGCATACAGATTTCTCAGGAGGCAGGTAAGGTGGTCTGGTATTCCCATCTCTTGAAGAATTTTCCACAGTTTGTTGTGGTCCACACAGTCAAAGGCTTTGGCATAATCAATAAAGCAAAAGTAGACGTTTTTCTGGAATCCGCTTACTTTTTCTATGATCCAACAGATGTTGGCAATTTGATCTCTGGTTCCTCTGCCTTTTCTAAAACCAGCTTGAACATCTGGAAGTTCACGGTTCACATACTGTTGAAGCCTGGCTTGGAGAATTTTGAGCTTTACTTTGCTAGCTTGTGAGATGAATGCAATTGTGCGGTAGTTTGAGCATTCTTTGGCATTGCCTTTCTTTGGGATTGGAATGAAAACTGACCTTTTCCAGTCCTCTGGCCACTGTAGAGTTTTCCAAACCTGCTGGCATATTGAGTGCATTACTTTAACAGCATCATCTTTTAGGATTGGAGATAGCTCAACTGGAATTCCGTCACCTCCACTAGCTTTGTTTGTAGTAATGCTTCCTAAGGCCCACTTGACCTCACATTCCAGGATGTCTGGCTCTAGGTGTGATCACACCATTGTGATTATCTGGGCCATGAAGATCTTTTTTTATAGTTCTTCTGTGTTTTCTTGATACTTCTTCTTAATATCTTCTGCTTCTGTTAATTCCATACTGTTTCTGTCCTTTATTGTTCCCATCTTTGCATGAAATGCCAAGCTGAACTTTTGCTTCCCTACATCTATGTTGGAAGTGTCTGCACTTCCAGGTATTGCTGCCTCATCTTACCAGGTTCAAACTCTGCCTCTCGCCCACAGGATTCTCTTCCAACTCTACTTTCTGTATGAGGCCCACCCTGATCCAAATAGTTTGAAATAATTTTCCACTCTCAACAATCACTATATTTTTACCAGTAGTTATTTAAAGGAATTTATCATATTCTACTTTATTTCATCAAATCATTAATACCAGAATATAAGCTCCTTAACAATAAGACTTGGGCCCTAATGTTTAGACTATAAACTTCTATAGTGTGGGAACAGCCTGAAAGTAGCTTTAAGTATAGCTTGCATGGAGTATAATATCTGTAGAATGTCTTTCTCAAAACTAAATATAATATAGAAAATTACTGTTTTCTTAATCATAGCCCAGTTGAAACTGTTTACCTCAGATTGGGGCTGGAACCCATGTGCTGGGATTCGAATCCAGCCAAAACCCAGCTTGGGACTCGAACCCATGTGACCATGACTTGAACTTAGCCAAAACCCACAGTACCTGGTTTCCTTTATTAGGAAGCTCAAGTTCTTGATGTCTTATCACAGAAAGAATTCAGTGAGAGAAAAAGTGATACAGAAGAAGATTTATTCAGATTCAGATAGACGCAAACTCCACAGACCTCTGTGCCATTGTAGAGGGTAAGTGCAGCTGCAAAATGTGGCATGGTTAGTTTGTATGGGCTGAATAATTTAATATGCTAATGAACAGGAGGATTTTCCAACTGTTTTGGGAAAGAGGTGGAGACTTCCAGAAACTGGGCCATCACCCATTCCTTGGTCTTTTGACAGTGCCTTGGATCTGTCATGGTACCTCTGGATGTGTCGTTGAGCTTGCTGACTGGGGATCAAAGTCTAGTCAAAGTTGAATTGTCTGCCATCTTGGATTCCTTGATTCTAATCTCTTTGTGTTGTGTCCTTGGACTACGTCATTCTTCCAAAACTTGGGCCTGTCCCTTTCCCAGTGTCCAAAGTCCCTTTCACAGTGTCCAAAGACCATGTCAGAGAAAGTCTTTAAAGTTCCTAATTTACTGATGATATCAAGCTCTTTTACAAAGACCCTGATGCCTTATGATAATGCATACAATGTATTTAATTTATAAATATATAAAATATAGTAGTTATATGTATATTTATTATTATAATGTTTATTCCCCTATACAAAAAAAATATATATGTATATATGATAGACTAAAGCCTAATTTCAGAGTTTTCTTCACTTTGGAAACTGATTCCTCATTAAAAAGTGTGTAATAATTCTTTTTGCAGATATTTAGTTAAAGTAGCTATTCTAGGGACTTCCCTAGTGGTTAAGACTGCACTTTTAATGCAGAGGGTGAGGGTTGCATCCCTGGTCAAGGAACAAGGATTCCACATGTCTCATGGTGCAGCCAAAAAATTAAAATGAAAATAAATAAATAAATAAATAAATAGAGTACCTGTTCTCTATCATGTTCAGGAATCTAAAATATCTTTGTAGCATAAGTTTTTTGTTCTGTTATTCAATTAGTGAATTAGTGATATCAGTTAAACTTAATTATTATATAGCAGTAATATATTTGAAAAATATGTTGTTCTTAATAGCAAAAGAATATTTAAGTGACGAGAAAAACAAAATCACTTTTTATTAACTTCAACATATTTCACTCTTGGATGTATTTTTTTCTTTTTAATAGTGATGTATGGTATTAAATGACACAGTTCTCTTCACATTATCATTAATATCAAAATGTTAGATGAATTCTAAACTTTCCTGATCTTAAAATTATAAGCAGTTATCAACAGAAACTGCAGCCTGGCTTGCTGCAGTCGTTGGGGTTGCAAAGAGTCGGACATGACTGAGCAACCGAACTGACTGACAGGTCAAAAGAAACGTTCAAAATCTTGTCAGTGTATCTAGAGTTCCTCAGAATATTGCTAATTTATAATTAAAATCCCTGATAAGATTTTAATTATAAATTAAATCTTGTTACCACTCAAAACAAAATAACAATGCAAACCACATATCTTCTGCTTTGCTTTGTTAAAATTCTATTAGAGAAGAAAAATAAGCAGAATATACAGTCTTTCCCAAGGGTTCCTCTACTGATTTCAGCCCTGGACACCTGTTGTCATATCCAGAACTAGGTCAGACACTGCCACTATTCCACCCTCATTCCAATGAAGCATTGATCATTGACTGGTCCCTTTCTTTGGCTAAGATTGTATAATTCATTATTTCCATAATTGCTGCCAGTATTACAGATTTTCCTGATACTCTGTCTTCATCTCATGGTTTCGGAAGAATTCTGAAATCTTCAGACAGGCATATTATTGCTGTTGGAGAATACACAAGCAGTCAGGTTGGAAATGCTTCAAATTCTTCATCCAGTCCCAAATTGTCTGGAAAAACCTGCATTTCTATGGTCAACTTGCTGCCATGCACTCCACAATAACTGTTTCTAACTTTTTCTACTCACTTTAAGTTTTAGACCATTATTTTAAAGAAGATGGCCTTGTCTCACATCATAGAGAAAAGAGAAGTTAGCACATGGTATATCCCTCAGCTTCCAAGTATAAAACAAGACTCCCACCTAATCCAGTTCCCACTGTACCCACACCAACCTTCCTTTTCCTCTATGTGTCATGGAAGGTATGACCTCCACCTATGCATGGATCCCTTTCCTTCTGACTTTCTCAGGAACCTCAAACTGCCAGATCATCTCAATGAGAATAAGCAAAGGTTATAGAACTTGCTATAGCAAGGGAGTCAGCTACTGTCACTTTTTGTCTATTATGAATAATTCTGTTCTGGATATTCATGTACAAGTTTTTGTTTGTACGTGTGTTTTCAGGTCTTTTGGGTATATATCCAAGAGTGAAATTGTTGGATTACATAGTTTTTCTATGTTTAATTTATAGAGGAACTGCCACAATGGTTGCAGCAATTTATATTCCTAACAGCATTATATAAGGGTTCCAATTTTTCTACATTCTTACCAACACTTGCTATTATAGCCATAGTAGTGGATGCTAAATTATATCTTACAGTGATTTTGATTACATTTCTCTAATGATTAACCATGCTGAGCATCTTTTCATGTACTCATTGACCATGTGTCTATCTTCTTTAGAGAACTGTCTATCCAAATTCTTTGCACATTTTTTTTTCAATTAACTTACTTGTCTTTTAATAGTTAGATGTAAAGTTCCGTTCAGTTCAGTTGCTCAGTTGTGTCCAACTCAATTCAACCCCATGGACTGCAGCATGCCGGGCCTCCCTGTCCATCACCATCTCCTGGAGCTTGCTCAAACTCATGTCCATCGAGTCAGTGATGCTATCCAACCATCTCATCCTCTGTCGTCCCCTTCTCCTCCTGCCTTCAATCTTTCCCAGCATCAGGGTCTTTTCCAATGAGTCAGTACTTTGCATCATGTGGCCAAAGTAGCCTCAGCATCAATCCTTCCAATGAATATTCAGGACTGATTTCCTTTAGGATTGAATGGCTTGATCTCCTTACAGTCCAAGAGACTCTCAAGAGTCTTCTCCAATACCACAGTTCAAAAGCATCAATTCTTCAGCACTCAGCTTTCTTTATGGTCCAGCTCTCACATCCATACTTTTATATATTTGAATACATAGCCCTCATCACATATATGATTTGAAAATTAGTTTCTTCCATCCTACTAGTTGTCCTTTCATTTTCTCAGTGTTGTCTTTTGAGCACAAAAGTTTTTAGTTTTGGTAAAGTTCAATTTGTCTGTTTTTTTTCCTTTGGTTGCTTGTGCTTTATATGTTGCATTAAAATACCATTGACTAATCCAAGGTCACAAATACTTACTTTATATTTACATTTATATTTCCTTCCAAGAGTTTTATAGTTTTGTCTTTTATATTTATGCCTGTAATATTTAGAGTTAACTTTTGTGTATGGTGTGAGGAAGGGGTTCAACTTTTGCATGAGGTTATCCAAATTCTCTAACACGATTTGTTGAAATTATTATTTTTCACCCACTGAATTACCTTAGCACTACTGGCACTACTGTCAAAAATTAGACCACGAATATAAGAATTTATTTCTGGACTTTCAGTTCTGTTTCATTGATCTGTATGTCACTCCTTGAATTAATCCTATAATAGTCCTATTGATTATTGTAATATTGTAGCATGTTTTTAAATCAGAATGTGTGAGTCCTCCAATTTTGTAGTTCTTCAAGGTTGTTCTGGTTATTCTAGTTCCCTTGAATTCCCATACAGATTTTAACATTAGCTTGTCAGTTTCTGCAGAAAGTCAGCTGTGACTTGGATAGCAGTATGTTTAATCTGGAGATCAATGTGAAAAGTGTTGCCATTTTTTTTTTTTAATTAATGAATTAGTTTTTGGACTGCGTTGGCTCTTTGTTGCTTCAGGTGAGCTTTCTCTAGTTGTGATGAGTGAACTTCTCACTGCAGTGGCTTCTCTTGTAGAGCATGAATTCTAGGTACACAGGCTTCAGTAGATATGGCTTGCAGGCTCAGTTGTGGCACAGGGCTTTGTTGTACCTATCATATGCTAAGTCACACACAAAAAAATCAATAATTTAAAAGGACTGAAATCATCAAGCAACTTTTCCAACCACAATGGAATGAGATAAGAAATAAACTACAAGAAGGAAAAAAAAATGCAAGAAACCATAAGCATAAGTAGGCTAAACAATATATGACTAAGCAACCACTGTTTAGTCATTGTTGAAACAAAAGAGGAAATTAAAAAATACCTTGAGAAAGAGAAGATGGAAATGTAATTATCCAAAATCTGTGGGACATAGCAAAAGCAGTTCAAAGAGGGAAGTTTATAGTGATACAATCCTACTTCAGAACCAAGAAAAATCTGAAGTAAACAATCTAACATTTTACCTGAAGGAATTAGAATAAAATCAAAACCCAAAATTAGTTGAAAAAAATGAAGAACAAAAATAGAATAAAGATTGGGGCAGAAATAAATGAAATAGAGACAAAAATTTTTAAATAAAAAAGATAAGTGAAACAGATTTTTAAACAAGTAATAAACATTTAGCCAGACTCATGAAGGAAAAAAAAAAAATTAAAGAGGGCCCAAATAAATAAAATTCGAAATGAAAAGGGAGCAGATACAACCAACACCACAGACAGAAATACAAAGACTCATAAGAAATTACTATGTCCAATGATACTCCAATAAAATGGACAACATGGAAGAAATGTATAAATACCTAGAAATGTACAGTCTCCTAAGGCTAACTAAATAAAGAAAAATAGAAAATATGTACAAACTAATTACCAGTAATCAAATTTATCAGTAATCAAAAAAACTCCTAACAAACAAAAGTCTAGGACCAGAGGCCTTCACAGGTGAATTCTACCCAACAGTTGAAGAAGAGTTAACACCTTTCTTCTCATAGTAATCTAAAACACTGAAGAAGGAACACTGAAAATCCTTCTATGAAGCCATAGTATCATACCCTGATACTAAAATCAGAAAAAGACACCAAAAATAAAATAATTATAGGCCATATCACTGATAAACATAGATGTAAAAATTCTCAACATAATATTAGCAAACCAAATCCAACAACCTATTAAAAGGATCACACATCATGATCAAGCAGGATTTATCACAGAGATGGTTCCATATCCACAAATAAATCAATATGATAAAACTGCATTAACATATTGAATAAAAATTGTATACTCTTCTCAATAGGTGGAGCAAGAGTTTTTGACAAAGTGCAGTGTCTATTTTTTTATTAAAAGTTCCAAAAGAGTGGGAATAGGGAGAATATACCTAAGCATAATAAAGATCATATATGACAAAAGCAGAGCCAACATCATTCTTAACAGTGAAAAGCTGAAAGCATTTCTCTAAGATCAGGAACAAGAAAAAATTGCCCACTCTTGCTAATGTAATTCAACATAGTATTAAAAGTCCTTGCCATAACACTCAGGCAAGGAAAGGAAATAAAAGGATTCTAATTTGGAAAGAAATAAATCAAACTGTTACTTTGTGTGGATGAGATGATGCTATATAGTAGTAGTCCCCAGCCATTGTGGCACAGGGGATGGGTTTTGTGGAAGACAATTTTTCCATGGACTTGGGTGGGAGGTTTCAAAATGATTCAAGTGCATTACATTTATTGTGTGCTTTATTTCTATTATTATTATGTATAAAAATAAAGTTCCACCTCAGATCATTAGGAATTAGGTCCCAGAGGTTGGGGACCCATGCTATATGCAGAATTCTAAGGATATCATAAAAGCTACTAGAACTCATCAATGAATTCAATAAAGTAGCAGGATACAAATTACACAGAAATCTATTGCATTTATATGGGCTAGTAGAAAGAGAAATTAAGGATACAATCCTATTTACAATTCCATCAAGAATAAAATACCTAGGAATAAATGCAAGTAAGGAGGTAAAATCTATATTCAGAAAACTACAAGACATTGATAAAAAAAGTAAAGATTAATACAAATTATAGATATACTATGTTCATGAACTGGAAGAATTAACATTGTTAAAGTTACCATATTACCCAAGGGAATCTACAGAGTCAATGCAATTCCCATCAAAATACCAACGGCATTTTCCTCACAAATAATTCTAAAAGTTCTATGGAAACGTAAGAAACCTTAAATAGCCAAAACAATCTTGAGAAAGAAGAAAAAGCTTTCAGTATCATGGTCCCTGATTTCAAACTGTATTATAAAGATACAGTAATCAAAACAGTATAGTACTGGCACAAAAACAGACACATAGACCAATGGAACTAAATGGTGAGGCCAGAAATAAACTGATGCACGTATGACCAGTTAATCTACAACAAAGGAGGCAAGGGTCTATAATGGGGTAAAGAGAGTCGCTTCAACAATTTAGGAGAACTGGACAGCTATATGCAAAAGAATACACTACTTTTAAAATATACTACAGTCAAAAAAAGAGAATATACTACTCTCAAAAAAAAAAAAAAACCCTACTTTTGACATATATAAAAAACTAACTCAAATGCATTAAAAACTTAAGTGTAAAGCCTGAAACCATAAAACTCCTAGAAGAAAAAATAGATGGTATGCTCTTTGACATCAGTCTTTGCAATATTTTTTTTGGATCTGTCTCCTCAGGCAAATGCAACAAAATGAAAAATAAACAAATGGGACCATATCAAACTAAAAAGATTTCACACATTGTAGGAAACTATCAACAAGCCAAAAATATAGCTTAGTCAATGGGAGAAGATATTTTTCAAAGGATAATGCAATAAGGGGTAATATTCAAAATATACAAAGAAGTCATACAACTCACAACAGACTGGTTCCAAATAGGAAAAGGAGTATGTCAAGGCTGTATATTGTCACCCTGCTTATTTAACTTATATGCAGAGTACATCATGAGAAACGCTGGACTAGAAGAAGCACCAGCTGGAATCAAGACAGTCAGGAGAAATATCAATAACCTCAGATTTCAGATGACACCACTCTTATGGCAGAAAGTGAAGAAGAACTAAAGAACCTTTTGATGAAAGTGAAAGAGGAGAGTGAAAAAGTTAACTTAAATCACAACATTCAGAAAACTAAGATCATGGCATCCAGCCCCATCACTTCATACCAAATAGATGGGGAAACAGTGGAAACAGGGGCTGACTTAATTTGGTGGGGGCGGGGGGGGGGGGGCTCCAAAATCACTGCAGATGGTGATGGCAGCCATGAAATTAAAAGACGCTTACTCCTTGGAAGGAAAGTTATGACCAACCTAGAAAGCATATTAAAAAGCAGAGACATTACTTTGCCAACTAAGGTCTGTCTAATCAAGGCTATGGATTTTCCAGTAGTCATGTATGGATGTGAGAGTTGGACTGTGAAGAAAGCTGAGCACCGAAGAATTGATGCTTTTGAACTGTGGTGTTGGAGAAGACTCTTGAGAGTCCCTTAGACTGCAAGGAGATCCAACCAGTCCATCCTAAAGGAGATCAGTCCTGGGTGTTCATTGGAAGGACTGATGCTGAAGCTGAAACTCCAACACTTTGGCCACCTGATGCAAAGAGCTGACTCATTTGAAAAGACCTTGATGTTGGGAAAGATTGAAAGCAGGAGGAGAAGGGGACGACAGAGGATGAGATGGTTAAATGGCATCACCGACTCAATGGACATGAGTTTGGGTAAACTCTGGGAGTTGGTGATTGACAAGGAGGCCTCACGTGCTGCAGTTCATGGGGTCGCAAAGAATCAGACATGACTGAGCGACTGAATTGAACTGAACTGAACATACAACTCAACATTAAAAACAAAGAAAAACAAATAACCTGATTAAAAAATAGGCAGAGGACCCGAATACACATTTTTCAGAAGACATACATTTAGCCACATACATATGAAATTATTCTCAACAATCTCCACTCATCAGGGAAATGCAAATCCAAACCACAATGAAATTTTATTAAGTGAAAATTAGTTATATTTTGCCCTACCATATATTTAAAATGCATTGCTTTTGTTGTTGTCATTCAGTCACTCAGTTGTGTCTGACTCTTTGTGGCCCAATGGACTGTAGAACTCCAGGCTACTATCTCCTGGCATTATCTCCAGGCAAATTATCTCCTGGCTACTATCTCCTGGCAAATTCATTGAGTTGATGATGCCATCAAACCATCTCATCCTCTATTGCCCCTTCTCCTCCTGCCCTCAATCTTTCCTGGCATCAGGGTATTTTCAAATGAGTCAGCTTTTTGCATCATATGGCCAAAGCTTTGAAGCTTCAGCCTCAGCATCAATTGTGCCAATGAATATGCAGGGTTGATTTCCTTTAGGGTTGACTGGTTTGATCTCCTTGCTGTCCAAGGGACTCTGAAGAGTCTTCTCCAGAACCACAGTTCAAAAACATCAATTCTTTGGTCCTCAGCCTTTTTTAATTGTCCAGCTCTCACATCTGTTGGGTTCAATCCCTGGGTTGGGAAGGTCCCCTGGAGAAGGGAATGGCTATCCGCTCCAGCACTCTGGCTTGGAGAATTCCATGGACTGTCTAGACAATAGGGTCGCAAAGAGTCAGACACAACTGAGCGACTTTCACTCTCACATCTGTACATGACTACTGAAAAAAACATAGCTTTGACTATATGGACTTTGTAGACAAAGTAATTTCTCTCTTTTTCAACACACCATCTAGATTTGTCATTGCTTTTCTTCCAAGGAACAAGCATCTTTTAATTTCCTGGCTGCAAACACCATCCACAGTTATTTTGGAGCACAAGAAAATAAAATCTGTCACTGTTTCCATTGTTTTCACATCTATTTGCATGAAGTGATAGGATTGGATGCCATGTATGTCAAGTTTTAAGCCAGCTTTTTCACTCTCCTCTTTCACCTCATCAAGATGCTCTTTAGTTCCTCTTCATGTTCTGCCATTAAGGGTGGTGTCATCTGCATATCCGAGGTTACTGGTATTTCTCCTGGCAATCTTGATTCCAGCTTGTGCTTCATCCAGTTTGACTCTTCTCATAAAGTACTCTGCATGTAAGTTTAATAAGCAGGGTGACAATATACAGTCTTGATATACTTCTTTCCCAATTTGGAACCAGTTCATTGTTCAATGTTTAGTTCTAACTGCTGCTTCTTGACCTGCATACAGATTTCTCAGGAGGCAGGAAAGATCATCTGGTATTCCCATCTCTTGAAGAATTTTCCACAGTTTGTTGTGGTCTACATGGTCAAAGGCTTTAGAGTACTCAATGAAGCAGAAGTAGATGTTTTTTGTTGTTGTTGTTTTTTTTTCCTGGTATTCTCTAGCTTTCTCTATGATCCAACAGATGTTGGCAATTTGATTTCTGGTCCTCTGCCTTTTCTAAATCTAGCTTGTCCATCTGGAAATCCTCAATTCACATAGTGTTGAAACCTGGCTTGAAGGATTTTGAGCATGGCTAGCATGTGAAATGAGTGCAATTGTACAGTAGTTTGAACATTCTTTGTCATTGCCCTTCTTTGAATTGGAATGAAAACTGACCTTTTCCAGTCCTGTGGCCATTGCCGAGTTTTCCAAATTTGCTGGCATATTGAGTGCAGCACTTTAACAGCATCATCTTTTAGGATTTGAAATTGCTTCTTGACCTGCATATAGGTTTCCTAGGAGGCAGGTAAGGTGGCCTGGTATTCCCATCTTTTTAAGAATTTTTCATAGTTTGTTGTGATCCACACAATCAAAGGTTTTTTTATAGTCAATGAAGCAGAAGTAGATGTTTTTCTGAAAATCTCTTGCTTTTTCTATGATCCAATAGATGCTGGCAATTTGATCTCTGGCTCCTCTGCCTTTACTAAATCCATTGCGTTCTAAATCTAATGCATTGCTAAGTACTTAGCAATAGTCTAATAGTACTAAGATTAGTACTATTCTAGTACTAAATTGTCTTATGGTACTAAGATTCCTCAGGACCATTTTTAAAAATTGAACTATAAAAATAGAAAGCCCAGAGATAAATCCACACACCTATGGACATCTTATCTTTGACAAAGGAGGCAAGAATATACAATGGAGAAAAGATAATCTCTTTAATGAGTGGTGCTGGGGAAACTGGCCAACCACTTGTAAAAGAATGAAACTAGAACACTTTCTAACACTATAGACAAAAATAAATTCAAATTGGATTAAAGATCTAAATGTAAGACCAGAAACTATAAAACTCCTAGAGGAAAACATAGGCAAAATACTCTCAGACATAAATCATAGCAGGATCCTCGATGACCCACCTCCCAGAGTAATGGAAATAAAAGCAAAAATAAACAAATGGGACCTACTTAAACTTAAAAGCTTTTGCACAATGAAGGAAACTATAAGCAAGGTGAAAAGACAGCCCTCAGAATGGGAGAAAATAATAGCAAATGAATCAACTGACAAAGAATTAATCTCAAAAATATACAAGCAACTCCTGCAGCTCAATTTCGGAAAAATAAATGACCCAATCAAAAAATGGGCCGAAGAACTAAACAGACATTTCTCCAAAGAAGACATACAGATGGCTAACAAACACATGAAAAGATGCTCAACATCACTCGTTATCAGAGAAATGCAAATCAAAACCACAATGAGGTTCCATCTCACGCTGGTCAGAATGGCTGCTATCCAAAAGTCTACAAACAATAAATGCTGGAGAGGGTGTGGAGAAAAGGGAACCTTCTTACACTGTTGGTGGGAATGCAAACTAGTACAATCACTATGGAGAACAGTGTGGAGATTCCTTAAAAAACTGGAAATAGAACTGCCGTATGACCCAGCAATCCCACTTCTGGGCATACACACCGAGGAAACCAGAATTGAAAGAGACGTGTACCCCAGTGTTCATCGCAGCACTGTTTACAAGAGCCAGGACATGGAAGCAACCTAGATGTCCATCGGCAGACAAATGGATAAGAAATATACACAATGGGATATTTCTCAGCTATTAAAAAGAATGTATTTGAATCAGTTCTAATGAGGTGGATGAAACTGGAGCCTATTATTCAGAGAGAAGTAAGTCAGAAAGAAAAACACCAATACAGTATATTAACGCATATATATGGAATTTAGGAAGATGGTAACAATGACCCTATATTCGAGACAGCAAAAGAGACACAGATGTAAAGAAGACTTTTGGAGTCTGTGGGAGAAGGAGAGGGTGGGATGATTTGAGAGAATAGCATTGAAACATGTATATTATCATATGTGAAATAAATCACCAGTCCAGGTTTGATGCATGAGACAGGGTGCTCAGGGCTGGTGCACTGGGAGGATCCGGAGGGATGGGATGGAGAGGGAGATGGGAGGGAGGTTCAGGATGGGGAACATATGTACACCCATGGCTGATTCATGTGAATGTATGGCAAAAACCTTCACAATATTGTAAAGTAATTAGCCTCCAATTAAAATAAATAAATAAAAATAAAATAAAATTTAAAAAAAATTAGATTATAGTTAATGTATGTTAGTTACAGGTATACAATATACTGATTCACAATTTTGAGATTTTATGCCCCATGTATAGTTATTGTAAAATATTAGCTATACTTTTCTGTGTTGTACCATATATCTTTGTAGTTTGTTTTATACATGATAGTTTGTACCTCTTGACTCCTTATCCCTACCTTGCCCTTCTCTGCTTCCCTGTCCTCACTGGTAATCACTAGTTTGGTCTCTTCATCCATTAGTTTGTTTTGTTGTTGTTGTTATAGTCATTAGTTTGTTGTATTTTTTAGGTTCTACATATAAGTGATATCATACAAAGAAAAGACAAAGTGTTCATCTTTCTCTGGGACAATTTTATTAGTTAGATAAAATACACCAAATTAAGATTTGGGTCCTGATACCTTTGATTTGATCCCAGTAACTTTCTTAGTGGGTGTAAGTATCAGGATCAATATCCAAAATTTTTTTAAAAAAATAATTAAGACTATCAGTGTGGGTCACTGAGTAAAGAAAGTTTGTTAGATGAAAAATAGTTTAACATAAAACCCCCTTTAATAGCATAAATTCAGACTTTTAAAGAAATACAGTGCTGTATTTATATTGAAAGGTAAGTAAATATGAAGTTACTTTCAGCACTGAAAAACCCTAGTAACTTTTCATAATCAATTGGCTATAAGAAGAAATTAAGAATGAGTAAATTGGTTTGCTGGATAACATTTCTTATTATATGTTTCTTTCTCCTTTGCTTCCAAGTATAGATCTTCTCTATGTAACTTCACTGAGTCTGTCAGAAGAAGACTGAAGGAAAAGATACCCACCCACATGATACTGTGATTGTTTGGAAGTTCCTGTATGGAAAGGAGTTTATTACTGGCATAGTTTATTGGTTTCACCTGGATTCTCTTCTGCCTGGTTCTCCTGTAGGGGGAAAATAGCAAATTCAAATACAATTCCAGTCTGAAGTATAATTACTTGCTTGCATAGCAAATTTTTTTTGTCTTTTTCTGCACATTGTTATTCTTACTTGGTTTAAGAAGAAAAACCATTTAATGTTTTAGAACTTTATAATAGTAAAATATACACAAGTTTAAAATTGTTCTTTCCTATTCTCATAATTTTCCAAAGGTATTAAAATTACTTTGTATATGTATGAATGTGTTTTTTTTTAAATCCTAAATTTGAGATCAATTGCATTGACTATCTGGTTTTGCAGAATAAGGAGAAAATAATTAGTTCATTATTTATATAGAAACACTAAGAAATAAACTGTTAATTGCTGCCAGTTTTATATAATAGGCTTTATGTTTATGAATGTATTTTTTTACTTTGAATACAATATCCATTTAAACTTGTAAAAGAAAGTCTAAAATATTAATTGTAATTCATTTCATAATACAACCAAAGTGTTCATTTCTGAACCTGTTCTTCAACATGTCATCATAAGAAGCCAGTGTTTGATTTCTTTTGAAATTCTGTTTAATGCCCTTTTTCTTCATTTGT
The DNA here is from genome assembly GCF_910594005.1 of Cervus elaphus. Taxonomy (NCBI): domain Eukaryota; kingdom Metazoa; phylum Chordata; class Mammalia; order Artiodactyla; family Cervidae; genus Cervus; species Cervus elaphus. The sequence continues at coordinate 824,778 of NC_057831.1, read as the reverse complement.
ATAGATAGCTTCTTAGAAAGGCCAACTTAGATGTAACATTTAAAATACACTTATGCCAGTGAAGTCTCAAGCAGAGCAATGTTTATGAGTGCACATCACTCTGCTGGGCTTTATATTGGTATTATTCAACTTGTAGTGGTGAGACATGTAAATAAAATATCAGAAGGAATTCAATAATATGATATCCCAAGAAAGGCACTATCCTAGGTCTGAATTATATTGATAATTAGTTGTTCTCAAGTTGTTAAGTATGCTTTTAATTTGTATTTATTCGAAGACTGTTAGCTCAGTGACATATTTTACAATAAGTTAATTCCAGGTATGAAGCTTACCTATTCATGTCTTGACTATAAATTTTACTTTGTAAACATTCTAGAATGGGAGAATCCATTAACCCTTAACTCCTATTTTTCCAAAATAGAAGATTGGAATTTATATATGAAGATTTTGAAATAGAAATTCTGATATGAAAATCTGTCTCCCTTTCATAGCTTATTCATAGTGTTTTGGGTGATATTACTGTTATGAAATTTACATACAAAAGATTTTTTATGAAATGTGTTATTTCATTATTTAAATTGTATATTTGGGGGAAACTCTAAATGATTTTCCAATGAATTATAATTCCTTCACACAAGTTCATTTAAGTAGAAACATAAGCTATTAACCATGATATTTATGTTTAAAACATAATGTACTTGTTTATGTAATTTGTACAAAAAAAAGATTCATACAGTTCAGATATATATCATGGAATATAAGCCACACTTCTGCAAGTACAAATTCTCACATTCACAGAAAAAGTTGAAAACAAGCCATAATTAAATGGTTATAGATTTCTACATACACAACTTCAGTAATTGTTTAATAAAACACTCACTGATTTGAGTGTCTAGTTGTCCTTACTTGTATAAGTTCCAAATGTTAAACATAGCATGGTAGAAAGGTTCTTGATACTTGTCTCTTTTTTCATTGTTCCTTTTCACTGGGACATTTTTGACTGATCATACCCTGCCAATGGAGATCTTTTACTTAATTCAAGATTATCAGAGGAAAGACAAAGTTCCTCTCAAAATTTATAAAAATCTCAACTAGTGGTATTTATGTTGAAGGTGGCATACTAGAACAAGTCCGTGGCAATAGAGCCATATATTTTATTCTTTACTGGCAAGATGAAGGGGGAACCATAGGAGTGTCAAATACATGTACTTTAAATTCTACCTTCCCTGTGATTTGGTGTTTGTTTTATTTTTCTCTTAAAAGTTCTTTGCAATTTCTAACATTTTCAGAAGACAAAAAGAAAATTTATACAATTTAATTAAGATGGCTAAAGAGATCAGAAGTAACTGTGCCACCTCAATTTAGGGTCATGGGTGAGTCAGTGAAGTGGAGCAGATAGAGAGTACTATATGAAAGAAGAGTTGTAAATGTTAATCTATTCTTTCTTGGTTCAGTCCTCTCTAAACTCTGTGAAATCAGTGAAGGTTTTGGTCCCTTCATCATTTTCATTGTCCTTCACAGAGCCAGTGATCACATGTCATATGTCCACAGTGTCCAGGGTGACGCCACCTCCGAGACCCAGTACCTGGGCTCACACTTCAAGTCTCCAGGGTTATCCCCTCCCAGACCTTGCACCTAGGGTCACATGTCCACAGTCTCCAGGGTGTCACTCCACCCCAGACCCTGTATATTGGTCACATGGCCACATTCTCCATGGTGACACCCCACCCAGACACTGTACTGGATTCTAATGTCTGCAATATCCAGGGTGACCCCCAAGACCATATACTTGGGATCACATGTCCACAGTCTCCAGGGCCAGCCTCTTCTAAGACACTGCACTTTGGGTCACAAGTCCATAGTCCCCAGGGTGACTGCCCCCTCCCAGAACCTGTACCTGGGGATATGAGTACACTCTCCAGGGAGACCACACCTCCCAGACACTGCACCTGGGGTCACACGTCCAAAATCCCCAGGATGTCCCACATTCCAGACCATGGCCTTGGGGTCATTTGTCCAGCTTCCAAGATGAACCCATCTCCCAACCCTGTACTTGTGGTCAAACATCCACACTCCCTAAGGTGACCCCAGCTCTCGGACACTGCACCTGGGTTCTCACATCCAGTCTGCAAGGTGACTTATCTTCCCAAACCCTACACCTGGGGACACAGGTCCACAGGCCCCAGGCTGAAGCTCTCCCAGACGCTGTACCTGTGGTTACAAGTCCACAGTCTCCATGGTGACCCCATCCCAAACACTACATGGTGTCACACATTCACGTTTCAGGGTGAGGACCTGGGTTTACAAATCCAACGTTTCCTATGTGACCCACATCCAGTCCCATACATAGGGTCACACATTCACAGTCTCCAGGGTGATGCCCCTTTTCTGTCCCTGCACCTGGGCTCACGTGTCCACAGTTGGCAGGGTGCCCCATATCACCAAACCGTGCACCTGGAGTCACATGTCAATAGCCTCCAGGGTGAACCCTCTCCCTAGACCCTGAACCTGGTGTCACACATCCACAGTCTCTGGGGAGAGCCCTCTCCCCAGACCCTGTCCACAGTGTCCAAGGTGACACCCCTCCCAGGCCTTACACCTGGGATCACATTTCCACAGGCTCCAGGATGAACTCCTCCCAGACTTTCCCCGAGGTCACATGTCCACAGTATCCTAGGTGGCACCCCTCACAGAAAATGTTTCTGGGGTCACATGTCCACAGTTTCCAGGGTAACCCCCCTCTCCCACCCTAGACCTGGGGTCACATGTCCACAGGCTCTAGGTTGAGTCCACCTCACCAGACCTTTTAACTCTGGTTACACATGTACATTTCCAGGGTGACCACCCCTCCCAGACCCTGAACCTGGGGTCCTGTCCAGAATCTCAAGTGTGACACCCCCCAAGATCCTGTATCTGGGGTCACATATCCACTGTCTCCAGGGTGACATCTTCCCAGACCATGTTCTGAGGTCACATGTTTACAGTCCCCAGTGTGACCTCTCCCAGGCACTGTACCTGGTGTCACGCATCCTCTGTCCTCAGGTGACCACCCCCTCACAGACCCTTCACCTGGGGTTTCATCTTCAAAGTCTCCAGGGTAACAAACGTCCCAGACACTGCACCTGGTCTCACATGTCCGCAGTGTCCAGTGCCCACCACACAAGAGCTTGTACCTGGTGTCACTGGTCCACAACGTCTAGGTTACCACATCTCATTAGACCTTTTAAATGTGGTCACACGTCCATAGTCTCCAGGGTGCCCACTACTCCCAGGCCCTGAATCTGGAGTCACAGGTCCACAGTTTCCATGGTGACACCCCCAGACCCTGTAAATGGGGTCACACATCTACAGTCTTCACGGTGACCCCACCAAACCAGACCCTGCAACTGGAGTCACAAGTCCACAATGTCCATGTTGACACCCTCCCAGACCCTGTACCTACAGTCACATGTCTAGAGTCCCCAGGGTGACCTCTCCCAGGCACTGCATCTGGGGTCACAGTACCACAATATGCAGGGTGACCCCTACCAGACCCTGCACTTGGGGTCACATTTCCACAGTACCCTGGGTGACACCTCTCCCCAGACCCTTTACCTGGGGTCACACATGCACAGTCTTCACAGTGACCACCCACAAACCCTGTACCTGGGGTTAAAGGTCTGCAGTATCCATGGTTACCCCCTCCCAGACCATATACATGGGGTCACATGTCCAGAGGCTCCAGGGTCAGTCAGCCTCTACCCCAGGCACTGCACTTTGGGTCACCTGTCCACTTTCTCGAGGGACATGCCCCCCGAACCTGCACCTGCGGTCACATTTCCACAGTGTATAGAGTGGTTCAGTCCCCCTTGACTGTGTACCTGGAACCACAGGTACAGAATCTCCAAGGTGACGCCCTGGTGTCACATGTCCACAGTCTTCAGTGTAACCTTCACAGACCCTGAATGTGGGGTAACATATCCATTCTCCAAGTGACCCTACCTCCCAGATGATTTACCTGGGGTCAGATGTCACAGTCTCCAGGATGACCTCACCTCCCAGACCATGTATCTGGGGTCACATTTCCAGTTTCCAGAGTAACCCCCCTCCCAGATCCTACACCTGGGGTCACATGTCCAGTATCCATGGTGAACCCCTCCCAGAACCCACACCTGGGGACACACGTCCAAAATCTCCAGGGTGACCCACCTCCCAGACCCTGCATGTGGGGTCATGGGTCCATAGTCTCCACGGTGAGCCTCTCCCAACTCTGTACTTGGGGTTGGATGTCCACTAGCTCCAGGGTGACAGCATCCCAGACCCTGGACGGAGGCCACATGTCTACAGGCTGAAGGGCGACTCCATCTCCCTGCACCTGGGGTCACACTCAAGCAGTTTTCAGGGTGACCCCCTCCTGACCCTGCACTTGGTGTCACATTTCTACTGTCCTCTGGGTGACACCTCTTCATCGTTCTGTACCTGGGGACTTATGTGCATAGTCCTCATGGTGATCCCCCTCCCAGATCCTGTACCTAGGGTTACATGAGCACTCTCTGCAGGTTGACCCCCTCCCAGACCCTGCACCTTGGTATCATGTTCAGTGTCTACAGGGTGACAAACCTTCCCAGGCACTTTACTTGGGGTCACATGTCCATAGTCTCCTGGATGAGCCCACCTCCAGACAATGTAACTGGGGTCACATGACCACAGTGTACAGGCTGACACCACCTCCCAGACCCTGCATCTAGGGTCGCACGTCCACACACTCCAAGGTGTCTCTTTGCCAGACCACGCACCTGTGGTAACCTGTCAACAATCCCAAGAGTGACCCCACTTCCAATACCCTGCACCAGCAGTCACATGTCCACAGTCTCCATGGTGACCCCCTCCCAGACCATATACATTGGGACACACGTTCACACTTTGCAGGGTCAGCCTCTTCTCCAGACTCTGCATTTTGTACCTCACGCCCACAGTCCCCAGGGTGACCCACATTCCAGAAACTGTACCTGTACTGTAGGCCCTGTGTTTACAGTCTCCAGGGAGACCCCACCTCACAGACCCTGCATCTGGGGTTTCACAGCCAAAGTCTCCAGGGTGAACCCACCTTGTGGACCCTGCACCTGGGTCACAGTATCCAGAGCAAACCCCTCTCGACCCTGGACCTGGGGTCACATTTCCACAGTGTCCTGGGTGACACCCCTCTGCAGACACTATACATGGCGTCACACATCCACAGTCTCCAGGGTGATTTGACCCCCCCAGACTGAGCAACTGGGATCACATGTCCACAATCTAGGGTAACTCCACCTCCCAGACCCTATACCTGGAGTCGCATGTCCACAGTCTCCTTGGTGATCCCTTCCCTGACCAGTCACCTGGGATCACGCCACCACTGTCTCCAAGAAGAGCCCCCTCCCCAAACCCTGCACTTTTATTAAACACCCACAGTCCCAGAGTGACCCCACCTCGCAGACTCTGTACCTGGGGTCACGTGTCCACAGTCTTTCATCCACCAGACCGAACAACTAGGGTCACGTGTCCACAGTCTCCAGGGTAACTCCACCTCCCAGACCCTATAACTGGAGTTGCACACCCATAGTCTCCATGGTGAACCCCTCCCAGACCATGCATCTGGGATCACTGACCACTCTCCCCAGGGTTCCCCCTCCTGACTGTTCACCTGGGGTCACATCTTCACAGTCTGTGGGGTAACCCCACACCCCAGACCCTGCACCTGGGGTCACATGTCCACAATTAGCAGGGTAACCCCAAGTCCCCAATGCACTATATCTGCATTCACAGGTCCACAGTCTCTATGGTGACCCCCTCCCATACCATGCACCTTGGATCACACGTCCACAGTCTGCAGAGAGAGCCCCCTCCCCAAACCCTGTACTTTGAATCACTCATCCACAGTCCTCAGGGTGACCCCATCTCCCAGACCCTGTACCTGGTGTCACATGTCCAGAGGCTCTAGGGTGATTCTGCCTCCAAGACCCGGTATTTGGGGTCACACGTCCACAGTTTCCATGGTGACTCCCCACAGACTCTTCACCTAGGGTCACATGTCCAGTCTCCTGTTAACCCCTCCAAGATCCTACACCTGGTGTCACATGTCCACAGTCTCCAGGATGACAATTATCTCCAGATCCTGTACTTGGAGTCCACATTCTCCACTGTGAGCCAGCTTCCCTGACCAAGTACTGGGGTATCACAACCACAGTCTCCAGGGTCACCAAACTTCCCAACCCTGCACCTGGGTTCTCAGATCCATGGTCTCCAGGGTGAAACCCTCCCATGACTTGCACCTGAGGGAACATGTCCACAATCTCCAGGGTGACCCTACCTCCCAGTCATGTACCTGGGGTCATTTGTCCACAGTCTCCAGGGTGAGAACCCTCCCCAGAATCTGCACATGGGGTCACACGTCCACAGTCCCCGAGTGACCCCAACTCCCAGACCCTGTACCTGGGATCACATGTCCACAGTCTCAGGGTGACCCCACCTCTGACACCCTACACCTGGGGTCCACAGTCCCCAGGTTTACCCCTCCCAGTGCCTGTACTTGGGCTTACATGTCCATAGTCTCCATGGTGACTGTCGAGTCCAGCTCAACAGCACAGGTTCCTGAAAGCACAGCATGGGAAAAGAATGAGAAACATTCAAGAAAGTTACAGAGGGGATCAGGGGACCAACACCGCCATGAGGTGAAGGTGCCCAAACTGATCTCATGTCTGCTTTATTATACTCTTTGAGACTAGCTTGTACGTGCTTACAGGAGCATGGCAGGCCGGATGGCCTTCAATGATAATCCTGTGCAATTAATATTTAGCATTTTTGTATCCCTGTTTTTCTGCTTCAAGGACAAAGACCTAGTTAATCTTTATGTTCCTCCCAGGTGACAAAGATAGTAACAGTCTGTTGATGGCTTTCCACTCCCAGGCATACATCCTGCTTTCCAAGATGTTTTTTTGTTCCTTCTTGGATTCCTTCAGGAGTGACATGCTGAGTCATGTCCTCTCAGCAAGATTGCTTAACTCTTTTGCCAGGCCTTTAAGTAGTCCTGTCTCCTACAGGTGATCCCCTCCCATATCCTGCACATTGATTACATGTCCAGAGTCTACAGGGGTACAAACCACCTCAGACACTTTACCTGGGGTCACAGGTCCCAATCTCCTGGATGAGCCCACCTCTAGGCACTGTACCTTGGGTCACATGACCACAGTGTGTGAGATGACAACGCCTCCCACACCTTGCACCAGGGTCACATGTCCACAGTCTCCACGGTGACTCTATCCCAGACCATGCACCCAGGGTAACCTGTCAACAATCCCAAGAGTGACCCCACTTTTCAAACCCTGCACCTGAGGTCACAAGTCCACAGTCTCCATGGTGACCCCCTCCCAGACCATATGCACTGGGACACATGTCCACATTTCCAGGGTCAGCCTCTTCCCCAGACACTGCACTTTGTGTCTCACATGCACAGTCCCCAGGATGACCCCACATCCCAGAACCTGTACTGGGGGACAAGCATGCGCAGTCTCCAGGGACATCCCACCTCACGGACCCTGCATCTGGGGTTGCACATCCAGAGACACCAGGGTGACCTCACCTTCTAGACCCTGCACCTGGGGTCTTATGTCCACAGTATCCAGGGTGACTTTCTCTTGACCCTGGACCTGGGGACACATTTCCACAGTGTCCTGGGTGACACCCCTCCACAGACATTGTACATGGGGTCACACGTCCACAGTCTCTAAGGTGATCCCGACCCCCAGACCAAGCAACTAGGATCACATGTCCCACAGTTTAGGGTAACTATCTCCCAGACTGTATACCTGGCGTCACACGTCTGCAGTCTCCATGGTGACCCCTTCCCAGACCATTCACCTGGGATTATACAATCACCTTATCCAGGGAGAGCCCTGTTCCCAAACCCTGCACTTTTAGTCACATGTCCACAGTCCCCAGGGTGACCTCACCTCTAAGATCTAGTAATTGGGGTCGCATGTCCACAGTCACCAGGGTGACCCCACCTCCCAGACCCTGCACCTGGAGTCACATGTATAGTCTCCTGGGTTACCCCCTCCCAGACCATATACATGTTGTCACAAGTCCACAGTCTCCTGGGTCAGCCTCTTCCTCAGACACTGCACTTTGGGTCACATGTCCATAGTCCCCAAAATGAACCCACCTCCCAGAACCTATAATGGGGGACATGTGTACTCAGTCTCTAGGGTGACCCCACCTCACAGACCCAGCATCTGGGGTCCCACACCCAAAGTCTCCAGGGTGATGGCACCTCCTATACCCTGCACCTGGGGTCACATGTCCACAGTATCCAGGGTGACCTCCTTTCGACCCTGGACCTGGGGTCACATTTCCATAGTGCCTAGGTGACACCCCTCTGCAGACACTGTACATGGGGTCACACATCCACAGTCTCCAGGGTGATCCCACCCGCTAGACAGAGCAACGAGGATCATATATCCACATTACAGGGTTACCCCACCTCCCAGAGCCTAAACCTGGAGTCGCATGTCCACAGTCTCCATGGTGACTCCCTCAGAGACCATGCACCCGGGATCATACGACCACTGTCTCCAGGGTGACTCCCACCCAACCCTGCACCTGGGGTCACATTTCCAAAAGCTGTAGGGTGACACTTCTTCCCAGATCCTATACCTAGGCTCACCCCTGCACAATCTCCAGAGTGACCCAACACCCCAGACCCTGCACCTGGGGTCACAAGTCCACAATCAGCAGTGTAACCCCAAGTCCTACACACTATATTTGGATTCGCAGGTCCACAGTCTCTATGGTGACCCCGTCCCATACCATGCACCTTGGATCACACGTCCACAGTCTGCAGGGAGAACCCCCTCCCCAAACCGTACACTTTGAATCACACATCCACAGTCCTCAGGGGGACCACACCTCCCAGACCCTGTACCTAAGGTCACATGTACAGTCTCCAGGGGGACACCACCTCACAGAACCTACACTTGGGGTCACATGTCCATAGTGTCCAGTGTGAACCCGCCTACCAGGCCCTGTTCCTGTGACACATGTCCACAGTCTCTAGGGTGACCCCCCCCTCCCAGACCCTGCACCTGGGGTCACATGTCCACAGTGTCCAGTGTGAACCCACCTCCCAGACCCTGCACCAGGGGTCACATATCCACAGCCTCTAGGGTGAACTCCCCCTCCCAGACCCTGTACCCAGGTCACATGTCCACAGTGTCCAGTGTGAACCCACCTCCCAGACCCTGTACCTGGGTCACATGCCCACAGTCTTCAGGGTGACCCTCCTCCCAGACCCTGTACCTGGGAAGAAATATCTTCCGTCTCCCAAGTGACACCCTCCCAGACCCTGTACCTGGGGTCACACCTCCACAATGTCCTACGTGACAGCCCTGCCCAGATCCTGAACCTGGCTTCACATGTCCAGAGTCTCCAGCATGACTTCCATCCCAGACCCTGTACCTGGGGTCACATGTCCACGGTCTGCAGGGTGACAATACTCCCCATATTTTGTGCATGGTGTCACATCCACATTCTCCAGGGTGACCCAACCTCCCTGTCCCTGTACTGGGGTCTTACAACCACAGTCTACAGGGAACCTCCCTTCCCACACCATATACCTGGGGTCACATGTCCATTATCTCCAGGATGACGCCACATCCCAGACCATGTACCTGGGGCCATATGTCTAATAGTCTCCCAGGTGAGCTCCCTCCCCAGAACCTGCACCCAGGGTCACATGCCGACAGTCTCCAAGGTGACCCGTCTCCATATACCCAGCACCTGGGGTCAAGCCTGCACACTCTCCAGGGTGACAACCCCTCCAGACCTTGCTCCTGGGGCTATACGTCCACAGTCTCCATTGTGACACCCACTTACTTACCAGACTCTGCACCTGTGGTCACCTAACCACAGTCTCCAGGGTGACAATACCCCCCAGACTGTGTACATGGGGCCACACATCCACATTCTCTAGGGTGACCCAACCTCTCTGACTCTGTACAGGGTATCACAACCACAGTCTTCAGGGTGACCATCCTCCCAGACCCTGCACCTGGCTTCTCATGTCCACGGTCTCCAGGGTAAACCCTTCCCAGACCCTTCACCTGTGGTCACACATTCACGGGCTCCAGGTTGAACCTTTAGAAGTACCTGCACCTGGGTCACATGTCCACAGTCTCCTTGATGACACCCCTCCCAGACCCTGTACCTGGGGTCACATTTCCAGTTTCCAGGGTAACCTCCCCTCCCAGAACCTACATGTGGAGTCACATGTACACAGTCTGCAGGGTGACCCCACCTCACCAGAATTTTTACTTTGGATCACATAATCACAGTCTATAGAGTGACCCCACCTCATCAGAACTTTTAGTTCTGGTCACATGTCCACAGTCTCCAGGGTGACACCTCCCCAGACCCTGTACCTGTGGCCACACATCCACAGTCTTTAGGGTGACTCACCACACCTGTTTGAGCACCTGGGGTCACCTGTCCACAGTCTTCAGGGTAACCTCCCCTCACAAACCCTACACCTGATGTCACATGCCCACAGTTTTTCAGGGTGACAACTTCTCAGACCTTGTACCTGAGATCACATGTCTTCAGTCCCCAAGGTGACCCCTCCCAAGCACTGTCTTTGGGTTCACAGGTCCACAGTCTCTTCTGTGACCTTCCTCTCATATGCTGTACCTGGGGTCACATGTCCACAGTCTCTAGGGTGATACCCTTTCCCAGACACTGTACATGGGTCACACGTCCACAGTATCCAGGGTGACAACACTCCCAGACCTGTTGTCATACTTCCGCAATATCCAGGGTGGTTTCCTATCCAGATACTTCACCTGATGTCACAGGTCCACAGTCTCCAGCGTGACCCACCTCACAGACCCTGCACCTAGTGTAACGTGTACACCATCTCCAGGGACCTCACTTTCCAGATGATGTACCTGGCGTCAGATGTCACTGACTCCAGGGTGAGTAACTTCTCAAGTCCCTGCACCTGGGGTTACACTTCCACACTCCTCAGAGTGACCCCACCTCCCAGACCCTACACCTGGGTTCAAATACCCACAGTCTCCAGGGTGACCCCACCTCCAAGACCCTGACCCTGGTGTCACTCACCCACAGTCTCCAGGGTGAACCCACCTCCCAGATCATATACTTGGGGTCACATATCCACAGTCTCCACGATGAAACCCTCCCAACCCTGCACCTGGGTCGCATGTCCACAAACTTCAGGGTGACATCCTCCCAGACCCTGGACTGGGGTCACATGTCTACAGTCTGAAGGGTGACCCCACCTTCCAGACCCTGCACCATCTCACACTTAAACAGTCTCCAGCGTGACTGCTCCTGATCCTGCACCTGAGGTCACATTTGTACAGTCCCCTGGATGACACCTCTCTCAGGTCCTGTACCTGGGGTCACTTGTGCATAGTCTCCATGGTGACCCCCCAGACCCTGCCCCTGGGGTCAAATATCTGCAGTTCCAGTAGATACTCCCCCAAGACCATAAACGTGGGGTCACACCTCCACAGTTTCCAGGATGAGCCCACCTCCAGACCCTCTACCAGGGGTCACATGTCCACAGTCTGCAGGGTAACCCCAACTTCTAGGCCCTATATCTGAAGTCACAAGTCCACAGTCTCCATGGTGGCCCCCTTTCAGACCATGCATCTTGGATCACACATCAGAGTCTCCAAGGAGAGCCCCCTCACCAAATTTGGCACTTTTAGTCACATGTCCACAGTGACTCCACCTCACAGACTGTTCCTGGGGTCACATGTCCCCAGGTACTACTGTGTGACCCCACCTCCAATACCCAATACTGGGGGTGACACATCTACTCTTAAGTCCCTGCACATGTCCACACTCCACAGAGTGAGTCCATCTCCCAGAACCCACATCTGGGGTCAAAGGTCCACAGTCTCCACGGTGAACCCACCTCCCAGACCATGTACCTGGCATTACATTTCCAGTTTCCAGAGTAAACCCGCCTCCCAGACCCTACACCTGGGGTCACCTGTCCATAGTTTTCATGGTGAACCTACCCTGGGGTACATCCACAGTCTCCCCAGACTCTGTACCTGGGATAAAACTTCCAGTCTCCAAGGTCACCCCCCTCCACACACCCTGCACCTGGGATCACACATCCAAAACCTCCAGGGTGACCCACCTCCTAGATCCTGCACCTACAGTCACATGTCCACAGTCTCCACGGTGAAACCCTCCTGACCCTGCACCTGGGTCGCATGTCCACAAGCTCCAGGGTGACACCCTCCCAGACTCCGGACCAGGGTCATATGTCTACAGTCTGAAGGGTGATCCCACCTCCCAACCCTGTACCCGCAGTCACACTTAAACAGTCTCTAGGGTGACTGCTCCTGATCCTGCACTTGGGGTCACATTTCTACAGTCTCCTGGGTGATTCCTCTCCCAGGTCTTGTACCTGGGGTCACATGTGCATAGTCTCCATAGTGACCCCCCTTGCAGATCCTGTGCCTGGTGTCAAATATCTGCAGTATCCAGGGTAACCCCCCAAGACCATAAACATGGGGTGACACCTCCAGTTTCCTGTATGAGCCCTGAAGGAGTCTTTTGGGGTCTAGAAAAGAAAACAACAGTCTCAAAGGCCCCTTGCTGAATCATCTAACTTCAGAGAAAACAAAACAGAACTTTAGCTCCACCCTGATGCTCCAGGCTGGTTGCATCTATCTGGGACTTATCACCCCCTGTCCAGAAACCTTCTACCCCCTACACCTGCCCAGAAGACTTATCACCCCCTGCCCAACTACAAATGTCATCTCAACAAAAGAATACTCAAAATATCCCGCCTGATTAATGTTTCCCTTATCGCTTCCACAAACCTCCCTATAAATATGAAGCCTCCCTGATCCCTCTTGGCGCTCAGCCTGGTCATTAGGCTGATTGCCACCCCTCCTTGCCTGAATAAAGGTAACCTACTTCTGTTGAGGTCGTCTTTCCTTTTCTGCCTCGCTGGAACTATGCCTTACAAGCCCACCTTCAGACCCTGTACCAGGGTCACATGTTCACAGTCTTAGCGTAACTCCAACTCCTAGACCCTATACCTGGAGCCACAGGTCCACAGTCTCCATGGTGACCCCCTCCCAGACCATTCACCTTGGATCACACGTCAGAGTCTCCAGGGAGAGCTGCCTCACCTAATCCTTCACTTTTAGTCACACGTCCACCGTCTCTAGGGTGACCCCACCTCCCAGACCCTGCACCTGGAGTCACATGTCTACAGTATTCAGTGTGACACCCTCTAGACCCTGGACCTAGGGTCACATTTCCACAGTGTCTACTGTGATACCCCTCGGGGCGGCCCACCAATGCATGCAAGGGCCTCCCATTGTTGTTTGCTTCCTTCTGCCAAAGCTAGCTTTGCTCCCCTCTCGGGCCTTTGGCAAGTCAGGGACCGGCCCGCCACCCCTCGCCAGAGGCCCTTGGGCGGTGCCAGGTGCCCTCGGCCAGGTGACCCCAGCATGGCACCCGGCCCCCTCAGAAGCACTCCTGCAGCCTCCTTCCCCATGGGTAGGACTGCGCTGACCTAGGAATATGTTTGCAAGGCTCGCAGAGTGCAGGCAGACACAAGGCCCTGACTCGGGAATTGAAGTCTGGGAGCAGGCCTGGAGTTCTGGCGCCTGAGGAGCCACACACTTGCTGCGTGATAGAGGCCTGAAAACACACTCTCTGGGGCTGCCTTTCCTGCCTCCAAGGATGATATCATCCCCTAGCCGCCTGCAGGCTAAGAGTCACCCCTGGCTGGGAAGCGTTGGCTGGGAGGTTATTTTGCAGTGGCAATGGCCTCTGGGGCCCCGCGCCCAGGGAGGGCTCAAATACTCCCAGGGAATGTCAAGGCAACCTCCACATGGCTGTTCCATCACGTTTGCTCTTCAGGAGAAAGCTCACAAGCCTAGGCCTGTCTGCACCGTGCTCGGATCCCGTGGGGAGAACACGCTGGGTGCCCACCTGGATCCCGGGCCTGGGGCCCTGAACTGGCATTTTTCTCATGGGGCAGGCCAGCAACTGCTTGCAAAGGCCTCCCATTCCTGTTTGCTTCCTTCTTCCAGAGCTAGCTTTGCTCCCCACTTTGGCATTTGGCAAGCCAGCCCGCCACTCCTTGCCAGGGGCCCATGGGAGGTAACAGGTGCCTTAGGCCAGGTGAACCCAGCATGGCACCCGGCCCCCTCAGATGCATCCCTGCAGTCTCCTTCCCCGTGGGCAGGGCTGCGCTGACCAAAGAATGTGTTTGCAAGGCTCGCAGAGTGCAGGCAGACACAAGGCCCTGACTCAGGAATTGAGGCCCTCAGAGCAGGCCTGCAGGTCTGACGTCTGAGAAGCAAAACACTTGCTGCAAGATAGAGGCCTGACAACACACTCTCTATGGATGCCTTTCCTTCCTCCAAGGAAGATAGCTTTCCCAGTCTCCTATGTGCTGCCACACAACTGGAATGCGTTTGCTTGAAGGTCATGATTCAGTGGCAATGGCCCCTGAGGCCCTGTGCCCAGCTAGGGCTCCCACACTCACAGGCAAATCAAAGCAACTTCCAAATGAGTCAGCTCTTCGCATCAAGTGGCCAAGCATTGGAGTTTCAGGTTCAATATTAGTCTTTCCAATGTATATTCAGACCTGATTTCCTTTAGGATGGAGTGGTTGGGTCTCCTTGTAGTCTAAGTGACCTTCGAGCACCTTCTCCAATATCACAGTTCAAAGCATCAAATCTTTGGCTGTCAACTTTCTTTATAGTCCATCTTTCACATCCATACATGACATATGGAAAAACCATAGCCTTGACTAGACGGACCTTTGTTGGAAAAGCAACGACTCAGCTTTTTAATATGCTGTCTAGTTTGGTCATAACTTTCCTTCCAAAGAGTAAGCATCTTTTAGTTTCATGGCTGCAGTCGCCATCTGCAGTGATTTCTGAGCCCCCCCCCCCCCCAAATAAAGTCTGCCACTGTTTCCACTGTTTTCCCATCTATTTTTCATAAAGTGATGAGACCGGATGCCATGATCTTAGTTTTCTGAAGGCTGAGCTTTAAGCCACCTTTTATACTCTCCTCTTTCACTTTCATCAACAGGCTCTTTAGCTCTTCTTCACTTGCTACCATAAGGGTGGTGTCATCTGCATATCTGAGGTTATTGATATTTCTCCTGGCAATCTTGATTTCAGCTCGTGCTTCATCCAGCCCAGCATTTCTCACGATGTACTCTGCATATAAGTTAAATAAGCAGGGTGACAATATACAGCCTTGACATATTCCTTTTCCTATTTGGAACCAGTCTGTTGTTCTATGTCCAGTTCTGTTTCTTCCTGACCTGCATACAGATTTCTTAAGAGGCAGGTCAGGTGGTCTGGTATTCCCATCTCTTTCAGAATTTTCCACAGTTTATTGTGATCCACACAGTCGAAGGCTTTGGCATAGTCAATAAATCAGAAATACATGTTTTTCTGGAACTCTCTTGCTTTTTCGATGATCCAGCAGATGTTGGCAATTTGATCTCTGGTTCCTCTGCCTTTTCTAAATCCAGCTTGAACGTCTGGAAGTTCACGGTTCATGCATTGCTGAAGCCAGGCTTGGAGAATTTTGAGCATTACTTTACTAGCGTGTGAGATGAGTCCAACTGTGCAGCAGTTTGAATGTTCTTTGTCATTGCCTTTCTTTGGGAGTGGAATGAAAACTGACCTAACAAATCTAGATGTTTTCAACTGCATATGCTAAAAGAACCAGCTTTGCAGTTTCCAAGGGGGGGAAAAAAAAAGTTTCATTTTAACCAATTTTCTCTGAAGTTCAAGGAATACCATGGCCATCCTGTATCAAAAAGTCATCTTTCCTTTATGTAGTCATAGTTTCATGCCTAAATTATAGACCAACTCGTGCTCAAATTGACTCATATCAGGGGCAGATCAGCTTATAAAAAGTTTGGATTGTCCCTCTGGAGGGAAGTGAAACTTTGGTTCCATGAGAAGAGTCTGAGGGCTTAAGGGAATTTGCAAGAGTGGGGGAAGCTTAGTCCATCCTACATGTACCATAATCTTAAATAATGCTTATTTACTTTCAGTTCAGTTTAATTCAGTCACTCAGTAGTGTCCGACTCTTTGCATCCCCATGAATCGCAGTACGCCAGGCCTCCCTGTCCATCACCAACTCCCGGAGTTTACTCAAACTCATGTCCATCAAGTCGGTGATGCCATCCAGCTGTATCATCCTCCATCGTTCCCTTCTCCTCCTGCCCCCAATCCCTCCCAGCATCAGGGTCTTTTCCAATGAGTTAACTCTTCGCATGAGGTGACCAAAGTATTGGAGTTTCAGCCTCAGCATCAGTCCTTCCAATGAACACCCAGGACTGATCTCCTTTAGGATGGACTGGTTGGATCTCCTTGCAGTCCAAGGGACTCTCAAGAGTCTTCTCCAACACCACAGTTCAAAAGCATCAATTCTTCGGTGCTCAGCTTTCTTCACAGTCCAACTCTCACATCCATACATGACCACTGGAAAAACGATAGCCTTAACTAGATGGACCTTTGTTGGCAAAGTAATGTCTCTGCTTTTTAATATGCTGTCTAGGTTGGTCATCACTTTCCTTCCAAGGAGTAAGCATCCTTTAATTTCATGGCTGCAATCACCATCTGCAGTGATTTTGGAGCCCCAAAAAATAAAGTCTGACACTGCTTCCACTGTCTCCCCATCTATTTCCCATGAGGTGATGGAACTAGATGCCATGATCTTAGTTTTCTGAATGTTGAGCTTTAAGTCAACTTTTTCACTCTCCTCTTTCACTTTCATCAAGAGGCTTTTTAGTTCCTCTTCACTTTCTGCCATAAGGGTGGTGTCGTCTGCATATCTGAGGTTATTGATATTTATCCCGGCAATCTTGATTCCAGATTGTGCTTCTTCCAGCCCAGCGTTTCTCATGATGTACTCTGAGCCTAAGTTAAATAAGCAGAGTGACAATATACAGCCTTGACATACTCCTTTTCCTATTTTGAACCAGTCTGTTGTTCCATGTCCAGTTTTAACTGTTGCTTCCTGATCTGCATATAGGTTTCTCAAGAGGTGGGTCAGGTGGTCTGGTATTCCCATATCTTTCAGAATTTTCCACAGTTTATTGTGAGCCACACAGTCAAAGGCTTCGGCATAGTCAATAAAGCAGAAATAGATGTTTTTCTGGAAAAACGTTACTTTTTTAAAAAATTTATTTACTTTACCGAAGTAAAAAATAGATGATAAAAACAAATATATATCACTGAAAGGTAAAGAAATTCATCATCTGTGATCGAAAGCTGCATTCTAAGAAAACTTTGTTCTCTTAATGTAGAGAGGAGACTAAATTCCAGCCTGGTACCAGCTTACCAGATAACAAACAAACAAAAAAATTGTTTATGGGTAAGCTTAGAAAAGTCTTTTCCACATATAATTTGAATTAGCAGCATTTTTGCAAAGGCATCTATGTGAAACCATAGAAGACATGTTTAAAACCTGATTAGATAGAAATTGACAAAGTAGTCTGGTCACTGCTGTGACTTGAAACACTTTAATATGATAACTAGAATTAGAACTGACAGCATTTGACCAGGACATATCAGATTTTTATGGATGTCACACAATTTCGAGGATACCTATATTAGTGACTGAAGGAGTCTTTGGGCGTAGAAAAGAAAACAACAGTCTCAAAGGCCCTTGCTGAATCATCTAACTTCGGAGAAAACAAAACCGAACTTTAGGTCCCACCCTGAGGCTCCAGGCCGGTTGTATTTATCTGGGACTTACCACCCCCTGCTCAACTACAAATGCCATCTCTCTCTCCTTCTCTTCTGCCTCGACCCTAAATATACCTTACAGTAACATCCACCATATAATATAACTTGGGAAGATCCATCACTCCTTCTGACAGCATTTCCCATGTAGTTTAACATGACAAATGAACTCAGGTTGTTTAATATCTCTCTTTGGGGAGGAGGGGTCTCAGGGGCCCTCTGAAGCATCCCAAAGTTAGCTAGAAGTCAATTATTTAGGAAGGTGTGTTCATAAATATCAAAAGGGTTTATAACAGTCAGGTAGGATCACATCAGTCACTGTGAAACAATACTTATCCACTTAGCCAAAGTTAACAAAAGATTTCAAAGGTAAACCTAGAACTTAAGATCACTTAAGAGATAAAGAAATTTAAAATCCATTAGCAAAGGCAGTTCAACATCTCAAGAAAACTTGTACTAGGCACAAAACTCTTTTTTGGGGGTCCACTTTCCATAAAACCTCCTTATCCCGTTCTGTACCCATTCCTTTGCTTCTCCCATCCTGAAACTGCCACCTGTAAGTCAGAACTACTTCGTTTTCCTTCACCAAATGCGATTTCATTCCTCGTACCTTCTTTAATAACAAGTCGTACATTTTCCTTAAGCAACCAAGAACTGACTTTTTTTTTTTTTCTTTAAGAACTGACTTTTATATTGGCATTCTATAGATTGGTGACCATATGTATCAGTGATAATATCTAAAAAAAAAAAAAAAAAAATGCTTTCTTACACTGAACATCTCAGGATGGCACCAGATACTATTCATGGGTAGTCAAAACTCTCTTTAGTTTCTGTGTAAGAGGAAGGTCCTGTCAAGTAGTGAATGTTTCAGAACCTTACTTTATTTGGCAGTGACCTAGCTATTCAATACACTGTCATCACTTAGTTTAGCACAACGATAGAAACTCAGGTAACCAAAATCTGGAGAAACTATTGTCAGTTCAGTTCAGTTGATCAGTTGCGTCTGACTCTTTGTGACTCCGTGGCCTCCCTGTCCATCACCACCTCCAGGGGCTTGCTCAAACTCATGTCCATGGAGTCAGTGATGCCATCCAGCCATCTTAACCTCTGTCGTCCCCTTCTCCTCTGCCTTCAATCGAGACTATTATAGACAGATATTTTAGAGTATAATTATTGTTAATAGTTTATCTAAAAGCTCATATCACATTTACAATTTTTAGGAGTTTTCTTTGTTGCTTTTAGAGGTACTGTCTTTGTTGACAAGCTTGTGACAGATATAACAATATAGCAATTTTTAACTTATAATAAACCTAGGCACTATGAAAATTTTGTGTTTAATGTTAATGACTCTAAGACATGCCTATAGTAGAGTAGTGGGAAAAAAAGTACTAGATTTTTAATGTTGACTATTTCCCAGTTCACGTGAATCTGAAATTCATTTAGGTCAATTTTTTTTTTTTTTTTTTTTTTGTATTTACAACTGCTTGATTTGTAAGGGCTTCCTTTTCTTTAGACCATTTCAATAAGAACTCACAACTTCAGCAATATTATCAAATAACAGAAGACTCACACTGAGACATACATAAATCCAGACAGACAGACAGAGATCTTCTAGTTTTCTGCTTGAGATTTAAAATATTTCTTTGAGTATATTACCAATTCTGAAACAGATCCCCAGTCCAGGTTTGATGCATGAAACAAGTGCTCAGGGCTGGTGCACTAGGATGACCCAGAGGGATGGGATGGGGAGGGAGGTGGGAGGGGGGTTCAGGATGGGGAACACATGTACACCCATGGCGGATTCATATCAATGTATGGCAAAAAACACTACAATATTATGAAGTAATTAGTCTCCAACTAATAGAAATAAATGAAAAGTAAAAAGCCCCCCCTCCCCCAAAAAAGAGACACAGATGTATTGAACAGTCTTTTGGACTCTGGGAGAGGGCGAGGGCGGGATGATATGGGAGAAAGGCATTGAAACATGTAAATTATCATATGTGAAACAAATCACCAGTCCAGGCTCAATGCATGATACAGAAAGCTCAGGGCTGGTGCACTGGGATGACCCAGGGGGATGGGATGGGGAGGGAGGTGGGAGGGGGGTTCAGGATGGGGAACACATGTATACCCATGGCGGATTCAAGTCAATGTATGGCAAAACCAACACAATGTTGTACAGTAAAATAAATAAAGAAATTAATTTAAAAAATATTTCTTTGAGCCCGTTTTTTTCCTTGGGGGGTGGGCAAGAATACTGGAGGGAGTTGCCATTCCCTTCTCCAGGAGATCTTCCCGACCCAGGGATCGGACCTACGTCTCCCACATTGTAAGCAGACGCTTTACTACCTGAGCCACCAGGGAAGTCCTGCAGGGCCATGGAAAGGGTTAACTTCAAGCTTTGCCCTAGGCAGACCTTTGTAACACGTTAATTGCTTTTAATTGGATAAGCAAAAGAACCAGCTTTAGGGTTTCCAAGGGGAAAACAAAAAAAAAAGGTTCATTGTAACTGATTTTCTCAGGTCATCTTTCCTTTCCGTAGTCATAGTTTTATCCCTAAATTATAGACAGATCAGCTGATAAAAAGCTTGAATTGTCTCTGTGGGGTGGATTTGCTCCTCACTGTGTTTCACCTGGCAGCAGTATCCCCCGAGGGCCTCTCCTGGAAGTGGGCGTGGGGGCAGGTCTCCACCAGGAGCTGGGCTGGGCGGGGGGAGTCCCAGTTGTGCTCTCAGGGTTCGCCATTGCAGCTGGGAATGCCCATTTCGTGGGCTCCTGGGTCCCCATAGATGGGCAGTCAGTGAGCGGAGCGCAGGGGTGGGGACCACAGGTGAGGGAACTGGGGCTCGTTGGAGCAGGGAACCTCGTATTCCTCCCTCTCTGTTGGCACAGTCTTGGAGCCCCCTAATCTGGCCTTCACAGAAAGGCCTCGCCTTGGAGTCAAGGCCTTTACCGCTTTACCCCTTCGCATAGAGCTCAGACCCCGGCGGTTTTCCCAAGCAGCCTCGTGCCTGCTGGAAGTCCACGTGATTTATCCTGCCTGGTGATTTCACCTGCTGGGACTCCAAAACCCTTAGTCTGGCCAGCTGGCCCAGGCTTGCTTCCAGCACTTTGTAGGCCAGCGGGCTGTTGACCACCTGCTGGGATGGTAAAGGGACGGGTCCGCAAACTGCACCCTAGAAACTTAGTAAGGTGCATGGATTTAAAAAACCTGGCAGCCACCCAGGTGGAAAAGAAGAGAGGAGGGCACACTGCTGCCCTTTCATGGGAGAATCTGTGGCTGTACTGCTGAGAGAGGGCCTTTCCATGGGGACCCTGTGCGATAAGTTTGGTGTTTTGGAACTGAATAATTAGAACATGTAAAAATTTTTAATTATGTGGTGATTTAATTAAAAAAAAAAAAAAAACAACAAAAAAAAACCAACAACAACAAAAAACAAGCTCCAAGTCTTTTGCAAATTGAGGTCTCATACTTGAAGGCCTATTTTCCTTCCACTGTGGCATTCTATGAAGAAATATGCGTTTTTTTGTTTTTTTGTTTTTTTTAAGAGGCAGAAAAATGAGGGAAACAGAAAACCCAGAGGTGCCCCTGTAGTTTGGCAAAGGCCTTAGGAGGTCACTTGTAAATGCTTCTGGCCATCGGGAGGCAGTCTCTTCCTGTGGATGATGGGCACAGAGCTCTGCAGGCTTGTCCTTTGCACGGATGTTCTTGTTTGTGGAAATCCAGCTCGGAGCCATCTCCTGATGTGTAAGAATTTCCCAGACTATATTCCTAGGCAAATCCCGCAGGGCCAGGGGCTCCTTCCTTCATTGTATTTGTCTGTTTGACTGAAAACCAGCAATGACATATTTTTCTTTCAATCTGGTCTATCATCCAGGCCTTGGAGTAATATTTCCCTCCCCCTCAATAGGCTTGGGTTCCAGGGATGAATTATAGTCAGTTGTCCATGATTTTGCAGACGAGGAAACTGAAAGCCAGAGAGGGTGGAGGACTATCCAGGGGAGAATGGGATATCCTTCCAGGAACCCTGGCTCCTGGGTTTTTAATCAGCTTCCTACCCAGCCTGGTCCTTAACTGGCAAGTGTTGACGTTGAGAATAAACTATTGGTGGAAGTGTAAAAGGCTTTTTTAAAGAAGGTGCCTACCAGCTGTGCATCTTACGGAGTATTTTCATTGTGCTCCCCAACCCTTGGAAAGTGCTGGGCACAGGGCAGATGCTTCATAATTTTTAGTGAATAAGTTCAATTACACATAATTATATCTGTAGTGTCAGCAACACTATGAGGTATATTAGAACAGTGATTGTCACAGTTGGTACTTCACAGATCAGTGAAGAAAGAAAACTTTTTATTAGGAAGACTGTAAGAGAATTGCTAAGTTTTAAGTTTATCCCACAAGGATTTTTTTTAAAAATGACACAATTCTTTCTGCTTATCACCAAGGAGGTCTTTTGAGGACCCCGCGCAAGGGAGGTTCTATCTCTTGGGACACCCCTGCTTCAGCATCTCCCTAAACCAGCAATCTGGGACAGCTGAGTACACTTGAAGTTCCTTCCTTGACCTAGGGAGTTTTTTTGGAAGACAATTTTTTGACAGACAGTGGTGGGGGTAGGTTTTGGGGTGTTTCAAGTGCAGGCCATTTATTGTGCACTCTATTTCTCTTTCTGTTCCCTGGTGGCTCAGTTGGTAAAGAGTCTGCCTGCAATGCAGGAGACCCGGGTTCAACCCCTGGGTTGGCAAGATTTCCTGGAGACGGAAATGACAGCCCAGTCCAGTATTCTTGCCTGAAGAATTCAATGGACTGAGCAGCCTGGTGGGCTATAAAGGGTTGGACACGGCTCAGTGACTGAACACTTATTTCTAGTATGTTTCATCAGCTCCACCTCAGATCATCAGGCATTAGATCCTAGAGGTTGGGGGCCCCTGCTTTAGTTCCCTCTTTCATCTTCTACACAGCTCCAGCCTGCTTCCTCCTCCTCTTCCACCTACAGAACTACCTGCCAGGCTTATCTGAGTGTGACTAAGAGTCTCCATCTCCTTCCCTCACTTCCTTTCCTCTGAGTCCCTTCTCCTAACTGGGTTTCCCTGATCTCCACTTAGGCACTTTTGCCCCAGGTGGTGCTAGTGGTAAAGAACCTACCTGCCAATGCAGGAATCCTATCCCTGGGTTGGGAAGATCCCCTGGAGGAGGGCACAGCAACCCAGCCCAGTACTCTTTCTTGGAAAATTCCCACGGACAGAGGAGCCCGGCTTCTCATTGCAGCACTTCCTCTGGTTGCAGAACTTGGGCTCTGTAGCATGCAAGTACTTCAGTAGTTGTATAGGGGCTTTGTTGCCCCTGGGCATGTAGAATCTTCTAGGACCAGGGACTGAACCCGTGTTCCCGGCATTGGTAGGCAGATCCTTTACCACCGGACCACCAGGGACATTTCCCGTTCCCTTTCACTAGAGAATCATATTTAAAACATACATGTAGGAGCTAAATATGCTCACCTGACAATACTTGGAAATACATACATGTATTCTACCTTACCTTTGAACATATTCAGTTAAAGGTAATTTGTGATGCTGTCTCCATGGATCTTGTAACCTTTCTTTTGTTTATCCGTAACTTCCCACACCAGTGGTAAGATAACTGGCTTCCACCACTTGTGACGTATAGAATTCAGTGCTTGCCCCATGTGGTTACTGAAAAAACTGTCAGACTGTCTTCCAAAGGGGGCTGTGCATGCATCCCACCAGTATCTTGAGTATGTTTCTGTAGGAGAGTTTACTATCAGTATACCCTCCATGGCCAGGTGTCTACTTCAATCTTTACCAGTTATGAGTGGGCTTGTTTGCTCTAGTGTTCTTGGACAATTTGAGTAAAAATTCTTTGTCCGATATGCATTTTCTAGGAAAATGATTGTATTTATTTTTGGCTGTGTTGGGTTCATGTGTGGGCTTTTCCCTAGTTTGGGTGAGTGTGGGCCATAACTAGTGGTGTGCAGGCTTCTCACTGCAGTGGCTCCTCTTGTAGTGGGGCACAGGCTCAATATATACAATAAACCAAACCAAATCAAATTATTAAGAATTAAAATAGCTCATTCAGAGGAGTTAAAAATCACAGAACAGAATACAGAAACAACCAGGGATTTACAACTAGAAAAAACTGTTAATTATATATATCCTAGTCTTTAAAATTCTATTTTAAGTTATTTCTTATTCAAAGATTTGCTGAATCTTAAAGATTCATTTTTACCTGAGATGGAAGAAAAATTCTTAAAGCCCATCACTTCAAGTTTTGGTTTGATTGTTTCTAAGAGGTCTGGAAGCTGAAATAAATACACACTTTATATATTCAGTTACTTTTTATTAATCAAAGGAAGAGACAATTCTATATGGACCTACAACTCTAGACTGTTATTAATTAATGATAAAACTAAACTCAGAACTTTCAGTAACTTTCATCACAAGAAAACAAAATTCTTCATTAATGCTTTCAGTAGAAAATAATTCAACAACATGGAAAATCGTATTTTCATGGCTATTAACACTATTCTGTAGCTCCCCTCAATACCAAAAAAACCTTATGATAAAGGCCATGTTTTTGCTCAACACATACAGTATTTGTCCAAGCACGACAAAACACTTAAACCTGAAAAAAGCAGAATTATGTATCACAGCACTTAAACACATTCTGTTCTTAAACAAAGTTCTGTTAATGGTAAAAGCAAGAACATGAAACCTACGTGGAGGACACAGGAAGACGTTTTAATAGTTCAGAACTTTTAAAGGATAAGTACTGGGTAAGTAGACTAGAAACAATTAGAATCCAACCCATTAAAGACCGTGGCTCCACAGGGTGAGCTGAGCTAATGAGGGCCTGGCTTGCCCTGGCCTGTGGCGTCACTGCTCAGGGGAAGCCGGGGCTCCAGGCAGGCACGCGGTAGACAGGCTGCTACCCGAGGAGGAGAGCGTGCTGGGAGGCAACGCCAGAGGGAGGGGAAAGGATGCTCTCTCTCAGGGGCCCTGGGCCCACAAGCCTAAACCCCATGAGGCCAGACAGTGAGAACACAGGCTGCTACCCGAGGAGGAGAGCGTGCCAGTCGGGGGTGGAGGCAACGCCAGAGGGAGGGGAAGGGTGCTCTCTCTCAGGGGCCCTGGGCCCACAGGCCTAAACCCCATGAGGCCAGTGAGAACACAGGCTGCTACCCGAGGAGGACAGCGTGCCAGTCAGGGGCGGAGGCAACGCCAGAGGGAGGGAAAGGATGCTCTCTCTCAGGGGCCCTGTGCTCACAGGCCTCAACCCCATGAGGCCAGTGAGAACACAGGCTGCTACCCGAGGAGGACAGCGTGCCAGTCATGGGGTGGAGGCAACGCCAGAGGGAGGGGAAGGGTGCTCTCTCTCAGGGGCCCTGGGCCCACAGGCCTAAACCCCGTGAGGCCAGACAGTGAGAACCCTGAACCCCACACTTAGAATCCTCTGTGACACAGGCTCGCCCGGTCCTGAAGCCTGTCCAGGTCTGTGACCACACAGACAAGCTGAGTGCTGGAAATGGAGATGATGGGCTTTGTTTCAGAAGGGCCACTTGCTTGGTCTTTGCAATTTCCTTGGGTGATAGAAAGATCTTTGCTGCCAGTTACCAAAGGCTTTTTAATATCCTTAGCACTTTCATTAGAGGTAGGATTTCAGCGATAAAATGTTTCCACCTGCAAGATACATGAGCATGTAACTCAACACAAAATGCCAGCTGTCCACAAAGTATTAAGTCAAAGTTAACTCAAGAAAGGATACCACATCCTGTCTCTCCAAGGTAGGTGTGAAAATCAGAAACAGGACAAACTTTGATCCTATGTGCATTTTCCCTCCTTGACTTAAGTAACAGTCAGAAAGAAAGCAAGAGGTCCCGAAACTAAAGGAAAATTAAGATCCGGAACATCATAGGTTTTAAAAAGTTAATTAACTGCTTAAGGTAAACAATTTACTGTATTTACTTAATAAATTATTATCATAAGGGTAAAAAATAAAAGTCTCAACCTCAATTATGCTTCCAATCATACAAACGACAAAAGTGTTCTCTGCATAATGGACTGCTACAAGGGAAAAACCCTAAGAGAAGAGCACTTGCATCAAGAAAAGAATGGAAATATTCTAGGTGTAAGAATAATCACTGGCTGGCATCTTGCTGGGGATGATAAAGCAAGCCCAGGCCTCAGAGAATCATATCAAGTCCACGGTGTCCCAGGAACTGCACAATCTTCATGAACAGTTTCATAGGGCAGGGTGCTCTACTGAGACTCCTCTGAGTAGAGGGAGGCAAAGGAGGAAGAGGAGAGGAACTTGGATGGAGCACCATTATCTGCTGGGCACCTTCGTTATCAGTTTGCTGGGCAAGAAATCTCTTTACTCCTCACCTCACAACAAGCATCTATAGAAGCTGTGTTCCTATTTTACAGATGAAGAGTCTGAGATTCAGCCAATTTCCCTAAGACCACAAAATTAAAGAGCAGCATGGCTGAGGTCTGACTTTGACTTGAAGCTGTGCTTTTTCCACTGAAACACTCTCCTCCAGTTGACAGTGTGCTTCCGTGTCCATGGATGATGGCTTCTCCGTGTCATCTTCCCTACACTTCCGCTCATGCTCCCTTATACTCATCACCTTGCACTGGCCGGGGTGTGTGTCTATCACTGAGCTGTCTGTGCAGTGGACCTGGTGGGGCCAGGTGCTCAGCACTGGACCACTATGGCTTTATGCACAAAAACTAATCAGTCATCATAGGCATGTGAATACCTAATACAGCCAAGCTGAAAAGGGTTTCTGAAACGAAGGGAAGGTTAATCAATTTTACCACCTTCTAATCTCAGTCATTTGGTGTTTTTCAATTTCCAAATATTAAGGAAAAAATATGCATATTTTTATCATCTTCATTAAAATGATCATCTGTTTTATGGTGTCTCTGTATTGGAGGCACCATCCAAAGATTCTGCTTTTCCTAAGGGAAAATGAGGTCAATGTGGTGCTTTTCAAAAAGACAAAGCAATGAATATGTGACATCTGATGCCCCTAAAGGTCACATAAACAAGAGTGAAAAGGAAATCCAGTGAAAAGGATAAAAACTTGGGAAGTTGGGCTATAGCCCTTGCATCAACCTCTCATGACCACATGGGCTTTAAAAATCTTGGCACGTTTAACTTAACCTATCTTTAATTCATTTCAGTCTTGATCAGGGATGAGCACCAGCCAGCCCTCACCTCCTTGACAAATATGGAGTACCGCGCCAGAATCTGCAGCGCCAGGCTCCACAGTCTCCACAGACGATGCGCCAGCAGCAGCAAGAACATCTTGTCAGACCAGCACCTCTGAGGGCTGCTCCACGTCCTGTGAGAAGCCAAAAGGCAATGCGAGCTCCCAGCTAGACGTAAAAACGCGCAGTTAAGGAGTCGCAGCAGAAGGGCTAACGGCTAAAATTTTCAATGGACAAGCCAAGAGTGAAGCCAATGACATTCTGAAGAATCTTATGAGGTCAGCGAAGCTTTAGGGAGGCGGCAGGGACAGCAAAGAGGCCTGTAACACTGTTTTCTAATTTTACATGACTCCTTCTCCCAGGTATTTGAAACATATTAAACATATATAACAATCAGAAATAATCAGTTAACAGGTACTTTATAATAAAGCAACAAATGCAAATTGGAGTGATAGTCACTTGCAAGGGTTTAATCTTTGGTTTTGAATTTGTCCTGTCTTCTCTTCCACTCCTGAATATGCTATTTAAATATAGGAAGTCAATTACACATGGCTACTTTTGCAAAGACAGCTGAAAATGAACTTTTGAGGCTGAAAGAGTGCAGTTTAGATGGAACTTGGCCGCACAAAAGGGAGCACAGTGGAGTGGGGCTTTGTGGCCACAGGAACAGCCACCTGGGTGAGCAGGCACCAGGGACGCCTAAAGCATGACTAGCTGCAAACACGTCTGGAAAGCGTAGGCTGACCCCAGCCACCCGCCCACTGTCCCAGGACTGGGCCAAGGGCTCTGGAGGCCTGAGGCAGCAGTCCGAGCTGAGAGTCATCCTCTGGAGGGAAGGGTCATTCTGATCCTTTCCCTCAGCTTGAGAGGGAAGTGGAGGGTAGCCACAAGGCTACAAAAAAAGGCGGTCACTTAAGCACAGCAGGGGTTACATCCCCTCGACACATGATATTCAGAAACAAAAAATGTGGTCTCTGTCCCGTGTTCTTAAAGCATCCTTTACATTATCTCTCTATAGCCAGAAGCTCTAGAAAACTTTTTTCAAAAAAGAATTTAAACTATATCTTCAGGGTCTAACTTACTTCCCTGGTGGCTCTGACGGTAAATCATCTGCATGCAATGCAGGAGACCTGGGTTTGATCCCTGGGTCAGGAATGGCTACCCACTCCAGTAATCTTGCTTGGAGAATTTCATGGACAGAGGAGCCTGGTAGGCTACAATTCATGGGGTTGCAAAGAGTTGGACACGACTGAGCAAGTAACATTACTGAAAGACAGCAAAAGGTCAAAGTGCTCCCAGGGCGCTAAGGCCATCAAGAAGACTTGGTGAAAGGAATTAACCCACTTAATGATAGCCTGTGTCACTCTGAGGATGTTACCTGGTGCCTCTTCCAGGACATCTGTAATTGCTGCTTCTATGGATCCTGCTATTTCTCTAAATCTGAGAGAAAAACAAGAGTGTAAATGGCTGTTTTCTCTGCTTCAGGTGCCTGTCCCCCCAACCTCCCCCTCCCCAGGCAATAGGACCAGTAGGGCCAGTGCCTCAGAGATGCCCCAACAGCCCTGATGCCTGGCCTCCAGACTTTTTTTCTTACTGAGCAGGAAATAAACTTATCTGAATTACTTGACCAGGAAGCCATTTCTGGCAAGTCCCACCACCTATAATCAGGTAATCACTTCAGGGCCGTAAGACTGGTTTTTCCAGTCCTCTTACCTCCACATTATCAGAAGAAAGCAAATGTCCCTCAAACTAAGAAATGCAGAAGCTATATTCTGTATCTTTGTTTGCAGCTTGAGACATACCACTGAAAGTAGGCAGTTAAGCTAGAACAAGTCTCTGCCTGGTGCTCATCAGATGTCTGCTGCCTGTCTCTCGTGCTGCTATTGGTAACTGCATGCCCACCTTGAGGCTCTCAGGATCTGCTTTCTAGATGGGTTTTCTGTTTTCTCTGCTGGGCCATTTGTCATTTCGCACCATCTTCTCAAAGACTTCTGTTTTAATATCTGATGTGGACACATTTTTATGACTGTGAAATGAAACTGTGTGTGTATTTATTTCCTTAATTAGCTGCCTATGTAGCATCCTCCTTCCCACCTATATAACCCTTCCATGTTCATACTTTCTTTACCATACATTCTTCTGTCACCGACTAGTTCCCTTGCTACCAATAAATTCTGACACATACTTAACATCAGTTTACCTAATGCATAATCTTGGTTTTTTGGATAGCACTTATATGCTTTTTAAAAGCAATTCAGAGACTGATCTTCAGGAAACTGGAGAGTAAACGCAGCAGCACTTCATAGAAAGAGCAGCAGCCCTGCCCTCAAAGGCACGAGTGGCCGAGAGCAGAGGACCCTGGCCCACCCTGCCTGCTGGAGCCGGCCGCTCCCCACAGCCTCCCTGTGCCACACGCAGGAAAGAACTCAGCGACTGCCCCGTGAAGCCTGCGAAAGGCAAGTCTCTTCAAGCAGCAGGGAGAGGCACGGAGGGAAGAAATGGCAGAAGAGCAGTGGAGGAAGAGAAGGGAGCACTGGAGAACCGCAAAGAAGGCGGTGCTCCTGAGCACACTGGGGAGGAGAGGGCAGGGGCCGCCCTGCAGTGACGAGAGCAGACCAGCTCTGCATTCCCCACAGACCCCGAATCCCACCGTTTGCCCACATCTGTTAACACACGAAACACAGGAAGGAAGCTTCAGCACAGAAAAGGCCTGACACCAACACAGCATTGTTCAGAACACGGAGAACCAGAAGACACCTTCACAGCCCCAAGGAAGAGAAGGTTTCCGTAACATGCGGCACAGTTCCTACTGAACGCAGCGTGAAGAGAGGTCAGCTGGAAGTTCTGCGGCCATCAGAGGAACAGGTATAACTCAGTGTAAGTAAGGACACAGGATAAAACTACGTATGCCACAACAATCTGAAAGCCAAACGAGAAAGTGCAAGACACAAATGCAGCAGACCCTAACATTAATGCCTTTTAAACAGACGTGCACATGACGTGTGACCAGGTGTGAGATCCCTAAGACTAAAACTGTCTATGTCGTGTGACCCAGCTGTCCCCTCTCCCTACCCTCCAGGAGTCCAGCACCAGCCCCTCAAGTAGCTTTGCTGGCCAGTAACTTCCAGGATTGAGGTGTTAGGTCGTAGGTGTTTTCTTCTTAGAAGATAAACAAAGTGAGATGTTACTTTGGTGAAATTTGAAAAGTTATGTTGTAGTTTTCACAGGTATATGGGATGCCATTCTACTCTTGATAGAGGATTTGCAACAAAGGCAACCCAAAATAGAAACACTCCCAAACTCTTCCATTTGGGTATGGGGATGATCTGGAGACACACACCCCCTCCCCCACGCACGGCTCTACTGACGCATGGACACAACCTGAGGAGGGTGGAGGGGAAGGAAGGCGCATCAGTACCACACAGACTCCACGCTGTCAAGCAGCTACACCACGCTAAGCATGTGCTGAATGGAGCAGACAGAGAACACACGTGACCATCCTGGGAGCATGCACCATTCTAGCAAGAGTTCAATCAAAAGACACACCACTGCCTGTAGCACTTAGGGCGCTCACACCCAGATTCCAGGTAGCCGCTGATTTACCACCATTTGAGACTGCTGGGGGCCCATGTGCATTTAATCTCTTTCTATGAAAACGAATGCCTAACCCCACTTCCCAAAACTCCTGGAAGAACAAATGAAGTGTTGACATAATAGGGGACCAGAGACAGAAGGGGTGCCCGTGTGCTCACAGAATGGAGGTGGTGGGAGGGGTGCCTTTTTTTCCTGAAGATGACGGGGATGTCGGCACAGAGTCAGACCCGGGACTATCTGATTGCTACTGAGAGTGCAATATTAGCACCGATATTCCTTCCTAGAAATTTGTTGAAGCATTACCACCCTACTGGCGTTTAGCTTACTTTAAATGACCCTGAAGTGAATCAGATAGCAATACAGCTTTGACACCAGCCATGTCTGCAGAACATTCTGTTATGCCAGAGAATAAATAATCCAACCACTGACAAAAATCAACAGAATGGTGTTCTACAAAGTAGTATCTGAACTTCTTTTTGAGTGGAAGAGCAAATGCACTGAGAACAGGTTCCACACGTCATAACTTAAACGTAACTTTTTTAATTTCATCAATTTTAAATAAAACTATTCACAAAGAAAAGTTAAGCAATTCCTTTGAATGCTTATGACTAAACTCTGGTGAAGATTAAAAATGTCTTTCATGGGATGGGCTGAGTTTCAGCATAGTTTAAGACTCAATTACCAGCTTTGAGAGAACCTATGAGGAGAAGAGAACGGGCTGAGGCCAGGCTGTGCTACCCTGCAGGGCCCAGAGCTCCAGAAGGCAGAAGGACACGACAGTGCAAGATTCCCAAGTGTGGGGTCTGGGATCTGGGGAAATGACTAGATAAGAGGTGTCTGGAGGCAGTAAACAGGAGTATGGGCTGTGATGGTTATTAGATATCTAAAGCAATCTAAGCCAAAACGTAGACTACAGGAGACATGGAAAGTTTAAATTTTATTTCTCTACTGCACTCTTAAACTATAAAATGATGCTTCACCATTTTAAAATTTTCTCACAAACCAAAAGGGCTTCTTGCCCTGGCTACATCTTGATCATCACATAATGATTACGTCCCATGCAGTTCATGAGTATCTCAGACAAACAGATCCTTAATTTCTTACCTACATTATAATATAACCTTGAAAAATTAAAGCTCCGTATTGTATGTAAAAGAGCACCATACTAACGGTCTGACAGCTTAGATTTCATCATCAAAAGATGATTATATACATTCTGAATCATGGCAAGTAATTACAAGTCAAGGGATTTAATGTATTTCCCTCTCTGTAATTATTCCTCAGACCTCCAGGGAAGGACTGCATCATAATTAAGGAAAGCATCCAGCAATTTAAACAAAAAGCTTGCAAGTCTTTAAAAACCATTCTAATTAAAATGCTCGAGTTAACATCATTCTATGGAGGAATTTACTGTGATCTCACTCAAGAGAATCTGCAAAAATGGCTGTATTATCATCTCTTTTTCTAGGGGAACATACATTGTTAAGAATTTATCCTAAATTGCCCCCAAATTGTCTACAGGACCACTTACTGACACTGGTGATATCATTATGCTATCTGGAAGGAAAGTGTCACCATTTTCCAGAACACTCACCAAGATTACAAAGGAAGCCAAAAGAATAACTACAATTCTTATAAATTGATGGATGGAATCAGCTACAAAGAATATTTCAAGAAAGAATACTTTTCCTGATTCCCTCTGAGGATAAAAATGTTACAGGTGAGCAAAACTACAGATGAAGGATAGGTCTGCTATTTGAAGCAAGTGATGAAAGAGGAAAATGGAGAGGAAGAGCTGCTAGGTGACCAGCTCTCTCTGTCTCTTCATGGTGAATGAATGCATAGCACCTGGAAATGAAGCTGGGCCTGGTCTAGCTCCCTTGGAGTCCAGCGTTCTCAGCTTGCTAATGACAAGAAAGTAAAACTTAATCCTTTTGTCATACAGGGCAGAACTTTGGCAATCATGATACTTCTTGTGCATTTCTGCTCTAAATTGTTTCCCAAGGAATAATATGCTGGTCTTCAAGAAGGGGCTGTGAGATGGAGTTCAGTCCATCTGAACTGGTGTTCAAATTCTATTTCAGAAGGGTGGAGGTGATGGGAATAAATTACTGACCTTATTTGAAAATAAACAGGCAAGTTCCATTTATTATTGAAGCTGTGATAGGCAGGATGTGCTCATAATCTTTTTACACTGGCCTGTGATCCACACTGCCGTTCAAATGTTCTTACAAAATCCATACTTATGGTATATTTCTAAAATAAGAACAAACAGGTGGAATTTTCATTTTAAGGAAACTAACCAGAATCGGGATCATATACTGAAAAATGGAAATCAAGATAAAGATCAACACAGAGAATCACAGGTTTAAGATCTCATTAGGCCCTTACAGGATCTTCCTCTGAAGATCCCCACACTGAGTAATGCCCAAAGTGGTTCTCTGACTTGCTCAAGGTCTTAGGTGGCAAGCCCATCAAGAGACCCAGGTATTCTAAGTCCAGTGGTCTTTAAGTGACAGCTCTCACTCATCTTCTAGGGCACCCCTAACTGTCCACTGGAACCACGAGAGATCACAGATTAAGTGGTATAATTTTCACTGCCTTTCGAGAAGAAGTAGAAAATTTAAAGAAAGGGAAGAAAGGAGGGAAGAAAAGGAAAGCAATTACTCAAACCATGTGAGTAATTACATCATTTTTATAGATGGGACAGCATGAAGACTGATAAGGGGAATCTAGCAACCTCACTAAGAGCAGCAGGTAACACTTACTGAACATATATCATCTGGACACAGTGTTTACAATTGTGCTATTTAATTTAACCCAGAAAACTACACTACTAGGTTAACTGCTTGTATTATCATCTCCCGTAGAGATGACACTTCCTCTTCTGCTCAGGCTCAGAGAGAACTGACTCAGAAACAAAGCAAGGAAACAGAGGAACCAGAAGCCCAGTCAGTCAGCAGTGCAAACCTGCAGCTGCATGTCCTTTGGCAAGGGCTCTCAGTCCCCAGGCTCTGGGGAGAACACTGCAGGATTTCCCACGGACTTCTCACTGAAGAGAAGCTCTCTTCTGGGTCACCAAACCAATCGCCTAAATATGATGTCTGTGATTACATGGGAAGTGTAGTACAGTAAACACCATATAGTGTTAAATTCCTTTCAGCTGGTTTCAAGCTGCTGCTGCTGCTGCTAAGTCACTTCAGGCATGTCCGACTCTGTGCGACCCCACAGACGGCAGCCCAGCAGGCTCCCCCGTCCCTGGGATTCTCCAGGCGAGAACTGGAGTGGGTTGCCATTTCCTTTCCCAGTGCATGAAAGTGAAAAGTGAAAGCGAAGTCGCTCGGTCGCATCCGACTCTTAGCTACACTTATAGAATTCCCTGAGTGTGGTCTAGATGTGAGGAGCTGAGAGAAAGAAAAGTATTACTCATCCCTTTTGGGATAAAACTACACCCCTGCACATAATGGATGTTAAAGGAATGCAAAAATAATTCTCTCTTCTCAAAAGTAAGTCCCATTAACACTGAAAACTGAAAGCATTTCTTGCAAGAAATGTAACCACAACCATTAAGTATTGGTTTAGAATTCTAAAGTCAACATTTCATCAGAAAGCTTCATTTCTGAGCTGAAAAATCTCCTGAGTCTAACATGATCAATATGATTCTCTAAAGAGGGATGTAAAGAGTAAATTGCTAATGCTTAAGACCATTACTTCATTCTGCTTATGGTATCAATTTTTAAAAGCCCTACTTTATTTATTTACAAAGATCTATTTTATAAAGTCACAAAACTCAGTGTCAACAAGTTTCAACAACTTGTTGAAAATCATATTACTTAATTATATGGTTCAACATACTGTAACAAGGGCCAAGAGAACAGATAAGTGGTATTTCTGGGATAGTAAAGTTCCAAATTTGGTGTCTTACCTGTTGTGAAGTTATTAGGCCCAGGCTCACCACACTCAACTTGTGCCTCTCTGCTGCTACTGCTAAGTCACTTCAGTCGTGTCCGACTCTGTGCGACCCCATCCCTGGGATTCTCCAGGCAAGAACACTGGAGTGGGTTGCCATTTCCTTCTTCAATGCATAAAAGTGAAAAGTGAAAGTGAAGTCGCTCAGTCATGTCCAACTCTTCGCGACCCCATGGACTGCAGTCCACCAGGCTCCTCCGTCCATGGGATTTTCCAGGCAAGAGCACTGGAGTGGGGTGCCATTGCCTTCTCCGTGTGCCTCTCTACACTTTATAAATTAGTAAGCAAAGCAACCAAGCACAATTAGAAAGAGAGGCAAATAGAGCTTCTAGAAATGAAAATAATGATAAATTTGAAACAGGTGAAAAGGAATTTACACACAACTGAAGAAGGAATTCTTGAACTAGAAGAAAAGTCCCAAGAAATTACTCAGAATGTAGCACAAAGAGATGAAAAATAAAAAAAGTAAATTCAGGAAACATGAAAGAGAAAGTGAGGATAATTAATTAAGAGTTCTAAAAGCAAATAATAAAGGAATTAGACAGAATCACAATTGAGTTAATGAATAAAAATGATACAGAAATGATTTAAAAAAACCACCAATCCTCAGATTCAGAAAACCCAACAAATCTTAAATTCAGCAAATAAAAAGAAGTCCACACTAGATATATCATAATGAAATAGCACACCAAAGTCACTGGGAAAATTTTAAAAGGAGCCAGGGGAAAAAGCCGTTATAACTACCAAGCAACAACAGCAACAACTACTTTCAAGTGACAAAGTTCAAAGTGCACAGAATTCTACTTCCAGCAAAACTACCTTTCAAACATAAAAGGTATAAAGTTATTTTCAAACAAATATTGACTGAGGGTTTATCATAAAAAAGTGAAATTTATTATCAACAGAAATTCATAACAGATGAATTTTTGGAGGAAGGAAAATGATCTAAGAGAAAAGGTATAACATCCAAGAAGGAACAATAAGCAAAGGAAATGATAAAATGTGGAATATTTTTGAGAGGAGGAGGACGGCCATGTTGAAGCAATAAAAATAATGCCCAATTGGGGGGCATAAAAAAATCAAAATAGAAATAAGACCCTGGTAACTATTACATACTATGGAATGGCATGATTGGCATCTAAGATCCTTGTGCTGTGTGGGAGGCTGAAGAACACCAGTAACTTTAAATTCTGTTAAGTAAACACTAAGGTTACTTAATACACACATAAACAGAGGGCAGAACTTCCAAATTAGTAGAGTGGTAAAAGAGAATAAATGAGAAAAACAAATTCCCGAAAGTGCACAATATAAAGAAGGTGGGAAAGAAAAAAAGAGAGAGAGACAGAAAGGAAAAGAAGGAAGAAAAATGGGACAAATAGGAAGAACTAAAAAAACTGCAAATATATCAATCACTATGATCATTGTAAAATTTAATAAATTACCTAATTATAAGACAAAGATTGTCATATTGAATAAAAAAATAAAAAAACAAAAATCAAAATCCAGAGCAGGAACAGGAGGAGAGGCACCAAGAGGCTGAGCAACAGGGAACTGAGCAGGCGATCGGGGTGCAGACTCAGGCCATTTGGCCTAGAGTCTTCATTCTTCTCCAGGACACTACATAACATCTTTAAAAAATGGAAAATTAACATATGGGTTTACTTTTGATATATCAACCACGAAGTCCTTTAAATAAAAAACATGATTTTTTTTAAAAAAAGAATTATCAAGGCCTCCTAATCTTTCAAATTATATAGGACATTTTTATACTACATTAATAATTATAATATTAGTTATATAATATATACTACAATCCAATTACTACTTCTTGTTTTCCTTCAAAGCAATATAGCAGAGATCTGCAAACTTAATTTTTCATCGAAAACAACTGTAAAGAGATTTGTTTTCAGCGGTCCTTAAGATCTTTTTTAAAACTTAGATAAAAACATCCATATCTAGTCATAATTGCTTCTCAACTGAATTCTACCTTACATTCTAAAAAATATTCTTAGTCCCCAAAGTA
Source organism: Cervus elaphus (assembly GCF_910594005.1). Lineage (NCBI taxonomy): Eukaryota > Metazoa > Chordata > Mammalia > Artiodactyla > Cervidae > Cervus > Cervus elaphus. Next base: position 788,172 of record NC_057831.1, on the reverse strand, counting down.
TCAGAGACTATGACTTGAATAAAATAATGTGTGTATTTTTAAGGTAAATGCTGGCTCTGCAACTCAGATTGTGATTTTCAATAAACCACAGAACCAAGACTGTGCAAAAAAGACATGACTATCTCAGGTTAACAACTGCAAGAATCACGACAACAGAGGGAAAGGTACCTAGTGAAATCCATCAGGATTCCCAGGATTAAAAAGCAAGGGTAATTTTTCTTCTAATCCTCGTACTATTTCTGGCCAGACAGAATTCACCAAAAAGTCATAGCCAGGAACAGTATTGCCCTTTTCACTGTAAGATAAGAGAAAAATTTCAGTCAAATACACCAGAAACATCCATTTACAAAAAGCAAAATTCCATTGTGATGTTTTATTAAAATAAAAGTTCCTTAGCCTACCTTTTAAAAACAACTATGTTTGTCAATTATTTTGTTTTTAGGCCCAAACTTCTATTTCACTCCTTGATCTCATTCTCACCTAGAACCTGACACATCCTCTGTGTCCTGACTCCTACAATTATCACATAGCAGACAGCTGGGGTCAAGAATAATGGACAACTATGCCGACTTGCTGTGGCAGTTGTCTCCCCTAAAATGGGCTACCATGTTTATACACCATCTTGAAAAAGCAGCAATCTAATACCACAAGAAAAACAATCTTTGTATTCAACCTTAACACCACTCAACTCTAAAACACTGTAAATCACACTAACTTACCAATTACTAACAGCTTTGTGACTCAGCTATCTCTGATTACCTTCAGGTCTAATGTTCTATGACTATTTCATGTAAAATCTGGGTTACAAATCTTAATACAAAAAAACTGATAACATTCATGGTTTTCATATGCACATGCTTTATTTTGCATTGTAAGCAAAAAGACCAAATTCTGAGTTTCTAATTCACACACTTAGGTGAGAGAGAACACTGAGATAAAATCAAGCTCTCAGGAGCCACAGAACCTGAGTTCAAATCTCGGGTCATTTAACTTCTCTGTGTTTTGGTTTCCTCATCTTTAAAATCATAGGATCATTATATGGAATAAGATTGGTAAAACATTTAGGATGGTGTATGGTTTGTAAAGCATTTAGCATTTACTAACATATAGTAAGTGCTATGTTAATAGTGTTAAATACACAGTACATAAATAAAAAAGGTGGGTTCCTTAAGTTTCTCTCTACTTAAAAATCTGTAAATATCTTTAGGCAACAGCATCTCACTGACCTACCCACTTTGCTGCATTGTTAACATGCTCTATATTAAGGTACTTTTTTTTTTTTTATATTCGATGAGGGAAAGGAGATGCCTATGTCCCACATACCCAATTCCACGTATCATATCATATACTTTTAATCCCAATAAGAACTAGCTCTAATAAGGTATAGGAAGAGAGAACAAAATTGAAGATTTTAGAATACAAATACACACAATATGAGCAAATGAATGACAAGATCACCTCATTTCCAAACTAAATATACAATTAAAGCCTCAAAAGGAAAATTTAACTCTGCAAGATCAACAGTTAGAAAAGCTAATTTATGTCCTCTGGAAAATAACTCCTGAACATCACTGGTGTTGCTGGGTATACAGAGCACCCAAAGGCAGATGCTGAGCAAGGGAGGGTCCAGGGCAACAAGATGATGTGGCGTGAAGCAAAGGCAGATGACCTACCAAGGTACAGTCTAGATACTCAAATTTCTGAGCTTTCTACATGAGTTCTGCCACCCTGAAAACTGTGGAAAAGAACAAACATGTGAGGCATAAAACTTGACATTTCAGGACCAAGACTAGGCTTGTCAAATCTAATGATTGGTTGTTTCGTTACTGTGGCCTCTCTTATTTCACATGTTGACTTCTATTAAATTCTTACCCCAAATTCAAATCCAACTAAATCTTCATGATTATGACACAAAAGTGGCAAAACAAAGCTTCATATGAAATCTTCTAGTGGAAACAGAGAGGGTACTTCCCAGTCAATCAGTACATTTATTCCCCAGGTTTCTCTTTTCAAAAAAAAAAAAAAAAATTTCAAGGCTAAAAATAATTTTCATTCCATGAAGAAAGGGACTTGATTTGCTTTTCTAGTGCTGCAAATTGACTGAGTCTTCCATTTCGCAAACATTGGATAGTTGCTGTCTTAAGACACTGTGCCAGGGGTGGGGGGTAAGGGCTGTGCCGGATGGGAGCAAGCTGTTAAGATGGAAACTAGTCCTCAACAGAAGTGAGAGCAACACGCAATCGCCTGCAGAGAACAGGATGAAAGCCAGACTTCAGGATGGAAGGTGGGAGGTCTCTCGAAGGAAGTGGCATCTGCGTTGGGGCTTCACACGGGATGACAGATCAACAAAAAGAAAGGGAAAGGCAGAGGACTCTGAGGAAAAACACAGACCCGCCAAATGTGTGCCGGGGACCAGCGGAGCAAGGGAAGCCCACAGAGTGCCACACACAAGGACCACTGAGGCCGGAGTGCACAGGGCCTCGTACGCCATATCAAGACGCCTAGACTTTCCTCCACACGCGACAAGAAGCCACTAAAGACTTAGGAAGAAGGCAGTGCCTACATATCAGAATTGTGGGTCAATGTGACAGCCGAAGGGCAGAGGGGAAGGGTGAGAAGGGAGAGGGTGGAGGCAGGGAGAGGAGGTGGGCAGATCCTGTTATTCTGGATAAAACTATGACAAAGGCCCGGATCAGGCCAGTGGTGATGGTGAAAGGCAGCCAGGTGTTTATGAAATAAAGCGAAAAGTATGGAAATCAGGCAAGAGGAGGGAAAATTGAAGATGACTTTAACCACAATTAATATAAAACTTGTTGAATTACACTGAATTCCTATTTATAAACAGACTACAACATTAGACTAATGGAAGGAAACCAACTTTTATTTCACATGTAATTGAGGAAAAAGTACACAAAAGGGGAAAGTATGGGTTGTGAATTCACAAAGATGTACCCCTTACCTCTGCCCTACTCATTACAGTTTCCTTCTGAGGTGATGACCCACATCCACCTCATAGTGCCATGCTAACAATTCACCAGGGGAGCCCATAGAACCCGACCCAAATGAGGCAGCAGTAATCAGCAGGCGCAAGTTCTGAGTACAGCTGCTTAAACTACCTTGAGATAGCTCCTCTGTGACCTCTCGAAGAAGGCGGCAGTGATGGGGAACGAACTCCAAGAGTTTATCATACATGAGCTGGAGATCACTCAGATGACTATCAACAATCTGCTCTAGAATCACCTATTAAACAAATAGCATTTTAAAAAAGCATCTCAAAGAGAGCTATGAATTACACACTACAGGAAAAATAGAGAAAACCTCAAAAGTATGCTTCCTCATGCCCCCTCCTCCCCAGCTAACATGTTTTCTAACAGTAACAGCTATACTTAGAACTAGTTTCAGGATTTGGAAGCACAGCTCTGACCCAGGGGAGACACAGGCTGGGTGACAGAGACTGGCCTGAAGCTGGAAAGCCAAGCATATTTGCCTCCTCCCCTCCCGAGACTGAAAACAAAGTAAAATGACAATTTCCCATAAGCACAGCCCCTCCTTGTACTGACCTCGGCCTTTTCTTCTACCATAATTTAGATCAGGGGAAAGTGTGAGACAGAGAAAGATGGAAATATATATTTTATTTTACTTTATTATTTTATCTTTTGTGTTAAGGTTGAGAGTCAAGAGGTTAATGACAAGCATACGAATTAAAAAAAATTAAAATGTGGCCTTGGTTTATTTAATATGCCACTGAAACATCAAATGTTTCTCTCATTTAGCACATTAGGTTCAGTTCAATGAAAAACAAAGGCATAAGTTAGTAATGATTTTCACTTACTGAGACAGAAATAATGTAGGTAATTTGTCTTTTTCATTCTTATCAAGTTAGGTAAGAAATATAACAGGATAGGAAGAGAGGAAACTGACAGATCATTTACTTTTAGTAACTCTAATAACAGCTGAAAGGATTACTGAAGTCAATCCTTACATTTCATTTTTATCAATGGGATTCCATGTCCCCCATTTATAAATGGGAGGCTTTCATCCCAAAGTCATGGTGAACAGGGCTTTGTACTTACTGGACAGGAAGAGCATCCACACCGACAGAGGACTGAAGACAGTCTGCAAACACTGAGGACGGGCTTGTGACTTTTATCAGTTTGAACCAGATGAAGCTGCTGCTTTTGTGTGTCAGAAGACGTTGAGTACTGGCAACTTCATATGGTACAGTCTACATCCTGGCTGCTCAAAGGCAGAATATGCTTACTTTCCGAAGTGCAACTGCATCCTTGGAGATGAAGGACACTGGGTAGTCAAGTTCTGGACTTAGGGTATTACGCTGCTAATTTGCCTATGAAAGTCCTGCATCAGTGACTATTTCCTCCCTCGCACCTTCCTGGCTAAGAGACTCCTCAGTATTCAAGACTTAGGCCACATCTCTGTGAAGACAACCTTCAGCACAGATTTTCCATGGTCAGGGTTTCAGCAGGCTCCCTCACCAGGAACTTACACTGCAGTTTTGGTATCTGCTTACTTGTTCCATTTTACCCACTAGACCGATAGCTAAAAATTCATTTTAAGAATTTAGTGGCAAATAATTTACATACCATAAAACTGACCTAAAAATGTTTTGATACATTCCTTCTCTCTAGGCAAGAGCCTCCTCCCACTAAATTAACAGGATCCCTGGGATATAGCATCACTAAAAAACACTTGAGAAGGTGCCTGACTCCTGCATGCTGGTTGTCACCACCAGGGACCAACCTTTTCTTCCAACTGATGGTACTACAGTAACTGAGAATCTTTACAATCTTTACAGAAAGGCCTCTAAACTACCCCTTACACCCAGTAAAGCATCCAAGACAGAGCAGATGCTCTATGAACATCTGCTGAATGAAGGCCTTATTCAACAGTACCCAAACCTCATCTACGTATGGTTTCATGAGGACTTGACCAACTAACACCTCTGCATCCTGAGTCTTGTCAATTGTGGCCTAAGGCCGTAAGCAGTACCGAATAATATCGACACTGCAAGTCTGAAGACCTTCTAATAGAGGAGGCCTTCCAGTGACTGTTGTAACATGGCTGTAATACCAGCTATACGCTGCAAGAAAGACAGGTTAAAACGCTTCAGCTGTAATCATTTGTAAAGATCCAAACACACACATAACAAACTCCTTATTCCAACAGAAGACATGTAAAATTAAATATTCACATTTTCTGGAGAGGAATAATGAATCTCTCCTCCTCCTCACATCTCTTTGTAAGTTAATCTTTGCTGTATCAAAGGAGGATTTAGATATCACTTCAGAATGAGGTTCTTTTAAGCTACAGAGTAAATCTGACAAACATCATGATTCTAAAGTCCAGTCAGGAGTTTTGGATAAATTAAATCTGACTAAATCATATAGTGTGTCAAGTTACATGAAATTTAGAATTAATTTTACCCTTATAACTCAGAGAACATGCCTGTGTCTTTACATAAAATCTATAATATGCGACACTTAGGAGGCAGGGGCCTAAAAAACAAAAACTGAAAGAGAAAATTCAAAGCTAGTTTCAAAATCCTGCAGATCAACAACTGTCAGAACAATACAGGCATCCCTTGGTGATACTGCAGGTGTGGTTCCAGGCCACCACAATAAATTGACTACTAGCACAATAAAGCCAGTTATGGGGGTTTCTTGGATTCTCAGCAGATATAAAGGGTATGTTTATACTGTACTACATACAGTATATTGAGTTTGCAAAAGCATTATGTGTAATAAAAACAAGATATAGACTTTAATTACTTTAATTAAAACATGCTTTATTGTTAAAAAATGCAACCATCATGTGAACCTTCAGTAAGCTATCATCATTTTGCTGGTAGAGGTTTGAAATACTGTGAAAACTTCTAGAATGAGATACAGACATAACAGCACTTGAAGTGAGCAAGTGCTGTTAAAAGGGTACTAGCATGGTGATAGACCTGCTTGATGCAGATGCAATAAACCTTCAATTAAAAAAAAATGCAATATCTGTGAAACACAATAAATCTAAGGGCAATAAAACAAGGTCTGCCTGTACCAGGTAAAATCAAAATTATTTAGCAAATTCCTAAATACTAAAGTGTGAAAAATCTAAAACAACAGTTACTGGTCTTATTTTGTCCAAAAGAGGCAAGCCTTTGCTTTGAACAGCATGAAACTGTAACTGATTAAATTCTGTGGCAATTCTCTCTAACATTTGTCCAGTCAAAAGCGGGCTAGTGGAGACGATTAAAAAGAGTTAATTCCTAAAGGTTTTTAATTTCCAAGAATATATCACATGATCAGCAATCCTGATGCTTTCATTGTGCTTTTCCATAGCCCCCTTGTTATAAGGTAGAAGCTATAGCATCCTTTGTGCCATGAGCTTTTACAGCATGTTCTAGGACAGTGGAAAACTAGAAAAGTTAAGCATAAGCCCCTGAGACTGCCAGGCCCCGACCACAGGGTCCAGCCAAGAAGCAAGAGCTGGCCCAGGCCAGTGTGGGTATTTACATCTCCTCCCCCAGCCTATCTCATTCAGGGCCTTCTTCATTGTTAACTTCCCTTCCCTCTCTCTAGCTCTACCTGGTTATTTACATTGCCCTGGTTTTCCCTCCTCTACAACTCAGAGTTGCTGATCTGAATTTTTAAAAAGTCCTCGAAGGTGATTCTGAGCAAGAAACAGCATAATATCTATTACATTAAAGATGGAATATCACAAAGGAACAGTATTATAGAAAAAGACATTGTGATGCATTTCTATCAAAGGAAGAGGAGGAATGGACAAAAATGGAAAGAAAACAGGAAGGCAGGTATGGTGGATGTCGAGTGAGGATAAGCTGGGAGGAGCTGCCAAGGCAGCTGAAGGCAAGAGACTCAGAACGGTTTGAGACAAACAGCCCCCCTGGATGGGTCAGAAGGGATGACCCATCAAATGGGGTCACAAACAGTCGAACGTGACTGAGCAACTCAACTGAACTGAGGGCCTACTACATGCCAGGTATGGGCTGACGGCACCTCAGTGTCAGACAACCCTGCCGGAGGAGTTCCCGTTAGCTTCCCCTGTCAATGACACCAGGAGCTGAGTTCCATGGCTCAGGCTGCAGAGTGGAATATACAGCACGAATCTGTCCATGGTGCTTCCCATGGTGCTGGTATGAGCTGCTCATTTTCTGAGTCACTCACCTACCTGGCTGATTTAAAATTCAGACTAGAAAGATAAGAAGACAGCTGCAGTATGTAACAAAGAAAATGGTCATCTTTTTCTAATTTCACAAGTTTTTTTTTTTTTTTTTTCTTGTTGACAAACGTTAACTAAATGTGCCTATCCTGTCTCTTAATGATATAATGCTAGGGTAAGATACATAAGTGGCAATACTCTGGCCATTACTCTGGTCTAAATGAATTTAGGAAAGATGAAAGCTATTTCATATCTTGAAGATCAACAAAATTTTGCCAGTGCTTCTATAAGGCAATTCCAAAGATTAAAATTCTTCCAATAAAAGCACACTCCTCTGATTCCCCATGAAGTGATGTATTGGAACTGTGGCCCATAACCACAATGGCTTTATAAGGATGTATTATAAACTTTACCACCTCACACCCTCCACTTTCCACAAGCTACACTCAAAAACACTGAGCCACAGACTTGGCGTTTCTTCTTTTTCAGAAATGAATTTTAACTTAAAAAAAAAATTAGGCTAGATGTGAAGTATTAATTTATGTAATATTTAGTAAAGAAAACACTAACCTGCTTGCTTCTAGTGCAGATGTTTCTTTAGAATGTTGAGAATTTAAGCTTTTTTCAATTTTCTCAACTGGTCGAATAACCTGTATAAGCCACAACACACATATCTATAAAGTAATAATTAAGCAAAGAACAAAGTTATCACAATATTTCATCTCAATCATCTTATTTTCCCATTCTAAATACAGGGAAATACAAAGCAAAAAGTCAAAATAAGAGTATGTATGGCATTCTATATTTTGAATACTTCGACATAAAACTGAATTCCCAAGAATGCAAATCTTAATTTTAGGTGTCAAGAAGAAGCACATTTTCAATATTCTACTGCAAGTTTATAGTTAAAAAAAGAGAAAACTAGAATTTTGTTTTCTCATTTCCCACACTTTTATTCCTTTCTTTCCCTATCTTAAATGAACCTCTCTGTAGGTATTACATTTATTTTCTTATGACCCTTTTTCATGTTATAACTGTAGCTTCTGATCATCTTTATCCTATTGACATGTATATGACACAATTATATGCTTAAGCATCAGTTCATTAAAGACATTATTATACAACCTTATCAAAGAAGTTGAGCATTATAAAAAAACCCACCCTTAAAAGCACAGAAAGACATAAAGCGCTCATGAAACAAACAGTTCCCAGAACTATACAGTAGTATAGCACCGGGAATTCTATCCAGTGCTCTGGGGTGACCTGAATGGGACAGAAACCTAAACACGAGGGGACATGTGTGTGTGTGACGGGTCCACTCTGCTGTGCAGCAGAGACTAAAGTGCTGTAAAGCAACTGGACTCCAGTAAAAATCACTCTAAAAGAAGACAAAATAAAATATGTGGGTAGTTACTGAGCACCCACTGTGCACCAGACACTGACCCAGGCAGGGAGGACACGTGAACAGAACAGGCAAAGAGCCCCTGCTCTCACAAGGCTTACAGCCTTCCCCAGAAAGGCACTGCATTCTTGAAATCTCTGGACAGAAGCTGATAATCGTCTCAAATTCTAGTCCCCTTATATCCAATAATAATGGACATATATATCATATATTACATTACTACAATATATACAATAATGGATATGTAATAATATATGATAATGTAATATTATATACATTAAAGTCAGAAAATAAAATCAAAACATGAGACTGCTAAAAATTAAAAGTAGTGCATGCAGAGGTACAGTTAAGAAGTGGAAACAAAAGAAGTAAATGTGGCAGAACGAGAGAGCAACACACGTTTTTCCACCTGCAGCAGAACACTGGAAGAGCTGGCCTTAGAAGGCCTACTTGCTCCCGAATCACTAAAATTTGAATATCTTCTTCACAAGGGTGCTGAGAAATTAGTTTTATGCCTGTTAAACTGTAAAATGCTTCACTGATACCAGTTATTACTGTGTCTTATTCTGGAAAAATTAAGGAATGTTAATTTTGTGTCCATTTGGGTACCTCTAAAATTCTGCTTTATTTCAAATAGTTAACATGACATTATAAGCACAGAAATAGTTTTGGGAGGATAAAAAAAGTTTCATATGGTGAGAAGTTGAGAAGACATGAGGCTTTTAGCTGGCATGTAGTATAAGAAATCTACATTTAAAATTTTTAATGTTATCATTAATAAAGCACAAGAACAATATGCAATATTCTTTGTCTTTTTCCTCAATTAGTTAACTTTACCACACCCTTATTAATAGGACTTTAATCAGCCAAGGAGTGAGAAGACCTGGGTTCTAGCTCTGGCTGAACCCCTCAGGAGCCTGGCTGAATGCTGCTGCCTAAAGAGAAAGGAAGATCCTGCACTCCTCTCTGCAGAGGTACCAAGAGGAGTATATCACACCACATCCAGGAAAGTGTCGTTAGCTCCAAGGTGCTACCATAAGCCCGTGTTTAACAGTATGATACTCAAGGATACCTTTTTTCCCCTAATGTCCTCTCATTTAGACATTCGTTCATCTACTGCCCAAATTCCTTCACTGACAGACGACCGAAGACTCTGTAAAAGAATAAAGAAAACGTATTGCAGAAATTGTTTCATGCCATTACGAAACTTTTACATGAAATTCCACGTAACTTAATTATCTTTGGGCCAGTATTATGTAGACATTGACAAAAATACATAATATCAAATACAACTACTGTTGAGGGTACTCATGATTCGAGGGCAAAATGCCATATAAAGCCAAGATCACAGAGGATTAATGGCCAAAAGAAAAAATAATATTGGGTTGGCAAAAAAGTTAGTTAACTTTTTTACCATAAGATGGCTCTAGTAGTGCTTGGCTGTCTTTAATTTCATTAGAAATAATTTTGTAAGACTGTGTTGTGACAGCTGTCATATCAGTGTGCATTAAAAAAAGAAAAATCAAGACTACTGAATTTTTGTGTAGTCATTTTAATATTAAAGGAGAAAAAAAGGAACATGTTCTGCATATTATGCTTTATTATTTCAAGTAAGGTAAAAATACAACTGAAATGCAAAGTGATATTTGTGCAGTGTATGGAGAAGGTGCTCTACTTGACTGAAGTGTCAAAATGGCTTGCAAAGTTCTGTGCTGGAGACTTCTCACTGGATAGATTTGGCCACGGTTGAAAAGAGCAGTTGAAGTTGACAGCATTCAAATCGAGACCTTAACTGAGAACATGAATGCTATACCATGCAGGAGATGTCCAACATACTCAAAATATCCAGATTGACTGTTGAACACCATTTGCACCAGCTTGGTTATGTGAATCGTTTTGATGTTTGTGTTCCACATAAGTGAAGCGAAAAAAGAACCTTCTTGACCATATTTCCACAGGGAATTCTCTACTTACACATGACAAAAATGTTTAATTTTTAAAGCAAATCGTGACAGGAGAGAGAAAAGTGGATTGCTGTTGTTGTACAGTTGCTCAGTTATCCCCGTGGACTGCAGCACGCCAGGCTTCCTGTCCTTCACTATCTCCCAGAGTTTGCTCAAACTCATGTCCACTGAGTCGATGATGCCATCCAACCATCCCATCCTCTGTGGATACTGTACAATTATGTGGAATGGAAGAGCTCATGGGGCGAGCAAAATGAAGCACCACAATCACACGTAAGGCTGCTCTTCATCCACAAGTGATGCTGTGTATACGGTGGGATTGGAAGGGGATTCTCTATAATAAGCTTCTTCTGGAAAACCAAATGATTAATTCTAACAAGTATTTGCTCCCAATTAGACAAACTGAAGGCAGCACTAGACGAAAAGCATCTGGAATTAGTCAAGAGAAAATGCAAAATCTTGCATCAGGATAACTCAAGACCACGTTTCTTTGATGACCAGGCAAAAACTGTTACAGCTTGGCTAGGAAGTTCTGATTCATCCACCACAGTCACCAGACATTGCACCTTCAGATTTTCACTTATTTTGGTCTTTACAAAATTCTCTTAATGGAAAAATTTCAATTCCCTGGAAGACCATAAAAGACACCTGCAACAGTTCTTTGCTCAAAAATATAAAAAGTTTTGGGAAGATGGAATTATGAAGCTGCCTGAAAAAAAAAGGCAGAAGGTAGTGGGACAAAACTGTAAATACACTGTTCAATAAAGTTCTTGGTGAAAATGAAAACTGTCTTTTATTTTTACTTAAAAACCAGTGGAACTTGCTGGCCAACCCAAAACATATACAATCACCGTCATACGTGGTCAGAGTACAGAAAGAACCATCTGAATCAAACACTAGGAAAATCTGGCGCAGGGGATGGAACGTGAGTCTGACTTGGAGAGCCCGTGGAGGCTGATGGTGGAGGAGAGCAGTCACTGGAAGACAGAGGGTGGAAAGGTGCAACTGACAGGGCGTACTCAGGGTTGCAGGGTGCACCCGGGTACAGAGCAGGCTTCATTTTGGAGAGAAGTAGAAATAAACGGGGGTGGGGGAGACTTAGGAGAATTTTAGACTAGATTCTATCAGGAACTAAACAATCCTTAAGCACTGATACTTCATGATGCCATGTTGTTCTAAGGATGTTACGAATCAAGGAGTAAGGAACAGAATGGCCAGGAAAAGGCAGCTCATAGGTGGAGAAACATGTCCAGAAGCTAATAAATTAAACAAATATGAAGAATCGGGCCAAAACAAAGGTAAAATAAATGATTAGAATAAAGTAGACATGGCAACTCACTCCAGTACTCTTGCCTGGAGAATCCCATGGACAGAGGAGCCTGGCAGGCTACAGTCCGTGGGGTTGCACGAGTCAGACATGACTTAGCGACTAAACCACCACCACCAGACAAATCACAAAAATTTTATAGAAAAGTGAATTAATTCATTCAATAAACATGAAATGTCTACCAACTGTCAGCCAATGAGGATACAATGATGAATTAGATAGAAACAGTCTTATCCCTCAATGATCTTAGAATCTCGGAGAAGCTTCTTGAGTTGAGATTAAAAAGGCAGGTGAGGTCTTGGTTGATGAGGAGAAGGGTAGTGATAAAGACAGCCGCAGAGTGAGGGACGGTAGGTGGTGCTGGCCGCTGGCAGTGTAGGACAAGAGCCTGAAGGCATGAGGGCAGTCGAGGAAGTTCAAGCACAGGTGGGCAGAGTGGAGAGAGTTCAGAGACAAGAGTGGAAGGTTAAAAAACGACGGGGTTCGGGAAATGTCATGGCTACAGGTTGGGAGAAGGAAGAGGAGTCCTGAAAAGGAGGCAGGAAGGCCACGCAGAGGCTGGTGTGGAATCCAGCAGCAGACCAAAAACTTCTCTTCCATTCCAACAAAAGGCACTTTAATAAGCTTTGTAAAATTCAAACAAGACACGAACTTTCAAACAATCTGCTAGTTCAAGGCACAGCTCACAACTAAACCTATTTTACGAATTTCTTCTTGCCTACCCTCCTCAGGACTTCTCAGCCCTGACGTTCCCATTGTCCTGCATTTCCTACAGCTTTATCCAAGCAGAACCTCTTTACTACATTATCTACTGAGAGCCCTGCATGTGCCAGGTACTGTCTTGAGGCAAGAAGCATAAGGCCATGTGGTCTGGCGTGGTCCAGTGCTGACACACGCAGAAATGATGGTGCAGTGCTTCACAACGAAGGGAGGATGGAGGGCGAGGTGCCTAGCACAGCCCAGAGGGTGAGGGGAGGACAGGGCGGCAGTTTTCTGTTGGAGGTGATACCAAAACTCCCTCTCCACTGTTCACCCGGATGAAGTCCCTGTTCTCATGGCTTAGGGGCAGACAGTTCCATTCCCTAGGGAGAGATGTTCTCAGAGAAACTAGGTATTACATGACATTTATCTTACCCTTCAGTTACATCAGGGATTAAATGGCTGGTATAAACTGGTCCATGAATCTAACTACATATAAAATATTGTCTGGAAAAATACTTGTAAAATGACAAATTTTAAAATATAAGTAAGCCAGTTCTAAGCTGGAGACCACTTATACATGGGTGAGGTGGTATTAACAAATTTAAATTTTGAAATACCCTTCTCCTCCTCCCCGACATTTAAAAGTGTCTACTCTTGAGAATTTGCCGTCTTCAAACCAAGCATGTTTCTTAGCTTGTAATATCACATGCAAATCATTTACATTTTGAAAGTATTATACTATAATCATGGAACATTAAAAAACACCAATTACAACAATCTAACAGATTAATAAATGAATTATTGGAGAAGGCAAACAAGTGTAATATGCTTTATGGTAGATTGTTGACAGTTACTTGGGGATGTACCAGAACCTCTTCTCATAACTGTCCCAAAGGCGCAGAAAGCTGACTAAGGTCCTTGTTCATACCGACCTAAAGGCAAATCATGTTGGCACAGACACATCAGGGCCAGGATTAGCAGTGAAGCCTGTGCTTAATGATCAAAGCAGTATTAGACGTAGGTTATTCTTTCTGTACAGTTATATGCTGCTAAACTACGTAACAAAAATGTTATTTGGCCATAAATATTGTTCACTGAATGTGAAAAACCTGTTGATATATAAGAACTATAAAAATAAGGAAAGTCATAATAAATCAAAAATTCCTATGCACAATTTGCCTTTGGGTGAAATTTTAAATGACTTAAAAAACTAACAGGAAAAATAGCTATCTCTGTTGTTTATGATATTCAACCAGCTGATATAAAAGTCTGATGGACTACATCTCTCCTAAGCATTATTACAATCCTTCATAAAAATCCAAATTAAATAGGATGGAAATAAAATCTTCAGGGTTTCTAACCCTACTGGAACATTTATCTTAGTGGTGTATTTCCCAAAAGCAAATATGGCTCATTATTCTCAATGCTTCTTGAAACTCCCATAGAGATGGCTATTTTCCATACCTCTTTTGACAGACTTAAAAACAAAATATGAACAATACTTTCACAAGTATGAAAACTCAAGTATTTCTAAACAACTTTTCCAAGTAATTGATATACTTCTTATAAACAATTCCTACATTTTTATAAAATGTATAAAAATAGGCTTCTTAATGATCAATATTGGTCAATGTTTTCCCAACCTATCTCTGGCTAGCACATGCTCCTGAAAGTAAATGAAACATTTCCTTAGGAAGAGTTGATATCTGCTTTCGGAAATTAGTCTAAACTGCTGAGATTTCAGGGGAATCAATTAGCAACTAACAAAAACACTTTTGGTATTGCTACCCTTACTTTTCACCACTTCTTAATAAGTCATTCAAAAAATAATCAAACTAAACACAAAACGTGTGTATCAAGAAAGTTTCATTCCTTTATTAATCAAGATTAGCAATCCCTTCAAGTTTCTGGGGGAAAAAAATAACTAAAAGGTTTCTAAAAAGACTCAGAGCTGTTAAGAATAAACATGAGTGAGAAAAAAAACTGTGCAGTACATGTGTAAATACACTGACAGGCAGGAACTGTGGATTTCAAGTTTACCAGGTTTGTTGACAGGTTGACAAAGTCTGCGTAGTCCTTGTTGATGAGCTCAACCATGGCTGTTTTAAGCAGCTTATAGTAGAGCTCCAGGTCATCTCTAAGTGCTTCCAGCTGGACTCGCTTCCAGGTGGACAGTCAGACACAACTTGATCGACATCAAAGTCTTCCTGAAAATAAAACCAGAAAAAAAGAATTATTGCAACAATATCACATTTTACGTATACAAATAAAAGGAGAGAGAACAACAGAGAAACGCTATTCTATTCATTTGAAAGGTTAACTGCTGTCAGGATAAAGCACTTTAAAACACACAGACAGAAAGGTGCTCACACACTGTCAAGGTGCCAAGAGGGAGGCCCCTGACCAAGAGCATTCTCTCCTGCTGCCTAAGTCCCAAAAGGGATTTCATTTGTTTTTAACTACACACATTAAATAGGCTCTTCTCAGAACAGAAATAGTTCCTTTTCCCTTAAGTTTTAAAAGTAACAAATATTCACTGTGACAAATTCAACCTATAAATAAAGCCATCCCTCAGCATCCATGGGGGCCTGTTTTCAGGACCCCCAAGGACACCAAATTCTAGGTATGTCCTAGTCTCTAAAATAAAATGGCACAGCATTTACCTACACTTTAAGTCATCTCTAGATTATATAACACCTAATAAAATGTAAATGTTATATAGATCATTGGAAATACTTTGTAAAGAGTTGCCAACTATTTGTCGCAGCAAATTCAAATTTTGTGTTTTGAAACTTTCTGGAATTTTTTCCCAAATATTTTCACTGTGAGGATGGATGAGGTAACATCCATCACACAGTTACAAATTTCCTCTTCTTGCTATGGCAAATTTTAAGATTTACTCTCTTAAACTTTCAAATATACAGTACAGTATTATTAACTATAGTCACCATGCTATACATCACATCCCCATGACTTATTTAACTGATTAACTAGAAGTCTGTACCATTTGACCCCTTCACCCATTTCGTCCATTCCCCACCCCCTGCTCTGGCAACCACCAATCTGTTCTCAGTACCTTTGAGTTAATTTTTGTTTTGTTTTTTAGATTTCACATAAAAGTGAGATCATGATCATCTTTCTCTAACTTATGTCATGTGTATTAATGCCCTCAAGGTCCATCCACATTGCCACAAATGGCAAGATCTCTTTCTTTTTAAAAAATATTTTGATTTATTATTTTTGGTTGTGCTGCAACTTCAGTGCTGCATGCAGGCTTTCTCTAGTTGTGGCGAGCAGGGGCTACTCTGTGTTGCGGTTTGCAGACTTCTCAATGTGGTGGTTTCTCTTGTTGTGGGCTACGGACTCTAGAGCACAGGCAGAGCAGCTGTGGCCCAGAGGCTTAGCTGCTCTGTGGCATGTTGAATCTGCCCGGACCAGGGATCAAATCTGTGTCCCCTGAATTGGCAAGCAGATTCTTAGCCACTGTACTGTTGTAGAAACCAGTACTCGAGAAACCAAGCACCACACTGGGAGAGTTGGAGAACTCACGTTTACTATGCCAGCGGGCCCAGAGCAGTTAACACTCTAAGCTCTGAGCCCCAAACAGAGGGGTTACAGAGTTTTCACAGACAGACTATAGCAGGCAACACTAGCTGCTTATAGGCTGGTTTAAACGAAGCAGTTTCATGTGCACGGGAACAGCAGTCAAGATGGGGAGGGGAATGCCTGACCTTTATACAGAAAGGCATGATTAAGCAGGTTTACAGGGGCTGGGGAATTGCAAAGAGCAGGACAAGGGTGGTGAGATAAGCTCCAGTTCTTCGTATCTTAAATCCCCACTTTCTGAGACTGCGTGACCTACCCGATCCAGACTTTGCAAGGAGCAAGCTGAGTTACATAGGCAGAACGAGCAGGAGGTTATGTCAAATTTTAACTTTTCCTTTTCAGTACCACCAAGGGAGTCCAGATTTAGTTCCTTTTCATGGATGAATAATATTCCTCTCTGTGTGTCTGGTGTGTGTATATCATGGTTTCTTTATCTATTCATCTGTCGATGGATACTAAGCCTGCTTCCATGTCTTGACTATTGCAAGTAATACTGCAGTGAACACTGGGGACCTACAGGTGTAAGCCTCACTGGCCACCAAAGCCAGGTGACCTAGATGTGTCTCTGGGCAGCAATTGCAAACATCGGGGCACCAGACAAGTACCCAAGTTCCTTTCTAGGAGATACTGTCCAGCTGGAATGAGGCAGAGAGGGCATAGACGGCTCCTGCCAGCCTCCAAGCCCCCAGAGAGTGTTAAATGAGAGGCCGGCCCCTCAGGCTGATGCTTTAAGATAAACAAGCCTCTTTCACAGAAAGTCTGGGCCCTTATCAGCCGTTGTCCCTGTGCCAGGCCCCAGGAGGGTGACCAAGTTCATGCTGCCCTCCAAAAGCTGTTTCTCACATCCTGAGCCTGGTGGGTCTTGCAGATGCCAGTTCCACTGACTTTCAAAGGTAGATGTTTGGGGGCTCATCTCCCAGGTGCAAGTCTTTAAAGGAGGGGTGCTAAGTTTAGGATTCAGACCCTTCACTTCTCAGGGAGCAGCTGGGGATGGTAGCTTCCTTCCAATTGTGGGTCATGCTGGGAGTGGGGTGGATGGTGAGACCATGTCTCAGCCTCTCCTATTCACCTTGATGTGAGTTGTTTGCCAGATGTGCAGGAGTTGCTCAGAGGAGGAAACTATTACATGAGTAGCTACTGATGTCATGTGTCCATGGGAGGAGGTAAGTGTTGTAGGATCCTCCTTGAATGAAACCCTTGACCTTTTTCTATGTTCACACACACATGCACAAACACACACACATACACAGAATCTTAATAAACCTTTTCTAAGCTATTTTCTCCTTTTACATATAGCTTCAATGTCTTTTCATAATATATATTAATTGGTATTGACATTTTATATGGATGTTGAGTATTCAACTGAACAGATGTTCAAAATCTTTCAAAACCAACTTCCAAGCATTGTTCACAGAATCCTTATGTCCTGTTTCCCTTTATAACATTCTGATGCCCCTGGTAGGCACACAGGCATATAGACAGCAAATTACTGTCTACTTATGACTTCGGTACTAACTGAGCTGTTTAGTTATCAAGTATCAGGTATGATGATTCCAAAACTTGTTAAGGCCACTTATACTTATCACCAAAATTACATAATTTTATTAAACATTGTATAAACCAACAAAATATAAGTACACAGTGATAACTGTTTTCATGAAAACTAAGGCAGATGCTTTGCAAAGACCTGATACTGAGAAACTGATAAGACAATTGTTGCTGAATTATATTAAATGTATGAGATGACCATGAACCAGGTAGTGCTGTGGGAAGGAGGATCATACAAATCTTGAAGGATTCTATACCAGATTCTCTGCAAATGCCTTGGGGTTCTCATTCAACTTCAAGTACAACAACAACAACAAAAAATTGAATTCACAGACAGATTTTCAGAGAAAAGAGTTTTGAGCCACATCAATGTAGAACAAATGTACACATATGTTAAGGGCAACATGCACCATTCCGTAAGAGTACTTATAAAAACTGACTTTCTTAATTAATCACCCAAACACCTGCCATAATAGTGTCAAATAAGAGATTTCTTACCAAACTATAATTTCACAGCCACCTAGTGAAAAACCATCTGTTTCTTTTACTTCTTGAGACTACCTAAGATAACACCTTAGACTCACAGTTACACAACAATCACAGAAAGAATGTGGGGGCAGGACTCAGCCTGACATCTTGGCCTTGGTACTGACCAGCCGTACAACTCTATGCAGAGCACTCGGCTGGTTATTTTGAAAGTATGAACTTCAAGTGGATGAAGCTCAGAGCTGAACTTCATGATGGCATTCTAAATCATATAACTTGAGCTCTAACAAATGCTACTAGGCAATATTAGTGCTCAGTTTGCCATTTATATATTTGTTCTTGGATAAACAAATGTTGCCCCGCACAAGAAAAAATGAGAACACCTA
Organism: Cervus elaphus; assembly: GCF_910594005.1. Classification (NCBI taxonomy): domain Eukaryota; kingdom Metazoa; phylum Chordata; class Mammalia; order Artiodactyla; family Cervidae; genus Cervus; species Cervus elaphus. The sequence continues at coordinate 769,566 of NC_057831.1, read as the reverse complement.
TAAATATCGGATCAGGCAGCTTTTGCTCTGACAGCAAATGACTTCAGACTCACAGTGGCATGTAATAACTGCCACATTTCATTTCCCATACAGTTTCACTTTACATGGTAGATTTACTAAACATCCAGAAATTGAGATTACTATCTAGAAAATATTCACATGGAAGAGAATGAATTTAGATACCAACTTCACACTATACACAAAAATTTAACTCAAGATAGATTAAAAGACAAATAGAAGAGCTAAAACAATCAAACTCTTAAGAAGAAAACAGGTGAAAATCTCTGTGTCCTTGAATTAGGCAGTCATTGACACAAAAAGCATCAAGATAATAGATAAACTGAACTCAATCAAAATTAAAACTTCTGTGTTGAGCATCTTTTCATGTGTTTGTTAGCCATCATCTGTATGTCTTCTTTGGAGAAATGTCTGTTTAGTTCTTTGGCCCATTTTTCTGATTGGGTCATTTATTTTTCTGGAATTAAGCTGCAGGAGCTGCTTGTGTATTTTTGAGATTAATCCTTTGCCTGTTGCTTCGTTTGCTATTATTTTCTCTCATTCTGAGGGCTGTCTTTTCACCTTGCTTATAGTTTCCTTTGTTGTGCAAAAGCTTTTAAATTTATTTAGGTCCCATTTGTTTATTTTTGCTTTTATTTCCAATATTCTGGGAGGTGGCTCATAGAGGATCCTGCTGTGATTTATCTCAGAGAATGTTTTGCCTATGTTCTCCTCTAGGAGTTTCATAGTTTCTGGTCTTACATTTAGATCTTTAATCCATTTTGAGTTTATTTTTGTGTATGGTGTTAGAAGGTGTTCTAGTTTCATTCTTTTACAAGTGGTTGACCAGTTTTCCTAGCACCACTTGTTAAAGAGGTTGTCTTTTTTCCATTGTGTATCCTTGCCTCCTTTGTCGAAGATAAGGTATCCATAGGTACGTGGATTTATCTCTGGGCTTTCTATTCTGTTCCATTGATCTATATTTCTGTCTTTGTGCCAGTACCATACTGTCTTGATGACTGTGGCTTTGTAGTATAGTCTGAAGTCAGGCAGGTTGATTCCTGCAGTTCCGTTCTTCTTTCTCAAGATTGCTTTGGCTATTCAAGGTTTTTAGGGTTTTCTATGTAGAGGATCATGCAAGTCCTGCAGCTCAATTCCAGAAAAATAAATGATCCAATCAAAAAATGGGCCAAAGAACTAAACAGACATTTCTCCAAAGAAGACATACAGATGGCTAACAAACACATGAAAAGATGCTCAACATCACTCATTATCAGAGAAATGCAAATCGAAACCACAACGAGGTACCATTACATGCCAGTCAGGATGGCTGCTATCCAAAAGTCTACAAGCAATAAATGCTGGAGAGGCTGTGGAGAAAAGGGGACCCTCTTACACTGTTGGTGGGAATGCAAACTAGTACAGCCACTATGGAGAACAGTGTGGAGATTCCTTAAAAAACTGGAAATAGAACTGCCGTATGACCCAGCAATCCCACTTCTGGGCATACACACTGAGGAAACCAGATCTGAAAGAGACACATGCACCCCAATGTTCATTGCAGCACTGTTTACAAGAGCCAGGACATGGAAGCAACCTAGATGCCCATCAGCAGATGAATGGATAAGGAAGCTATGGTACATATACACCATGGAATATTACTCAGTCATTAAAAAGAATTCATCTGAATCAGTTCTAATGAGATGGATGAAACTGGAGCCCATTATACAGAGTGAAGTAAGCCAGAAAGATAAAGACCAATACAGTATACTAACACATATATATGGAATTTAGAAAGATGGTAACGATAACCCAATATGCAAAACAGAAAAAGAGACACAGATGTACAGAACAGACTTTGGGACCCTGTGGGAGAAGGCAAGGGTGGGATGTTCTGAGAGAACAGCATTGAAAGAAGTATACTATCAAGGGTGAAACAGACCACCAGCCCAGGTTGGATGCATGAGACTACTGCTCAGGGCTGGTGCACTGGGAAGACCCAGAGGGATGGGATGGAGAGGGAGGTGGGAGGGGGGATCAGGATGGGGAACACATGTAAATCCATGGCTGATTCATGTCAATGTATGGCAAAAAACACTACAATATTGTAAAGTAATTAGCCTCCAACTAATAAAAATGAATGAAAAAAAAAAAAAAAACTGTGTTAAAACACATTATTTACAAAGTGAGAAGACAACCCAGTGAATGGGAGAAATTTGCAAATCATGTATCTGACAAGGGTCTAATATCCAGAGTATAAAAACTCTTACAACTCAACATTTAAAAGACAAATAAATATGCAAACCCTATATGCAAGACAGAAAAAGAGACACAGAAATACAGAACAGACTTTTGAACTCTGTGGGAGAATGTCAGGGTGGGATATTTCAAAAGAACAGCATGTATACTATCTATGGTGAAACAGATCACCAGCCCAGGTGGGATGCATGAGACAAGTGCTCGGGCCTGGTGCACTGGGAAGACCCAGAGGAATCGGGTGGAGAGGGAGGTGGGAGGGGGGATCGGGATGGGGAATACGTGTAAATCTATGGCTGATTCATATCAATGTATGACAAAACCCACTGAAATGTTGTGAAGTAATTAGCCTCCAACTAATAAAAATAAAATAAAATAAAATAAATAAAAGACAAATAAACCAATTAAAAAATTAGCAAAGGATCTGAATAGACATTTCTCCAAAGAAGATATACAAAGAGCCAATCAGCATATAAGAAAGTAAAAACAACTCAAGAGTTTGGCTGGGATGTGGAAGAGAGTGATATGAAAATGACTAGAGGCAGGAGGGTCAAGAGGAAGAGAACAAAGCAGGAGCGTGTTTGAAAGCCACTGGGGATGAATGAGGTCAGAGGAGAGAGGAATCAGAGGGTGGGAAGAGTACCAGGGGGTCTGGGCTCTAAGCATGGGGAGGAGTCGGGTAGGAAGGACCAACCTCAGGAAGGAAAACCTCTTTTCCAAACAGGTGAGGTGGAGAAAGGGGATGGGTACATACACAAGAATGGAGCTGTCATCAGTTAAGATGAAGAAGTTCCCATCTAATGGCACTATTTTTTCTATAAAATAGAAGTCATATGCTGAGACAGAAGGACAGATTTCAACAGCACACCTAGGTGAATGGGTCTAACTTAACTTTGTTAGCAGCCTCTTCCCTCCTGCACTACTAGTATCTCATGTCCTATTTCATGTATTAGTTGGCCATCAACCCTCGCTAAGGATTTTTGTATTTTTTAAGCTGACAAAACTAATGATATGATGTCATCACCACCTCTACTACCAAGTGACAGAGGTCCCCAGGTGATGGTACCTCTACTCCCATCTGCCACTCTTGTCTTCTGATCACCTACATCTTTCACAAATCTGTCCTCTGCTCTGTATTTCTCATTAGATCTTACAAGGACGACTGAAGCATTTTAAGTAGCCTTTTTTCTCTATGTTCAGAAAGGTAGTTGGTTGTTTCTTAAGCATTTATTAAACAACTTCCTAAAAGTCTGAGATACCACTATGACACTGAGTTAGGACTGAAATACATATGCAAGAATGGCCCAAATCAAAATATTAGCTCATCAGTTCAAACGCAACCTAATTTCCCCTTGAAACAGAAGCCTATATTAACCTGAAGTAACCAGTGGCACAGCGTACTCTAACACGGGTTCAATGCAACAGACATGACTACGTCATTTCCTGCTTTCCACCTGACTGTAACTCATCAAGTGCAACCCCCTCAGTGCAGTACATGAGAACTACTTGCAGTCCCACCCAGCTGTCTCTCTATTTTTCCAGTCTCAATTCTGGTCATCTTCCCAGCCTCTCTGGACTAAGTCCAGTTTCTCAGCACACACTGTGGTCTTTCTGTGATCATACTCAAAAGCCTAAATCTTATCTACCTTGTACTATCCAGTCTAGACTGCTGGTGGACACAAAGCAGGTGGTCGATCAGTGACGTGAAGTGATAGACACTCAGTCGTGTCCAGCTCTCTGCAACCCCATGGACTATAGCCCACCAGGCTTCTCAGTCCATGGGATTCTGCAGGCAAGAAGACTGGAGTGGGTTGCCATTTCCTTCTCCAAGGTGATCAATGAGTGCCTGTTTATTAAATGAATGATTGCTACCATTGTCCTAACAGGATCTCATCATGTGTGTGACAAAGTTTCCTTTGACTGGAAACAAAGTTTCCAATGACTGGATTTTTTTGAGTAACCTCCACTCTCCTAATGCAAATCAGACATTCTTTAACTTTCTCACAGGCACAAATTACAATATGCATTGAATCAGACAGACTTAAGAAACATAACCCCAAAGGCAAACTCTCTACCTATCATTTCTGCCATATGACCAAAACTTTTAAAATGTCTCTCTGAAGGAAACATACATTGCAAGTAACCTTTATCTCCAAGTCTCACTTAGAAAATCAACATTTAACACAGGGTGGCTGTCCTATGTATTTTGCTTTTACATGTGAAGTGGTCACATTTATTAGCACTACAAATTACAGAGCACATTCAGAGGCTTAGGAGGCATGAAAGAATATGAAACTGCTGCCATTTCAGCCACCTCCCCAGTTTGCTCTCCCCTTCCTCAAGGTCTACTACAGAACTTATTTTGAGGTTTCTACTTTCTGAAGCCTCTCTTCCCAAAGGCTTTCTATCAGTTCAGAGCAAGAAACATGGTGGGGCTAGCAAGTCAGAAAGAATGCTGGTGCTGAGCCTGAAGGAAGCCTTGAAGAAGGCAAAGTTGGTCAAGCTAAGCTCTCTGTATTCTGAGATTCCCGAACAGAACAAAGCCCCTCATCTCTGCTTGTGCCTTGGCTGCCTAGCACACCTCGCCTCATCACGCTTTCTTCCTACCCTTGCTCCAGGACAGTTCTCAGCCAGCGGATGGAACAAAGCGTTTCTGGATCGGCAAGCTCACTTGGTACTCCCTTTCAAATGACGCCCTTCATCACAGAGGTTTAGCAGAGAGATCACTGTACAAGGACAAGAGCACATTATTCCTGGGTCTAGATGGCCTGCATGATAAAAATGACATGGCCACACTGGAGAAGATCCAGATGTAAACGCTTTTTTCTTAAACTGCATCACTTAACTTTTTTGCTACAGCTGACACACTGCTGTGCCAGTCCCAGGCGTGCTGCAGAGCAGCTCGTCTGTGTGCACGCGTGGACCCACTCTGCCCTGGGCTCCTCTCCCACGTGGGTCACTGAAGTGCTGGGCAGAGCTCCCTGTGCTGCACAGTGAACCTCTGCTGATCTGTTTTATGTATGGTAGTGTGTCTATGTTAATCCCAGTCTCCTAACTTATCACCTCTCCCCATGCTTCCCCTTTGGTAACCAGAAAGGTCCGGCTAGTCAAGGCTATGGTTTCTCCAGTAGTCATGTATGGATGTGAGAGTTGGACCATAAACAAAGCTGAGCACTGAAGAATTGATGCTTTTGAACTGTGGTGCTGGAGAAGACTCTTGAGAGTCCCTTGGACTGCAAGGAGATCCACCCAGTCCATCCTAAAGGAGACTGGTCCTGAATATTCACTGGAAGGACTGACGCTGAAACTCCAATACTTTGACCATCTGATGCAAAGAACTAACTCACTGGAAAAGGCCCTGATGCTGGGAAAGATTGAAGGCGGGAGGAGAAGGGTACAACAAAGGATGAGGTGGTTGGATGGCATCACCAACTCAATGGACATGAGTTTGAGTAAACTCTGGGAGTTGGTGATGGGATAGGGAGGCCTGGCATGCTGCAGTCTATGGGGTTGCAAAGAGTCAGACACAGCTAAGTAACTGAACCATAAATTTAATTTTGAGATCTTTAAGTCAGTTTTGTAAGTAAGTTCATCTGTTATCACTTTTCAGGCTTCCCAGGTGGCTCTGTGGTAAACAACCTACCCTCCAATGCAAAGAAACATGGGAGACGTGAGTTTCACCCCTGGGTTAAGAATATCCCCTGGATAAGGAAATGGCAAACTACTCCAGGATTCTTTCCTGGAGAATCCCATGGACAGGTTTCAAAGAGTTGCTTAAGACTGAGCATACACGCATGCACGTATCATTTGTAAATGATATATTTGTCTTTCTCTGTCTGACTTACTTCACTTAGTATGATAATCTCCACGTCCATCCATGTAGCTGCAAATGGCCTTATTTTACTCTTTTTGATGAACAATATGGAAGTTCCTTTAAAAACTAAATATAGAACTACCATATCATTCAGCAACCCCACTCCTGGGCATATATCTGAAGAAAATCATCATTTGAAAAGATACACGCACCCTAGTATTCATTGCAGCACTATTTGCAATGGCCAAGACATGGAAACAATCTAAAAGTTCACAGGAGTGGATAAAGAAGATGTGGTGTTGTTCAGTCCCCAAGTCATGTCTGACTCTTTGCAACCCCGTGGACTGCAGCACACCCGGCTTCCCCGGCCCTCACCATCTCCCCAAGTTTGCTCAAGCTCATGTCCATGTGGTACATACTACTCAGCTATAAAAAAGAACAGATGTAAATACTGTTTAAAACCAGAGACTGTGAACTGAATGCAAGCATCAAAAAGATAAACTAATGAAGCTAAAAGGCAAAAAACATACTAAGTCTTGAAGTCATTAAAAAAAAAAAAATGACAACTTCAGTTTCCTAACAGAAAAAAAAAAAAAAAGACTTAAATTCAGTTGCTCAAAAGTTTAAGTGTCTACTGAGCCAAAACATTTAACTTTTTAACACTGAAAGCAGCCACTAAGTGGTATCAAAAAGCCCAATCCTTAGAAATAAAGCATACCTGTATTTCTTGATGGTGTATGTACAGTTCCAGAGCATTACCCCAAAAGAATATGTAAAGTTCCTCCCAGCTCTGATTCAAATCTTGGACACTTTCAAGGCTGTGCCGGATAAACCTTTAATATCCATCATATTTCAACTCTTCATGTAAGCTGACATTTACCTTCAGACCAACCTCAAGTTCACCTTATAAAAAGTAGAGTAACTTTAGAGAAGCGAAATGGTTTACTTTGTTGTACTGCAACAAAATCAGTAATAAAATTCTAATCTTGTAAATATCCCATTCAGAAACTTTATGCGAACGTTCAGGAAAAACTCTCGATTGAGTGCCTTTTCCACCCACCTAATCCCTGGGTAGAGACGTGGGTCCAGAGATTTAGTCAATACACTGGTACTGAGCTTCTAGGTGCAAGGCGGCGATCGACAAACTTCTGTCTGCCCAGGATCTCGCAATTCCGACTGCACTGCATGGGAACAGGTCGGGTAATAACAGGAGCTTTTACACCTAGCTCAAAACCACTTGCGCACCACTTCAGGCCTTTTCATCACTATGCACCATTTCACAGAAGTGCTTTCTCACAGCAGGCTGCCCCAGCCCCACCTGAGGCCAAAAGACTCACTGTGATGGCAGCGAGGTCCCGCCGGGGGCAGATCCGGGACGTGCGTGGCCCAGCAGCTGGAGGAGGCCCCAGAGGGAAAGGAAGACAGGCCACCCGCCTCGGCTCGGGGAGCGCAGCCCCTCCAGGCGCACCTTCATGAACTCGTCCTTGTCGAAGCACAGCGTGTCCGGCCCCTTGGGAAGGTTCTTCCTACTGTTCTCCATCCCGCTGGACGCCACCTCTCAGCGCCAACCGCCGGCGAGGGGAAGAAGGAAGACCGTGTGCGTAGCGACCGGGCAGCCGCAGCCAGAGCTAGTTGCCCCGGCAACAGCGTCACTTCGGCCAACCTGGCAGCGGCAGCGCCGCGGCCAATCAGCTAGGGCTCCGCCGCACGGCCTCCGCCCGCCGCCGCGAAGAGGGGCATGGGGATCTCCGCTGCCACCGCGCTGTAGGTCATGCTGCCTCCATGCGGCGGAGGGCGGCACTGCAGCTCAGGCCGGCTGGGTTGGGCTGTCTGGCTCCCAGTGCGGTAGGTCTGAGGCTGAAGAGCACTGGCTAGAGGAGTCTGGGGCTTCCTCTCCAGCCACCGTTGTCACTGGGAAAAATCTATCTGCAACATTCTTCCAGGATCTCCTCCCTGATCTTGCCCCAGGGTCTGGCTCAGATCCAGGTGGGAGGTCGGAATAACCTTGGGTCTTCACTCTTCTTAAGGGAGCACCTTTGAGTAACTCTGGTCTTCACTCTTCTTAAAGAGCACCTCATCACCCAGCTAGTCAGAACATAGCACAAAAATACATGTGCATACATATTTATTTTTAATCTCCTTAAAAACCACTCACAACCTAGAAGTTGAGTTTTATGTTTTATTTGGTGAGAATTTTTAGGACTTCAAGTCTGGGAGACAGCAGCTCAAGTGACCCTGAGAGAACTGCTCTGAGGAGGCAGGGAGGTGGGGGACAGGTTATATAGAAGTTTTGCAACAAAGTGTAGGTAGTCTGAATGTCAAAAATGTTTTGTAACTGAAAGAAAACCAGATATCCCAAGTTGAGAAATTTAGTGCTTTTCTATGTAAAGGAAGAGGCAAGAGACTAGGCTTACTGAAATTATTCCTTTGATATGCCCCTCAACTACCTGGGGCCAGTAGCCTGTTTTCACATCCTGAGCTTCCTCAGGACTCACCATAGGGAATGGCTGCAGTTTGATGGCTACTAGATGGCAGGCACTATTTCCATCCTGAACACCCTCAGGGCTCACTAGCTCACCTTCCATGGTGGCTGCAATTGCTGATGACTGTGATATCCTTTGTTTATTCATATGGCAGAAATTATTCCATATCTCCTTCCTCAGTGATCAATTCAAAGAAAAGAAAGCCTTCCTTAGTGATCACTGCAAAGAAATAGAGGAAACCAACAGAATGGGAAAGACTAGAGATCTCTCGAAGAAAATTAGAGATACAAAGGGAACATTTCATGCAATGATGGGCACAACAAAGGACAGAAATAGTATGGACCTAACAGATGCAGAAGATATTAACAGGAGGTGGCAAGAATACACAGAATTATACAAAAAAATATCTTCACGACACAGATAATCATGATGCTGTGATCACTCACCTAGAGCCAGACATCCTGGAATGAAAAGTCAAGTGGGCCTTAGGAAGCATCACTACAAACAAAGCTAGTAGATGTGATGAAATTCCAGTTGAGCTATTTCAAATCCTGAAAGATGATGCTGTGAAAGTGCTGCACTCAACACTCCAGCAAATTTGGAAAACTCAGCAATGGCCACAGGACTGGAAAAGGTCAGTTTTCATTCCAATCCCTAAGAAAGGCAATGGCAAAGAATGCTCAGACTACCACACAATTGCACTCATCTCACACACTAGTAAAGTAATGCTCAAAATTCTCCAAGCCAGGCTTCAGCAATGCCTGAACCGTGAACTTCCAGAAGTTCAAGCTGGTATTAGAAAAGACAGAGGAACCATAGATCAAATTGCCAACATCCTCTTGATTATCAAAAAAGCAAGAGAGTTCTATTTTTGCATATTGACTATGCCAAAGCCTTTGACTGTGTGGATCACAATAAACTGGAAAATTTTGAAAGAGATGGGAATACCAGACCACCTTACCTGCCTCTTGAGAAATCTGTATGCAGGTCAGGAAGCAACAGTTAGAACCGGACATGGAACACAAGACTAGTTCCAAATCGGCAAAGGAGTATGTCAAGGCTGTATATTGTCACCCAGGTTATTTAACTAATATGCAGAGTACATCATGAGAAACGCTGGGCTAGAAGAAGCACAAGCTGGAATCAAGATTGCTGGGAGAAATATCAATAAACTCAGATATGCCGATGACACCACCCTTATGGCAGAAAGTGAAGAACTAAAGAGACTCTTGGTGAAAATGAAAGAGGACAGTGAAAAACTTGGCATAAAACTCAACAATCAGAAAACTAACACCATGGCATCTGGTCCCATGACTTCATGGCAAATAGATGGGGAAGCAATGGAAACAGTGACAGACTTTATTTTGGGGGGCTCCAAAATCACTACATATGGTGATTACAGCCATGAAATTAAAAGACGCTTGCTCCTTGGAAGGAAAGTTATGACCAACTAAGACAGCATATTAAAAAGCAGAGACGTTACTTTGCCAACGAACATCCATCTAGTCAAAGCTATGGTTTTTCCAGTAGTCAGGTATGGATGTGAGAATTAGATTATGAAGAAAGTCGAGAGCCAACGAATTGATACTTTTGAACTGTGGTGTTGGAGAAGACTCTTGAGAGTCCCTTGGACAGCACGATCAAACCACTCCATCCTAAAGGAAATCAGTCCTGATTATTCATTGGAAGGACTGATGCTGAAACTGAAACTCCAATACTTTGGCCGCCTGATGCAAAGAACAGACTCATTGGAAAAGACCCTGATGCTGGAAAAGATTGAAGATAGGAGGGGAAGGGGACGACAGAGGATGAGATGGTTGGATGGCATCACTCACTCAGTGGACATGAGTTTGGATAAACTCCAGGAGTTGGTGATGGACAGGGAGGCCTGGGGTGCTGCAGTCCATGGGGTCACAAAGGGTCAGGCACGACTGAGTGACTGAACTGAGCTGATTCCATTTTTCACTAGGAATAGCAAATTTTTGTGTTTGAGGCCAGTGTCCATGTGATTGGGCTTACCTGGTGGCTCAGTAATAAAGAATCCGCCTGCTAATGAAGGAGAGGTAGGTTTGATCCTTGGGTTGGAAAGATTCCCCTGGAGAAGGAAATGGCAACCCACTCCAGTATTCTCACCTGGAAATCACTTGAACAGAGGAGCCTGATGGGCTAGAGTCCATGGAGTTGCAAAAGAGTTGGACACAACTTAGAGACTAAACAGCAACAGCAAATCAATGTGATCATACACCCAATCATATTTTCTCAGACTTTCTCCCTCCTCTTGCCCCCATACATCCCTATTTTTTTTTCTGACATTTTTCTTTCTTTTTCTCTTCTTCACTTTCCCAAGGTCCCTGCCTCTGGCTCTGAATACCATGATCAAATGATGAGGATTCACTTTTCTTTTTTTTCTCCTTGAGACTGATAACTCATCCTGCAAACCTCTCTTGACACTCTTCACCCTGAAGCTCTTCTTCCTGCAGACTTTGCCTTTATACACCAGGTGTAGGCTGCTCCTCCCAAGGCTGTTGTCACCTTCCAGATAACGTTAACCCTTAACAGTACCTAAGAAAGAGTGCGGCAAAGGAAGATAACACCTCAAAATGAGATTCTTGCATTCAAGTTAGTGCAAACAGCACACTGGTCACATTTTTAAAACATGGATATAGGTCTGGGCCAGAACTGTCTTTGAGTGTTTTGAGTGTCTCCTGCAGATGCATGGGTCAGCAGTGGCCTGCTGTCGGGACAGGGGCTGCAGCTTCAGCAGACTGGGGAAGCACAATGTGTGAGCCCCACCATAGAACCACTGAGTAGACAACCCAAAAACTGAAGATCAATTATACCAAAGAAGTTCTCACACTTTTATGAAAGTTCTAAGGCCCACAACAGATTTCCCAACGTGGGGATCCAGCAAAGAGACTGAGAACCCTCAGGGAATTTGACCTTGAAGGCCAGTGGGATTTGATTACAGAACGTCCATGGGACTGGTGAAAGAGACTCTTAGAGGGCACAAACAAAACCTTGTGCACACTAGGAACCAGGAGAAAGGAGCAGTGACCCTCACAGGAGACTGAGGCAGACTTGCCTGTGAGTGTCCAAGAGTCCCCAGGGGAAGCATGGGTCAACATGGCTATTGTGGGGTCAGGGACACCGAATACAACAGTCCTGGCATAAACCATTTGGAAGGAGGTTGCCATTAACCCTACCATAGCTCAGCCTCAAGCCAACTACAGGGAGGGAACACAGCCCCACCCATTAATAGAAAATTAGATTACAGATTTATTAACCATGTCAGAGCAAGACCCAGATTCCTTGACAGCCAATGCCTCCAATCAGGAAGCCTCTACAAATCTCTTATCCTCATCCATCAGAGGGCAGACAGAATGAAAACCAACATTACAGAAAATTAACCAAACTGATCACTTGAATCACAATCTTATCTAACTCAGTTAGATTATGAGCATGCCGTGTAGGGCCACGTATGATGGATGGGTCATGGTGGAGGGTTCTGACAAAACGTGGTTCACTGGAGAAGGGAATGGCAAACCCCTTCAGTATTCTTGCCTTAAGAATCCCACGAACAGTAAAAAAAAAAAAAAAAAAAAAAAAACAAAGGCAAAAAGATATGACCCTGAAAGATGAACTCCCCAGGTCAGTAAGTGCCCAATATGCTACTGGAGAAGGGTGGAGAAATAGCTCCAGAAAGAATGAGGAGGCTGAGCCAAAGCAAAAACAATGCCCAATCGTGGATGTGACTGGTAATGAAAGTAAATTCTGATAGTGAAAAGAATAATATTGCATAGAAAGCTGGAATGTTAGGTACATGAATCAAGGTAAGTTGGAAGTGGTCAAACAGGAGATGGCAAGAGTGAACATCAACATTTTATTTTATTTTATTTTTAAGTTCATAGAGATTTTTTTTCATTTATTTGTATTAGTTGGAGGCTAATTACTTTACAATATTGTAGTGGTTTTTGTCATACATTAACATGAATCAGCCATGGATTTACATGTATTCCCCATCCCGATACCCCCTCCCACCTCCCTCTCTACCCGATCCCTCTGGGTCTTCCCAGTGCACCAGGCCCGAGCACTTGTCTCATGCATCTCACCTGGGCTGGTGATCTGTTTCACCATAGATAATATATACGTTTCGATGCTGTTCTCTTAAAACGTCCCACCCTCGCCTTTTCCCACAGAGTCCAAAAGTCTGTTCTGTACATCTGTGTCTCTTTTTCTGTTTTGCATATTGGGTTATTGTTACCATCTTTCTAAATTCCACATATATGTGTTAGTATGCTGTATTGGTCTTTATCTTTCTGGTTTATTTCACTCTGTATAATAGGCTCCAGTTTCATCCATCTCATTAGAACTGATTCAAATGAATTCCTTTTAATGGCTGAGTAATATTCCATGGTGTATATGTACCACAGCTTCCTTATCCATTCGTCTGCTGATGGGCATCTAGGTTGCTTCCATGTTCTGGCTATTATAAACAGTGCTGCGATGAACATTGGGGTGCACGTGTCTCTTTCAGATCTGGTTTCCTCGGTGTGTATGCCCAGGAGTGGGATTGCTGGGTCATATGGCAGTTCTATTTCCAGTTTTTTAAGAAATCTCCACACTCTTCTCCATAGCAGCTGTACTAGTTTGCATTCCCACCAACAGTGTAAGAGGGTTCCCTTTTCTCCACACCTTCTCCAGCATTTATTGCTTGTAGGCTTTTGGATAGCAGCCATCCTGACTGGCGTGTAATGGTACCTCATTGTAGTTTCGATTTGCATTTCTCTGATAATGAGTGATGTTGTGCATCTTCTCATGTGTTTGTTAGCCATCTGTATGTCTTCTTTGGAGAAATGTCTGTTTAGTTCTTTGGCCCATTTTTTGATTGGGTCATTTATTTTTCTGGAATTGAACTGCAGGTGTTGCTTGTATATTTTTGAGATTAATCCTTTGTCTGTTGCTTCATTTGCTATCATTTTCTCCCAATCTGAGGGCTGTCTTTTCACCTTGCTTATAGTGTCCTTTGTTGTGCAAAAGCTTTTAAGTTTCAATCGGTCCCATTTGTTTATTTTTGCTTTTATTTCCAATATTCTGGGAGGTGGCTCATAGAGGATCCTGCTGTGATTTATGTCAGAGAGTGTTTTGCCTATGTTCTCCTCTAGGAGTTTTATAGTTTCTGGTCTTACATTTAGATCTTTAATCCATTTTGAGTTTATTTTTGTGTATGGTGGTAGAAAGTGTTCTAGTTTCATTTTTTTACAATTGGTTGACCAGTTTTCCCAGCACCACTTGTTAAAGAGGTTGTCTTTTTCCCATTGTGTATCCTTGCCTCCTTTGTCGAAGATAAGGTGTCCATAGATTCGTGGATTTATCTCTGGGCTTTCTATTCTGTTCCATTGATCTATATTTCTGTCTTTGTGCCAGTACCATACTGTCTTGATGACTGTGGCTTTGTAGTATAGTCTGAAGTCAGGCAGGTTGATTCCTCCAGTTCCATTCTTCTTTCTCAAGATTACTTTGGCTATTTGAGGTTTTTTGTATTTCCATACAAATTGTGAAATTATTTGTTCTAGTTCTGTGAGAAATACCGTTGGTAGCTTGATAGTGATTGCATTGAATCTATAGATTGCTTTGGGTAGTATGGCCATTTTGACAATATTGAGTCTTTCAATCCATGAACATGGTTATGTCTCCATCTGTTTGTGTCCTCTTTGATTTCTTTCATCAGTGTTTTATAGTTTTCTATGTATAGGTCTTTTGTTTCTTTAGGTAGATATACTCCTAAGTATTTTATTCTTTTTGTTGCAATGGTGAATGGTATTGTTTCCTTAATTTCTGTTTTCTCATTGTTAGTATATAGGAATGCAAGGGATTTCTGTGTGTTAATTTTATATCCTGCAACTTTACTATATTCGTTGATTAGCTCTAGTAATTTTCTGGTAGAGTCTTTAGGGTTTTCTATGTAGAGGATCATGTCATCTGCAAACAGCGAGAGTTTCACTTCTTCTTTTCCTATCTGGATTCCTTTTACTTCTTTTTCTGCTCTGATTGCTGTGGCCAAAACTTCCAAAACTATGTTGAATAGTAGTGGTGAGAGTGGGCACTCTTGTGTTGTTCCTGATTTCAGGGGAAATGCTTTCAGTTTTTCACCATTGAGGGTAAGGCTTGCAGTGGGTTTGTCATATATAGCTTTTATTATGTTGAGGTATGTTTCTTCTGTTCCTGCTTTCTGGAGAGTTTTAATCATAAATGGGTGTTGAATTTTGTCAAAGGTTTTTCCCTGCATCTATTGAGATAATCATATGGTTTTTATCTTTCAATTTGTTAATGTGGTGTATTACATTGATTGATTTGTGGATATTAAAGAATCCTTGCATTCCTGGGATAAAGTCCACTTGGTCATGGTGTATGATTTTTTAAATATGTTGTTGGATTCTGTTTGCTAGAATTTTGTTAAGGATTTTTGCCTCTATGTTCATCAGTGATATTGGCCTGTGGTTTTCTTTTTTTGTGGCATCTTTGTCTGGTTTTGGAATTAGGGTGACAGTGGCCTCATAGAATGAGTTTGGAAGTTTACCTTTTTCTGCAATTTTCTGGAAGAGTTTGAGTAAGATAGGTGTTAGCTCGTCTCTAAATTTTTGGTAGAATTCAGCTGTGAAGCCATCTGGTCCTAGGCTTTTGTTTTCTGGAAGATTTCTGATTTCAGTTTCAATTTCCTTGCTTGTGATGGGTCTGTTAAGATCTTCTATTTCTTCCTGGTTCAGTTTTGGAAAGTTATACTTTTCTAAGAATTTGTCCATTTCTTCCAAGTTGTCCATTTTATTGGCATAGAGCTGCTGGTAGTAGTCTTTTATGATCCTTTGTATTTCAGTGTTGTCTGTTGTGATCTCTCCATTTTCATTTCTAATTTCGTTAATTTGGTTCTTCTCCCTTTGTTTCTTAATGAGTCTTGCTAATGGTTTGTCAATTTTGTTTATTTTTTTTAAAAAAACAGCTTTTAGCTTTGTTGATTTTTGCTGTGGTCTCTTTAGTTTCTTTTGCATTTATTTCTGCCCTAATTTTTAATATTTCTTTCCTTCTGCTAACCCTGGGGGTCTTCATTTCTTCCTACTCTAATTGCTTTAGGTGTAGAGCTAGGTTATTTATTTGATTTTTTTCCTGTTTCTTGAGGTAAGCCTGTAATGCTATGAACCTTCCCCCTAGCATTACTTTTACAGTGTCCCATAGGTTTTGGGTTGTTGTGTTTTCATTTTCATTCATTTCTGTGCATATTTTGATTTCTTTTTTGATTTCTTCTATGATTTGTTGGTTATTCAGAAGCGTGTTATTTAGCCTCCATATGTTTGAATTTTTAATAATTTTTTTCCTGTAATTGAGATCTAATCTTACTGCACTGTGGCCAGAAAGGATGACTGGAATGATTTCAGTTTTTTTGAATTTACCAAGACTAGATTTATGGCCCAGGATGTGATCTCTTCTGGAGAAGGTTCCATGTGCACTTGAGAAAAGGGTGAAGTTGATTGTTTTGGGGTGAAATGTCCTATAGATCTCAATTAAGTCTAGCTGGTCCACTGTGTCACTTAAAGATTGTGTTTCCTTGTTAATTTTCTGTTTAGTTGATCTATCCATAGTTGTGAGTGGGGTATTAAAGTCTCCCACTATTATTGTGTTACTATTAATTTCCTCATTCATACTCATTAGCGTTTGCCTTACATATTGCAGTGCTCCTATGTTGGGTGCATATATTTTTATAATTGCTATATCTTCTTCTTGGATTGATCCTTTGGTCATTATGTAGTGTCCTTCTTTGTCTCTTTTCACAGCCTTTGTTTGAAAGTCTATTTTATCTGATATGAGTATTGCGACTCCTGCTTTCTTTTGGTCTCCATTTGCATGAAATATTTTTTTCCAGCCCTTCACTTTTAGTCTGTATGTGTCCCCTGTTTTGAGGTGGGTCTCTTGTAGACAGCATATATAGTGGTCTTGTTTTTGTATCCATTCAGCCAGTCTTTGTCTTTTGGTTGGGGCATTCAACCCATTTACATTTAAGGTAATTATTGATAGGTATGGTCCCGTTGCCATTTACTTTGTTGTTTTGGGTTCACTTTTGTATAATCTTTCTGTGTTTCCTGTCTAGAGAAGATCCTTTAGCATTTGTTGAAGAGCTGGTTTGGTGGTGCTGAATTCTCTCAGCTTTTGCTTGTCTGTAAAGCTTTTGAATTCTCCTTCATATCTGAATGAGATCCTTGCTGGGTACAGTAATCTAGGTTGTAGGTTATTCTCTTTCATTACTTGAAGTATGTCCTGCCATTCCCTTCTGGCTTGAAGGGTTTCTATTGATAGATCAGCCATTATCCTTAGGGGAATCCCCTTGTGTGTTATTTGTTGTTTCTCCCTTACTGCTTTTAATATTTGTTCTTTGTGTTTGATCTTTGTTAATTTGATTAATATGTCTTGGGGTGTTTCGCCTTGGGTTTATCCTGTTTGGGACTCTCTGGGTTTCTTGGACTTGGGTGGCTATTTCCTTCCCTATTTTAGGGAAGTTTTCAGCTATTATCTCCTCGAGTATTTTCTCATGGCCTTTCTTTTTGTCTTCTTCTTCTGGGACTCCTATGATTCGAATGTTGGGGCATTTCACATTGTCCCAGAGGTCCCTGAGGTTGTCCTCATTTCTTTTGTTTCTTTTTTCCTCTCTGCTTCATTTATTTCCACCATTTTATCTTCTACCTCACTTATCCTATCTTCCATCTCCGTTATTCTACTGTTGGTTCCCTCCAGAGTGTTTTTGATCTCATTTATTGCATTATTCATTTTTAATTGACTCTTTTTTATTTCTTCTAGGTCCTTATTAAACATTTCTTGCATCTTCTCAATCTTTGTCTCCAGGCTATTTATCTGTAACTCCATTTTGTTTTCAAGATATTGGATCATTTTTATTATCATTATTCTAAATTCTTTTTCAGGTAGATTCCCTATCTCCTCCTCTTTTGTTTGACTTGGTGGGCATTTTTCATGTTCCTTTACCTGTTGGGTATTTCTCTGCCATTTCATCTTGTTTAGATTGCTGTGTCTGGAGTGGCCTTTCTGTATTCTGGTGGTCTGTGGTTCCTTTTTAATGTGGAGGTTTCACCCAGTGGGTGGGGTTGGATGATTGGCTTGTCAAGGTTTCCTGGTTAGGGAAGCTTGTGTTGGTGTTCTGGTTCGTGGAACTGGATTTCTTCTCTCTGGAGTGCAACAGAGTGTACGGTAATGAGTTTTGAGATGGGTCTATGTGTTAGGTGTGACTTTGGGCAGCCTGTATGTTGATGCTCAAGGCTATGTCCTGCGTTGCTGGAGAATTTGCGTGCTATGTCTTGCTCTGGAACTTATTGGCTCTTGGGTGGTGGTTGGTTTAAGTGTAGGTATGGAGGCTTTTGGATGGTGTCTTATTACTTAATGTTCTGTGTAGTCAGGAGTTTTCTGGTGTTCTCAGGTTTTGGGCTTAGGTCTCCTGCCTCTGGTTTTTAGTTTTATTCCTCCAGTAGTCTCAAGACTTCTCCAACTATATAGCACTGATAGTAAAACTTCTAGGTTAATGGTGAAAAGATTCTCCACCGTGAGGGACACCCAGAGAGGTTCACAGAGTTCCATGAAAAAGAGGAGAGGGAGGAGGGAGATAGACATGAGCAGGAGGAGAAAAAGGGGGACTCAAGAGGAGAGAGACAGATCTACACAGTTCTCTGTTCCCAAAGTGTTCTTGGCAACCCAGACACCCACAAAGATTCACAGAATTGGACTGGGAATAGAAGGAGAAAGGAGGAAATAGAGGTGTTCTGAGGTAGAAAATGGAGAGTCAAAAGTGGGAGAGAGTAATCAACACACTCCTGAGTAAAAATGGGAACTGAATATTGGATTCTTAAATGTCTAAAATCTAGAGTAGAGGTTAGACTCTTAAAAATACAATATTAAAAACAAAAACAAAACACAAAAATTTTAGAAATATATATGAAATTTGGTTTAAAAATAGGGCTTCTCTCTTTTTTTTTTCTTGCAAGGTTATGGTGAAATGAAAATGAAAATTAAGGAGTAGTAGAGGAGTAATAGAGGACCTTAAAAGAAAATAAGAGAAAAAGAAAAGGAAAAAAAAACAAGAAAAAAATTTTTTTCCTAATTAAAAAAATCATAAAAACATATGAAAATAAAAGTTAAGGAGTAATGGGGGGAGTAATAGGGAATTTTAAAAGAAAATAAAAGAGAAAAAAATAAAAAAGAAAAGAAAGGAGAAAAAAAGATTTTAATAAATAAAAAAAAAAGGTAAAAACATATCTAGGAATTTCTCTTGAGCTGTTGCGGTCAGTGTGGGTTTGGCTCAGTTTCAGATAGCTCCTCGTTCCAGTTTACACTTCTCGATATCTACAGGCCCCTTCTGGTGTAGTTGGTGTTACCTACAGGGATTTTAATCTGTTGCACTGGTCCCTTCTGAAGCGGTTCCATTTGTTTATTTGGCTTCTGTTTGCCGGTCTCTTCAGTGCCTAATTTCTGACCTGACACAGGCAGGTGGAGGTGGTCTCTTGTTCAGGTTCGCTCGTTCCGTCGCGCTGTGGGGAGGGAGGGGCGCTGCTTTCCCCGTCTACGCTGCTCAGGCTCCTGGCTGCTCTATATGGAGTGTGCCCTGCGTTGCATGTGGTTCCAGTTTTCAGGTATTCCACAAAAGCGCAGACTCCGTTGCACCTGCGTTTTGTGACTTCCGCAGCCCGAGCAGCTCAGGCAGCCAGGAGCTTGATGGGCGCACTCTCCTCGGGTGCGGTGCGCCTTCTCCCCTCCGTGGCCCCAGCCTCAGTTTCTGCTCGCACCAGTTGGATGGGTGGGCCTTGTGTTTAGCCACGACCCTCCCGGCGGATGTCGACCATCCAGAGTCTCAGGAAGTCTTTGGTTAGAAACTGGAGGCCTGTTTGCAGTGTGGTAGGGGATGCCATCTTTGGGGCTGAGTTTGCCCCTTTCCCCTCCCCCCTGCCTCCTGCCTCCAGTGGGGCTGGGCCGGTCCACAGCTGGCTAGCTCTTTTCTGGACTTGCTGAGAGCCTTTGTTCTGTGAACGGCCGGCAGTGTGTTCGGGCCGGTTAATTTTCTCTCTCTCTTTTGCTATGCCACAGTTCAAGTTGGTATTTCACGAAAGCTCCCTCCAATTGCCCTCAGGGCACTTAGGCCCAGTCCTTACCCTAAGCAATGACGCCTGCTCTTCTCCGTTCTGCCTCCACTTGCTGGTGGCGGATGCGGGTGTCTGGGGTACTTTTCTGCTGGGAGTTGCTTTTAGGCACGTAATCTGTGGGTTTTATTTATTTTTCCTCCCAGTTAGGTTGCCTTCCGAGATTAGAAAACTTCCCTGGGACCCGCCAGTGCGAGGGTTTCCTGGTGTTTGGAAACTTCCTCTGTTAAGACTCCCTTCCCAGGATGGGTCTCTGTCCCTAGGTCTTTTGTCTCTCTTTTTATCTTTTATATTTTGTCCTACCTCCTTTTGAAGACAATGGACTGCTTTTCTGGGCGCCTGGTGTCCTCAGCTAGCGATCAGAAGTTGTTTTGTGAAGTTTGCTCTGCATTCAATTGTTCTTTCAATGAATTTGTAGGGGAGAAAGTGGTTTCCCCATCCTATTCCTCTGCCATCTTGGCTCCTCTCCTCTCTTGCCTTTTCTATGTTCCAATGGATGTTGACAATTTGATCTCTGGTTCCTCTGCCTTTTCTAAATCCAGCTTGAACACCTGGAAGTTCTTGGTTCATGTATGTTGAAACCTCACTTGGAGAATTTTGAGCATTGCTTTGCTAGCATTGAGATGAGCGCAATAGTTTGAACATTCTTTGGCAGTGCCTTTCTTTGGGGTTGGAATGAAAACTGACCTTTTCCAGTGCTGTGGCCACTGTTGAGTTTTCCAAATTTGCTGGCATATTGAGTGCAGCATTTTAAGAGCATAATCTTTTAGGACTTGAAATAGCTCAGCTGGAATTCCATCACCTCCACTTGCTTTGTTTGTAGTGATGCTTCCTAATGCCCATTTGACATCACATTCCAGGGTGTCTGGCTCTAGGTGAGTGATAACACCATTGTGGTTATCTGGGTCATTAAGATCTCTTTTGTATAATTCTGTGTAATCTTGCCACCTCTTCTTAATATCTATTGCTTCAG
Organism: Cervus elaphus; assembly: GCF_910594005.1. Lineage (NCBI taxonomy): Eukaryota > Metazoa > Chordata > Mammalia > Artiodactyla > Cervidae > Cervus > Cervus elaphus. The sequence continues at coordinate 748,860 of NC_057831.1, read as the reverse complement.
AAATGGTCCATACCTTTTCTGTCCTTTACTGTGCCCATCTTTGCATGAAATGTTCTCTTAGTATCTCTAATTTTCTTAAAGAGATCTCTATTATTTCCCATTATATTGTTTCCCTCTTTTTTTTGCATTGTTCACGTAAGAGGTTTTTCTTATATTTCCTTGCTATTCTTTGGAACTTTGCATTCAGATGGGTATATCTTTTTCCTTTTCTCCTTTATCTTTAGCTTTTCTTCTTTTCTCAGCTAATTGTAAGGCCTGCTCGGACAACCCTTTTTGCCTTTCTGCATTTCATTTTGGTGGATGGTTTTGATCATGGCCTCCTGTACAATGTTAGGAACCTCCGTCCATAGTTCTTCAGGCACTCTGTTTATCAGATCTAATCCCTTGAATCTATTTGTCACTTCCACTGTATAATTATAAGGGATTTGATTTAGGTCATACCTGAATGGCCTAGGGGTTTTCCCTACTTTCTTCAGTTGAAGTCTGAATTTTTCAATAAGGACATCATGATATGAGCCACAGTCAGCTTCTGGTCTTGTTTCTGCTGACTATATAGAGCTTCTCCATCTTTGGCTACAAAGAACATAATCAATCTGATTTTGGTATTAATCATCTTGTGATGTCCGTGTGTAGAGTCTTCTCTTGGGTTGTTGGAGTATAGTGTTTGCTATGACCATTTTCTTTGCAAAACTCTGTTAACCTTTGCCCTGCTTCATTGTGTACTCCAAAGCCAAACTTGCCTGTTACTCCAGGTATGTCTTGGCATCCTACTTTTTAGAAAAAAATAATTTATTTTAACTGGAGGTGGATTACTTTACAACGTTGTGGTGATTTTTGCCATACGTTGACATTAGTCAGCCATAGGTGTTCGTGTGTCCCCCTGCTCCAAACCCCCCTCCCACTTCCCTCCCCATCCCATCCCTCTGGGTTGTCCCAGTACACCAGCTTTGAGTGCCATGTTTCATGCATCAAACTTGGACTGCTTATCTATTTCACATATGGTAATACACATGTTTCAATGCTATTCTGTCATATCATCCCACCCTCATCTTCTCCCACAGAGTCCAAAAGTCTGTTCTTTACATTTGTGTCTCTTTTGCTCTTGTGTATAGGGTCATCGTTACCATGTTTCTAAATTCCACATATATGTGTTAATATACTGTATTGGTGTTTTTCTTTCTGACTTACTTCACTCTGAATGACAGGCTCCAGTTTCATCCACCACATTGGAGCTGACTCAAATGTGTTCTTTTTCATAGCTGAGTAATATTCCATTGTGTCTATGTACTACAACTTTCTTATCCATTCATCTGCTTATGGGCATCTAGGTTGCTTCCATGTCCTAGCTATTGTAAACAGTGTTGCAATGAACATTGGGGTATGGGTGTCTCTTTCAATTCTGGTTTCCTTGGTGTGTATGCCCAGCAGTGGGATTTCTGGGTCATGTGGCAGTTCTATTTCCAATTTTTAAAGGAATCTCCACACTGTTCTCCATAATGGCTGTACTAGTTTGCATTCCCACCAACAGTGTAAGAGGATTCCCTTTACTCCACATTATCTCCAGCATTTATTGTTTGTAGGCTTTTAGATGGCAGCCATTCTGACTGGTGTGAGATGGTACCTCATTGTGGTTTTGATTTGCATTTCTGTGATAATGAGTGGTGTTGAGCATCTTTTCATGTGTTTGTTAGCCATCTGTATGTCTTCTTTGGAGAAATGTCTGTTTAGTTCTTTGGCCCATTTTTTGATTGGGTCATTTAGTTTTCTGGTATTGAGCTGCACGAGCTGCTTGTATATTTTGGAGATTGATTCTTTGTCAGTTGATTCATTTGCTATTATTTTCTCCCGTTCTGTGTTTTCACCTTGCTTATAGTTTCCTTCATTGTGCAAAAGCTTTTTGAGTTTAATTAGGTCCTGTTTGTTTATTTTTGCTTTTATTTCCATCACTTTGAGAGGTGGGTCATAGAGGATCTTCCTGTGATTTATGTCAGAGAGTGTTTTGCCTTCGTTATCCTCTAGGAGTTTTATAGTTTCTGGTCTTACATTTAGATCTTTAATCCATTTTGAGTTTATTTTTGTGTATGGTGTTAGACAGTGTTCTAGTTTCATTCTTTTACAGGTCGTTGACCAGTTTTCCCAGCACCACTTATTAAAGAGATTGTCTTTTCTTCATTGTATATTTTTGCCTCCTTTGTCAAAGATAAGGTGTCCATAGGTGCATGGATTCATCTCTGGGCTTTTTATTTTGTTCTGTTGATCTATATTTTTGTCTTTGGGCCAGTACCATACTGTCCTGATGACTGTAGCTTTCTAGTATAGTCCGATTGACATCCTGCTTTTGCATTCCATTCCCCTATGATGAAAAAAACACATCTTTTTTTAGTATTAGTTCTAGAAGGTCTTATAGGTCCTCATAGAACCATTCAACCTCAGCTTCTTTGGGATTAGTTGTTGGGGCATATACTTGGATTACTGTGATATTGAATGGTTTGCCTTGGAGACGAAGAGAGATCATTCTGTCATTTTTTAGATTGCACCCAAATACTGCAGTTTGGATTCTAGCTGACTATGAGGGCTACTCCATTTCTTCTAAGGGATTCTTGCCCATAGCAGTAGATGTAATGATCATCTGAATTAAATTGCCCCACTCCAGTCCATTTTAGTTCACTGATTCCTAAAATGTCAATGTTCACTCTTGCCATCTCCTATTTGACCACATCCAATATCCCATGATCATGGACCTAACATTCTAGGTTCCTATGCAATATTGTTCTTTATGACATCAGACATCACCAGTCACATACACAACTGGGCACTATTTTCACCTTTGCTCCATCTCTTCATTCTTTCTGGAGTTATTTCTTCACTCTTCTCCAAGAGCATATTGGGCACCGACTGACCTGGGGAGTTCATCTCTCAGTGTCATATCTTTTTACCTTTTCATACTGTTCATGGGGTTCTCAAAGCAAGACTACTGAAGAGGTTTGCCAATACTGAAGTGGTCCCTTCTCCAGGGGACCATGTTTTGTTAGAACTCTCCATCATGACCTATTCATCTTGGGAAACCCTACACAGCATAACTCACTGTTTCATTGAGTTAGACAAGGCTGTAGTCCATGTGATAAGTTTGGTTAGTTTTCTGTGATTGTGGTTTTCATTCTGTCTGCCCTCTTATGAATAAGGATAAGAGAGTTATGGAAGCTTCCTGATGGGAGACAATGACTGTGGAGGGAAATTGGGTCTTGTTCTGATGGGAGGGGCCATGCTCAGTAATCTTTAATTCAATTTTCCGTTGATGGGGGAGGCTGTGCTCCCTCCCTGTTGTTTGGCCTGAGGCCAAAGTGTTGACCCACGCTTCCACCAGAGACTCCTGGACTCTCACAGGGAATTCTGACTCAGTCACTTGTGGGGACACTGCTCCTTTCTCCTGGCTCCTGCTGCACACATGGTTTTGTTTGTGCCCTCCAAGAGCCTGTTTCCCCAGTCCTGTGGAAGTTTTGTAATCAAATCCCACTGGCCTCCAACGTCTAATTCCCTAGAGGTTCTCAGTCCCTTTGCCAGATCCCCAGGTTGGGAAATCTGTTGTGGGTCCTAGAACTGTCTTAACAGTGTGATAATTTCTTTGGTATAATTGTTCTGCAGTTTGTGGGTTGTCTGCTCAGTGTCTCTGTGATGGGTCTAATGGCAACTTCCTCCAAGAGGGCTTATGTCACATGTTGCATGACCCAGGTCTGATGCAGCCAGAGCCTCTGTCCATGCAGCAGGCCACTGCTGACCCATGTCTGAGCAAGAGACCCCCAGATACTCAAAGGTAGGTCTGGTCAGTCTCTGTGGGGCCCCTGGGTCCTGGTGCACACAAGGTTTTGTTTGAGCCCTCCAAGTGTCTCTGGCGGGCATGGGGTTTGATTCTAAATGTGATTTTGCCCCTCCTACCATCTTATTGGGGCGCCTCCTTTGCCCTTGGACATGGGGTATCTTTTTTTGGTGGGATCCAACATTCTCCTGTCAATGGTTGTTTCACAGTGAGTTGCAATTTTGGAGTTTTCACAAGAGAAGATGACCACATGTCCTTCTACTCTGCCATCTGTCCCCTTATAAGTTATTACAAAATGCTGAGTTTAGTTGCCTGTGCTATACAGTAGGTCCTTGTTGATTATCTATTTTATCATAATTTTTAAAACTGTTGATTTTAGTTATTTCATTTATTTTTGGCTGCACTGTCTGTTGCTGTGCATGGGTTTTCTCTAGTTTCAGTGAGTGAGGGCTACTCTTCCTTGTGTATGAGGGCTTCTCATTGCAGTGTCTTCTCTTGTTGTGGAGCATAGGCTCCAGGGTGTGTGGCCTTCCATAGGTGCAGCACGTGGGCTCAGCAGTTGTGGCTCCCAGGCTCTCAAGCACAGGCTCAATAGCTGAATGAGAAGCCCTCACACTGCAACAAGGTGAACACACTCTTTCAACTAGAGGAAAGTCCATGCAGCAGCAAAGACCCAGTACAGTCAAAAATAGACAATAAATAAATAAATAAAATTAGAAAATAACAACAGCTATAAAACCCCACAAAAATCAGAGCTGGTATCAGGTAGCCCGGTAATTAGGTCTGTTTATCTCTGGTTCTGAAATGCAAAAAGAAGGAAAACTACAAGGGGTGGTCTGGGGTAAAGGCAAGCACCAGGGTGTAAGTAGCATGGGGTTAAAGGAGAATAGGTACAGGACGTAGCTCAAGCCGAGTTAGGGAGCAGAAAATCAGACTTAGTTACAGAGTACAGATTAGGAGCAGTAAAGGAAAATGTAGGAGGGATCTGGCCTTCTCACTGTTCTCGTTATCTTCTTTGTTGTCAGGAAAGAAAAGAAAATCATTTCTCTCTTTTCATTTTCACTGAAACACTGATAGAAGCAACTTAGATGAGAAGGAGTGGCCATCAGGAGCCCAGCCTCGTTTTCCAGTTCCTGTATAAAAGCAGTGAGTTTGAGACATCACCAGGAGAAAAGCAGACATTTAATAACTTGTATACCTCCTGTATATAGGGGAACTATCCAGGAAACCTGAGTCACTCCCTGAAATGTCCAAAGCCATCACCTCAAGCACGATCTTTAGAGAAAAATAAAAGAAAGACCGTGGGGAAAGGGGAAGCCTGTTATGACAGGTTATCACGCAAACAGAGTAAATAAATGTATGACTGTTGCAGATTTAAGTCAGGACCTCTCCACTGATAAGAATTACTTGAGAGTTACTCGTCATCTACTTCTGGTGCAAAGAGGGATAGCCCTTATATATGCAGAGTTCTCTGTTGTAAATGTCCTTCACAAAAGGGCAATTGCTACTTAGTTTTCCAAAATTTCTGTTTTTTTTTCTTTTTTAAAGTTAGACTGAAATAATCCTTATGCCAGAGAGGGATAATTTGGGGTGGCATATTCTACTCATCTTATCTTGGATGTACCCTGCTTTGCTTATGCTTTCATCTATTGAAGGATATCCTGATTTTTTTTTCCAATTTTTTAGCTATTATGACTAGTGCTGTTGTGCATAATTGCATCCTTGTTTGAATTTAGGATAAATTTTCAAAGCAGTTGACAATACTGAGCACACGATTGCTGGATCCAGTGTTTTTGCTTTGAAAACACTGCCCAGCTGTGTTATAGAGTGACCTTTCATACATCCCACCAGCTGTGAGGGAGACTTCTTGCTCCTCCTCCTCCAGCAGTAAACCTAACACTGAGCACATGATTGTTGGATCCAGTGTTTTGGCTTTGGAAAACACTGCCCAGCTGTGTTATAAAGTGGCCGTTCATACATCCCACCAGCAGTGAGGGAGACTTCTTGCTCCTCCTCCTCCAGCAGTGGATATTGTCATGTATATGAAGTTTAGTAGTCCTAATAAGTGTGGTGTGATACCTCATGATTTTAACTCAATGTTCTCTAGTTCATTTCAGTTCAGTTCAGTTGCTCAGTCGTGTGCAACTCTTTGCAATGCAAAGAGAGCCCATAAACTGCAGCAGGCCAGGCTTCCCTGTCCATCACCAACTCCCAGAGCTTGCACAACTCATGTCCATCAAGTCAGTGATGCCATCCAACCATCTCATCCTCTGTCTCCCCCTTCTCCTCCTGCCTTCAATCTTTCCCAGCATCAGGGTCTTTTCAAATGAGTCAGTTATTCACATCAGAAGGCCAAAGATTTGGAGCTTTAGCTTCAGCATCAACCCTTCCAAAGAATATTCAGGACTAATTTCCTTTAGGAATGCCTGGTTTGATCCAAGGGACTCTCGAGAGTCTTCTCCAACACCACAGTTCAAAAAGCATCAATTCTTTCGCACTCAGCTTTCTTTATGGCCCAACTCTCACATTCATACATGACTACTGGAAAAACCATAGCTTTGACTAGATGGACCTTGGTCAGCAAAGTAATGTCTCTGCTTTTTGATATGTTGTCTAGGTTGGTCATAGCTTTTCTTCCAAGGAACAAACATCTTTGAATTTCACGGCTGCAGTCACCATGTGCAGTGATTTTGGAGTCCAAGAAGATAGTCTTTCACTGTTTCCATTGTTTCCCCATCTATTTGCCATGAAGAGATGGGACTGGATACCATGATCTTAGTTTTTTGAATGTTGACTTTTAAGCCCATTTTTTTCACTCTCCTCTTTCACTTTCATCAAGAGTCTCTTAGTTCACCTTCACTTTCTGCCATAAGGGTGGTGTCATCTGCATCTCTGAGTTTATTGGTATTTCTCCTGGAAATCTTGATTCCAGCTTGTGCTTCATCCAGCCCAGCATTTCTCGTGATGTACTCTGCATGTAAGTTAAATAAGTAGGGTGGCAATATAGTCTTGACATACTTCTTTCACAATTTGCAATCAGTCCAAGGATCCATGTCCGGTTCTAACTGTTGTTTCTTGACCGGGATAAAGTTTTTCAGGAGGCAGATAAGGTGATCTTGTATCCCCATCTGCTTAAAATTTTTCCACAGTTTGTTTTGATTCACAAAGTCAAAGGCTTTAGCATAGTCAATGAAGCAGAAGTAGATGTTTTTCTGGAATTCTCTTGCTTTGTTTATGATCCAGTGGATGTTGGCAATTTGATCTCTTGTACCTCTGCCTTTTCTAAATCCAGCTTGAACATCTGGGAGTTCTTGGTTCATGGACTGTTGAAGCCTCACTTGGAGAATTTTGAGCATTACTTTGCTAGCATGTGAAATCAGTGCAGCTTGTGGTAGTTTGAACATTCTTTGGCATTGCCCTTATTTGGGATTGGAATGAAAACTGACCTTTTCCAGTCCTGTGGCCACTGCTGAGTTTTACAAATTTCCTGGCAGATTGAGTGCAGCATTTTAATAGCATCATCTTTCAGGATTTCAAATAGCTCAGCTGGAATTCCATCACCTTTACTAGTTTTGTTCATAGTGATGCTTCCTAAGGCCCAGTTGACTTCACACTCTAGGATGTCTGGCTCTAGGTGAGTGATCAAATCATCATGGTTATCTGGGTCATTAAGATCTTTTTTGTATAGTTCTGTGTATTCTTGCTGCCTCTTCTTAATATCTTCTGCTTCCATTAAGTCCATACAATTTCTGTCATTTATTGAGCCCATCTTTGCATGAAATGTTCCCTTTGTATCTCTAATATTTTTTGTACATATTTGAGTATTTTAACTGGGATGGGTGAAGAATGTTCAGGAGCAGCTAGCCTAGGGATCATGCAGCATTTACTTCAAGATGCCTCTGAGTGGTCCCCCAGATCCCCACTGAGGAGCCTCCTTGTGGGAGTGGGGGTGGGGGGTTGGGAGGGTAGAGGAGGGGGTCAGGAATGTGGAGGAAGGGGTCAGGAGTGTGGAAAGGGTGGGAGAGTGGAAGGGCTGCTGTCTGTATGTAAGTCCCCACCCCCAACCATCTTCAGAATTGCTCATTGGTGTAGCAAGCATCCTAATTGGGTTTTTACCTGTGTAACTGGTGGATTCTTAATGAGCAATGTGAACGGTGACATTAAATGTTCTCAGTCAGGACTAGATACTTACTATGCCACATATTGGTGTAAGAACCTGGGGAGGCATGTGCAACCAGTACCCCTAGGGACAGGGTTCAGACTTGACCCCTCAACATTTTGGGGTCCAGGCACTGCTTTAGCATTTCTGAGGGCCCAGTGCTGACTCTAAGGGTTCTGTAATCCAGCCTCCATCTTCGTTTAGTGAGACCCACACTTCTAGGATCCTACAGAGCAGGGCCTGTGTGAGTTCTCTGTGGCTTCTCTAATAGACGGCCACATGTTGGGTGGTTTAAAGCAGCAGGAGTTCATCCTCCCCCAGTCCTGGAGATCAGACCCCTGAGATCAAGGTGGTGCAGGGCTGAGGTCCCTCCAGAGGCCCCAGGATAGGGTTCTTCCTGCCTTTTCCAGCTTTGGGGCTCCAGGGGTCCTGGGGCTTGTGGCCTCCTCCCTCCCATCTCTGCCTCCATCTTCAAAAGGCTTCTCGTCTGTGTCCTCTTTTGTCTCTTATAAGGACTCTGTCAGTTGGATTGAAGGTCACCCTAACCCTAGACCTTAACTTGAGATCCTTAATTACGTCTACAAAGACCCTTTGCCAAGATATGACCCTGTTCCTGTGTTCTGGGGGGATGCATCTTTTGGGGCCATCATTCACCCCATTATCTGTGTGTAAAATAACCCTTATTTTAGGAGATCACCACAGGCCCATATAGACGGGCACAGACAGCGGCCACACAGGTGGGGTCTGGAGAGCATGAGGATCCTGGAGTCACCTGGAATGGATCAAGGCCTGGTTTCATCAGGTGAGGGGAATCATGGGGAGGAGCAGGGCATGGTCTTGTTCAGGCATCAAAAAGGCCATGTTGGGTGGGATGTGAGATGCACCATGAGGGCAGGGAGCTTTGTAGGGCCTGATGGAGGGATTAGGCTTGAGCCAGGGCTGTGGGTGTAGAGGGGAATTAGTGTGGAGGTTGGCCATATGCCCTGGAGAAGGAGCTGACAGTCCCTGGGGCACAAGGAACTGGGACCCTGGGAGGTCTCCGTGTTACTGAACCAAACTTGAGTCCACACACCTGATTGCAGTAAAGCCAGTCGCCTGACACCAGTTGCAGTAAAGGAAAAAAGTGCAGCATTAACTGTAAAGGCACCAATACATGGAGACAGGTAAGTCGTGCTCTAAATCCTGAAATCTGGTCTGCGAGCAACCGCGGGGCCGGCCTGTCTGCTCGCATCACTTGGCGCCCGGCGTGGCGAGCGCTGCCCGGGGCCCCCGCGCGGCCCTCCCCACAAAGGGTGAGGACAGAGGATGAGGTGGCTGGATGGCATCACCGACTCAATGGACATGAGTTTGAGTAAACTCCTGGGAGTTGGTGATGGACAGGGAGGCTTGGCGTGCTGTGGTTCATGGGGTTGCAAAGAGTCAGACATGACTGAGCGACTGTACTGAACTGACTGAATGAATCCAGAGATCACAGCTCAATTGTGTGCTTTTTGAAGACCTTGTGAAGACCTGCTTTAGTTGAGTCACACTCAGTTACTTAGTGACTACTGGAGCTGAAGATGGGTTGTTATTTTAGAAATGATGTTATACATATACCTATTCCTTTTCAGATTCTTTTCCCATATAGATTATTACAGAGTATTGAGTAGAGTTCCCTGTGCAATACAGTAGGTCTTTGTTATCTATTTTATAAACAGTAGTATGTATATGCTAACAGTCCAAAGGTTGTGGGTTTTTGTTAAACTATTCCTTTTGAATGAAATGCCTTTCCCCTTTCCTCTGCTCAGCTCAGTGTTTCCTTCTCTGAACCCACACCCTAACCCACCAAGTAGCTGGCCATCCATCTTCCAGGCTCTTCATTGCCCTCTGCATGGCTGCATTAACACACCCATCACACCTACTGTACTATCAGTCTACGTGGTCATCTCTTCCAGGACTTTGAGCTTCCTGAGAACAGATAGTTTTTTTTTTTTTAATTTATCAGTACAACTCAAAGCAGATAATAAATGTTTGATCAATGATTTAGGAAATGATTGAAAGAAGAAATGAACAGATAAGTTAAAGAGCAACAGGTAACCTTCACTAAACTTCTGAAGTTCCCAGCATGAGCTGACCTCTACTTCTCATCTCAAATCCACAGAACCCATTCATTTTTGTTTCTGCTTCCTTCATATTTTCTTCCTGTAACACACCTGAAGCAAATTTTTAAATCTATAGAATTTTTTTTATGTTACCCTCAAGACAACATAGATGACTTGCTATGAAAAGAAAAATCCCTGTTCTTGACTTTGATTTTTTTTTTAACCAAAGGATTACATTTCACCTTTAAATGCCTAAATTATCTCCTATGTTGACAATAGCTGTTGTGTTTACTTTGCCATAAATGGGGCATAATTTCACTGGAATCGAGAAAGCATACTGGAGAGACTGGTTTTGTGTGTTGCTCAGTCGTGTCCAAGTCTTTGCAGCCCTCTGGACTGTAGCCCAGCAGGCTCCTCAGTCCATGGGATTTCCCAGGCAAGAATACTGGAATGAGTTATCATTTCTTGCTCCGGGGGATCTTCCTGACCCAGGGATCAAACCCGAATTTCCTGTGTCTCCTGCATTGTAGGCATATTCTTTATCACTGAGCTATTGGGGAAGCTGCCAGACATTGGTTTTAATCAAATACAAAATCACATCTAGGGTGCATGTGCATGCATGCTAAGTTGCTTCAATCATGTCTGATTCTTTGCAACCCTACAAAGAATGCTTAGTAAACCTTTGAAATTTGCTAATTCATGGTTATACCACCATGGCTATAGCTGTGCTAGGGACAAAGGAACTGGGGAACTCATGTCAGTCTCTCAAGGTGGCAGTTTCAAGGCACAGAACCTAGGTGGTCGATCCCTAGTTTAGTCATAGACTTACTAGTGAATGTGTTGCCATAGCTGGGTAATAAAAGACGCCAGTCAAAACAACCTAACACACAGTAAGTCTCCAGTGATATGATTTTGTTTAATAAAATGGAAGCATTAGGAGATAATGTCTTTGTTAATTTAACAAAGAACATTTCTAAATTTCTTGAGGGCAGACCTTACTCCACCCTTCTTTATGTCATCATCATCTACCATGACTGGCAGACACAGCATAAATTAGATACCTAGTTGATACTTGCAGTTGAGATAAGAGCATATGAGTCAGAAATTATTTGGAACACAAGTCCAATATATGAAGCTAATTAAATCAGAAAACTTGGACTGGAATTTGTTGGGTGCCTTAAGAGCTCCAGTTCAGTTTAGTTCAGTTCAGTTGCTCAGTCGTGTCCAACTCTTTGCAACCCCATGGACTGCAGCACACCAGGCTTCCCTGTCCATCAGCAACTTCCAGAGCTTGCTCAAATTCATGTCCATTGAGTCGGTGATGCCATCCAACCATCTCAACCTCTGTTGTCCCCTTCTATTCCTACCTTCAATCCTTCCCAGCATCAGGGTCTTTTCTAACGAATCAGTTCTTCACATGAGGTGGCCAGAGTATTGGAGTTTCAGCTTCAGCATCAGTCCTTCCAACGAACATTCAGGAATGATTTTCTTTACGATGGACTGATTGGATCTCCTTGCAGTCCAAGGGACTCTCAAGAGTCTTCTCCAACACCACAGTTCAAAAGCATGAATTCTTCGGCACTCAATTTTCTTTAGAGTCCAACTCTCACATCCATACATGACCACTGGAGAAACCATAGCTTTGACTAGACGGATCTTTGTTAGCAAGTAATCTCTCTGCTTTTTAATATGCTGTCTAGGTTGGTCATCAATGAATTCACACAAAAATGAAAAGCAGTGAAGAAGACAGAAACAAAACAAAACAAAACCATGAAACCAAATGATAGAAAACAGCACATTTTGAGAGGTGTCCTCACCAGACTTGATCTTTCTAGCACAATAAATAAACATGCCAGGAATTAGAATAGTGGTAGTGGTTCTCAAACCTGACTAATTGTCTGAATTGTGTGCTCAGTCACATCTGACTCTTTGAGACCCCATAGACTGTAGTCCATCAGGCTTCTCTGTCCAGGGAATTTTCCAAGCAAGAATACTGGAGTAGTTGCCATTTCATACTCCAGGGGATCTTCTTGACCCAGGGATTGCACCCTCGTCTTGTGTCTCCTGCATTGGCATGTGGACTCTACCACTAGAGCCATCTAGGAAGCCCTAGTTACCTGGGTTTTTTTTTTTTTTTTCTTTAATTTATAGATTCCCATTCCTGTTTGAGACCCACTGATTGATCTCTTGGAGACCATGTAGACATCTGTATATTTCAGTCTCCCCAGGTAATTCTTTTATCAACCACTTCTAGCAACACTGTTTTAGACCAGTGATTAAAAAAAAAAAAAAAAAAAAAAAAAGACAAACTTGAAGGTGTACTGTGATGGGCTTAATCATATTCTCCCAAATTCATATGTTGAAGTCTAAACACCAGTACTTACAATGTGACTGTATTTGAAGAGAAGGTCTTTAAAGAGGTGATTAAGTTAAAATGAGGTCATTAGATTAGATCATAATACAATACAACTGGCGTCATTATAAAAAGAGAGAATAAGGACACAGAGAAGCATAGAGGGAAGGCCACCTGAAAACAGGGAGAAGAGAGCCATCTCCTAGCCAAAGAAAAAGGTCTCAAAAGGAACAGCCTTGCTGGCATCTCAGTCACAGACTTGCACCTTCCAGAACTGTGAAAAAATTAATTTCTGTTGGTTAAGCCACCTAATCTATGGTACTTTGTTATGACAGCCTTGGCAACTAATACATGTACCTTCCCTGTTAATTTGCCAACTGGTAAATCTGAACAGCAAGAAGATACTGTAAAGGGTATCTTGTGTGAAAAAGAGACACTATATTTGAGGTGGATGAACCTATAGCCTGTTATACAGTGTGAAGTAAGTCAGAAAGAGAAAAACAAATATTGCCTGCATGCTAAGTCATTTCAACCATGTCTGACTCTTTGCCACCTCATGGACTGTAGCCCAGCAGGCTCCTCTGTCCATGGGATTCTCCAGGTAAGAATATTGGAGTGGGTTGCCACACCTGCCTGCAGGGGATATTCCCAATACGGGGATGGAACACGCATCTTCTGCTGCTCCTACATTGCGGGCGGATTCTTTACCACTGAGCCACCAGGGAAGCCCAGATATTGTATATTAACACATATATATGGAATCTAGAAAAGTGGTATTGATGAACCTATTTTCAGGGAGGCAATGGAGACGTAGATGTAGACAATGGACTTGTGGACACAGTGGGGGAAAAAGTGGGACAAATGGAGAAAGTAGCATTGACATATATACTCTATCATGTGTAAAGTGGATGGCTGGTGAGAGGTTGTTGTACAACACAGGGAGCCCAGTCTGGAGCTCTGTGATGACCTTGAGGGATGGGATGGGGGAGGGGAGGAAGGCTCAAGAGGGAGGGGATATATGTGTAATTATGGCTGATTTGCATTGTTGTTCAATAGGAACCAATACAACATTGTAAAAATTAAAAAGAAAATAAAAAAAAAATTAAGGAAACTGTAGTCCTACTCAATGGAGAAGGCAATGGCAACCCACTCCAGTACTCTTGCCTGGAGAATCCCAATGGACGGAGGAGCCTGGTAGGCTGTAGTCCATGGGATCGCTAAGAGTCGGGCATGACTAAGTGACTTCACTTTCACTTTTCACTTTCACGAGTTGGAAAAGGAAATGACAACCCACTTCAGTGTTCTTGCCTGGAGAATCCCAGGGACGGAGGAGCCTGGTGGGCTGCCGTCTACGGGGTCGCACAGAGTTGGACACGACTGAAGCAACTTAGCAGCAGCAGCAGCAGCAGCAGCAGCAGTGCTACTCAAACAGTGACTAATTGTTAAGCTTTAGTATTGTTTCAGACTTCAGAGCAGAAAGAAGTTGCTGTGGGAATAGGGGAAGAGTACAGGAGAGAAATGAGTTCTAATAGAAAAGAAATAATGAAGAGCTGGTAAATGGGAGAAAGGAGGGACATTCCAGAATATGAAAACCATAACCCTGAGGAATGCACTCTATTACAATGACATTATTAGGAAACAGCCACCCCAGGAGGGAAACAATGAAACACGTGCCCACAAACACCTTGAAAGTACATAAAGAAGAACAAAGAGCTTTTCTTGCTCACCACTCAGTACTATTAAGGATTAAGTCATAACCTGCTGCAGTCACTGACCAACAGGGAACCCTGAGAGGAAATTAAGATGTTAACAGGATGTTATGTACTTTGGACAGGCAAGCTCCTTTGATACTTAGATTAATATCTCAGGAATATTTTTAGTTATTTTTAAATTATTTAATTATAATTATTCTATGCATGGGAAGAGTCTTCCCAAAAGCCTTAAAATCATTACCTTGAGAGGTGTGTTCTGTGTGACTAGCAATGATTTTTTACCAAGATGAAATCTTGACTGTACATATGTGTGTGTGTGTGTGACTGTACATATTCCCCAGCCAAAAATCATATATATACTGGCTTCTCCCTCTCCATCTTGGAATAGCTCCTCAGAGTTACAGAGCGGCTGCCTCCCAGACCATAGTTCTCAATAAGGTCCTTGAATAAATTTAAACCCTCAACTCTTGATGTTGTGCATTTTTCTTTCAGGTCATAATGATTTTTGCCTCTGAGTCTTTCCTGATCAGAGGAGAAGTTAATTTCTTTCATTCATTTAGTCAAAGACCATTTAGCCTACCTACTACATGTTAGAAACTCAGGTGTAGTCTGGTTATGTGAAGATGATTCACACAGGAGCCATGCCACCTAAGAATGTCAGTCTATATGGAAAGAGTTCTAGGTCTTCTTCAAGGCCCAATCAGAGGAAGACATTCTGATACTTTCTTTAGGGGATTTTAAATTCTACAGCCATTAATGTCTCTGTAGAGCTCCCAGATTTCCAGACTGGAAACCCACAGTTAACTCCTGTCCTAGCAACCCAAGAAGTATATGTATTTTTTTCAATCACTGTGGCCCCAGTGGGTTGTGGTCAAGAACTATATGTCTCTGACATCTTGATTCTAGCACAGAGCCAGGCACAAAGTAGGTGCTCAATAAATATTGAATAAATTAAATAATGGCTCAGACAATCAAATCTATCAATAAGAGAATCCCTCATAGTGAGTCTAGTACACATTACCCATCCCTTGCACCCCAGATCCTTTCCAGAAGCAATTTGCTTCATCAGACTCCCTAAGAAGAGGTCACATAACGTATTGTTTGGGAAATAGAGTTAAAAAATAAAATTTCCTTCCAACTTAGAAAACCTCTACACCAAGGTAAAAGAGAAAGAAAACCATCTTATTATTGAATAAAACCAGGAGGTGATACTACAGGCAATTCTCTAAAGGGATTGCAAAGACAGAGGAAAGTCTTTCATATAGCTCAGTGATACAATCCCCTGCATTTGTGTGTTCAGGATAAAATTGAAGGTCAGATTTGCCATTTGGAGTCAAAGGGACAGCTGAATTAGGCCCATCTTCTCCCAGGAAGCTGGATGTAGGGCCTTACCTTCTTTGATGGTTATATTTCAAAGAGACGTGTGCTCAGGTCCAAAAGGGAACACACCTGAGCTGTAAGCTGGCAAGAGGTTCATTTAGCATTTGAACTTAGTAGCAAGGCAGCTCAGTTCTCCTGGAAGCCTCAGGACTGGCCTACCTACCTATATAAAAGCACCCCGGAGCAGCCCCAGGGACCACAAAGTGTTCCGTTAACCGGGTTTCCTAGTCATGGCCCTGGACGCTAAGGCCAATTCTGAGGACAAAAAGTTGAAACCTCTTTCTGAAAAGCTACTTGATAGCCCATAAAACACAAATTTTTTAAATCTGACTTTCACTAAAAGCCATCATTTATGTTGTCTGATTTTGAGCTAACTGGTGAGTCAATTTTTCCAAAACTCAATGTCCTTATCTATAAAATGGAGCTGATCCCTTCCACAGAGAGCGCATAAGAAGACCTATTAAGTACTTTTGTCACTATATTTTTAATACTTATCTATTTATTTGACTGTACCAGGTCATAATTGTAGCACACGAGATCTTTCATTGAAGTGCTCAGACTCTCTAGTAGTGGTGCAAAGCCTGCAGTAATTGCAGCTCGGGCTTAGTTGCTCCACAAAGTGTGGGATCTTAGTTTCCAACAAGGGATCAAACAGGTGCTATCATTGCAAGGCAGATTCTTAACCCCTGGACCACCAGGGAAGATGCCTATTTATTACTATTATTGAGGGAAGACAATATAGAGGCTTAAAGCACACATTCTGAACATGCCTGGCTTTCCTTCCAGACTAACTTTATCAAAAATCACTGATGCTATTCCTCAGTTGTGTCATAAGTATAGTATCTAGAAGACTGGAGAGCCCATGTAAGAATGTAATCAATGTTAGCTAGTATTTTTTTTTTTTTAATTCTCATTAGTGCTTCCAAGACACTAAAGTTAAACTTCCATCTCACTCTCCTCTTTTCCTTCTATTTCTCTCCTCACCTTCACCTCCCTTTTGCCCATTGGGATGGGGAAAGAGTGTTAGAATTATATCCCACCATGCTTTCAATTTGTTTGTTTCATTTTTAATTAGGTAGAAACCCCTTGCAATATCTCTAGACAGATTATTATCCAGATTAAAATCACCTCAAAGCAAATGGACATAATTTGAAAACCTAAAGAAGCACAAAATTTCAAAATTGCACCTTTTTTTTTTCTTGGCAGTTTCTGAACTAAAAGAGAAAAGCTTAGCTTTTCATGGCTATTTCACATGGATTAAGGTGAGAGTTGGACTGTGAAGAAAGCTGAGCACTGAAAAATGGATGCTTTTGAACTGTGGTGTTGGAGAAGACTCTTGAGAGTCCCTTGGACTGCAAGGAGATCCAACCAATCCATCCTAAAGGAGATGAGTCCTGGGTGTTCATTGGAAGGACTGATGCTGAAGCTGAAACTCCAGTACTTTGGCCACCTCATGCAAAGAGTTGACTCATTGGAAAAGACCCTGATGCTGGGAGTGATTGGGGGCAGGAGGAGAAGGGGACGACAGAGGATGAGATGGCTGGATGGCATCACCAACTCGATGGACATGAGTTTGAGTAAACTCCAGGAGTTGGTGATGGACAAGGAGGCCTGGCGTGCTGTGATTCATGGGGTCGTAAAGAGTCAGACATGCCTGAGGGACTGAACTGAACTGAACTGAATAATTGACAACACTTTTAACAGAGCCAACTATATCCCCAGACAGAGAATGATCACTAATTGTTCTTCAAATATATAACAGCAATCATTCAAGGTGACTGACTGCCACCAAGGATGATGTTCATTATTTATCTCCACTCTAAAGTTCTAGCTTCTTATATGACCAAATCAAACTTAACAGACAATTTTAATCATGATTACTCAACAAATGAAGGCCTAAGACCTGGGAGTTAGCACTATTGGCTCCAGGACACAGCATAATTTTTTAGATGGAGAGACAGTTTTTTCCCATCTCCACAGACAGTATGAAAGATATTAGGACTTTGATTTATATTTGGTTTCAACTAGAATAAATGGCTTGCATTTGGTCAACTAATATAGATGTTTAAAAATATTCTTTATCTAATACTCTAGTTTGTTAGTGGGCCAGATTAGGGTTATTGTTTAACTGAACGTTGCCCCCACACCTGGTCTTCTGGGTTCCTCTGCAAGAAACCCTGAGGTAGGGGCTTCCCTGGTGATCCAGTAGCCAAGACTCTGTGCTATCAATGCAGGGGCCCAGGTTCGATCCCTGGTCAGGTAAGTAGGTCCCACATGCTGCAACTAAATCACAGGCAGAAACTAAAAATCTCACATGCCACAATGAAGATCAAAGATCCCCCTGGAGAAGTCAAATAAATCAATAAAAGTATTCTTTTAGTGCTAAAACAAAAAAAGAAGAGGAAAGAAACCATGAGGCAACCCTGATTTAGGTAGTTTATTGGGAAGATGATCCCAAGAAACACAAATGGGGAAAGCAAGGCAGGGCTGGGAGGAATGACAAGGATGTGTCATTCCACATTAACAAATTGAAAGATATAAACCATATGATTATCTCAGCAGATGCAGAAAAGGCCTTTGACAAAGCTCAACACCCATTTATGATAAAAACCCTCCAGAAAGCAGGACTAGAAGGAACATACCTCAACATAATAAAAGCCACATATTTAAACCCACAGCAAACATTATCCTCAATGGTGAAAATCGAAAGCATTTCCCCTAAAGTCAGGAACAAGACAAGGGTACCCACTTATAGTTTTGGAAGCTTTAGCCACAGCAATCAAAGAAGAAAAAGAAATAAAAGGAATCCATATAGGAAAAGAAGAAGTAAAACTCTCAGTGTTTGCAGATAACATGATCCTCTACATAGAAAATCCTAAAGACTCCACCAGAAAATTACTAGAGCTAATCAATGAATATAGTAAAGTTGCAGGATATACAATTTTAACACACAGAAATCCCTTCCATTCCTATACACTAACAATGAGAAAACAGAGAAATTAAGGAAACAATTCCATTCACTGTTGCAACAAAAAGAATAAAGTACTTAGGAATAAATCTACTTAAAGAAACAAAAGACCTATATATAGAAAACAGTGTTTTATAAAACATTGATGAAAGAAAGAAAACGACACAAATAGATGGAGAAATATACCATGTTCATGGACCAGAAGAATCAATATTGTGAAAATGAGTATACTATCCAAAACAATCTATAGATTGAATGCACTCCCTATCAGGCTACCAACAGTATTTTTCAGAGAACAAGAACAAATAATTTCACAATTTGTATGGAAATACAAAAAACAAAACAAAACAAACAAACAAAAAAACAAAACAAAACAAAAAAAAACTCCAATAGCCAAAGCAATCTTGAGAAAGAAGAATGGAACTGGAGGAATCAACCTGCCTGACTTCAGACTATACTACAAAGCTACAGTCATCAAGAAAGTATGGTACTGGCACAAAGACAGAAATATAGATCAATGGAACAAAATAGAAAGCCCAGAGATAAATCCACACACCTATGGACACTGTATCTTTGACAAAGGAGGCAAGAATATACAATGGAAAAAAGACAATCTCTTTAACAACTGGTGCTGGGAAAATGGGTCAACCACTTGTAAAATGAAACTAGAACAGTTTCTAACACCATAGGCAGAAAGAAACTCAAATTGGATTAAAGATCTAAATGTGAGACCAGAAACTATAAAACTCCTACAGGAAAAAATAGCTCTCTGACATAAATCACAGCAGGATCTTTATGACCCACCTCCCAAAGAAATGGAAATAAAAGCAAAAATAAACAAATGGGACCTAAATAAACTTAAAAGCTTTTGCACAACAAAGGAAACTATAAGCAAGGTGAAAAGACAGCCCTCAGAATGGGAGAAAATAATAGCAAACAAAGCAACTGACAAATAATTAATTTCAAAAATATACAAGCAGATCCTGCAGCTCAATACCAGAAAAATAAATGACCTAATCGAAAAATGGGCCAAAAAACTAAACAGACCTTTCTCCAAAGAAGACATACAGATGACTAATAAACACATGAAAAGATGCTCAACATCACTCATTATCACAGAAATGCAAATCACAATCACAATGTGGTACCATCTCACGCTGGTCAGAATGGTTGCTATAAAAAAGTCTATAAACAATAAATGCTGGAGAGGGTGTGGAGAAAAGGGAACCCTCTTACACTGTTGGTGGGAATGCAAACTACTACAGCCACTATGGAGAACAGTGTGGAGATTCCTTAAAAAACTGGATATGGAACTGCCATACGACCCAGCAATTTCACTGCTGGGTGTACACACCAATGAAACCAGAACTGAAAGAGACATGTATACCCCAATGTTCATCACAGCACTGTTGACAATAGCCAGGACATGGAAACAACCTAGATGTCCATTGGCAGATGAATGGACAAGAAAGCTGTGGTACATATACACAATGGAATATTACTCAGCTATTAAATATAATGCATTTGAAGCTGTTCAATGAGGTGGATGAAACTGGGGCCTATTATACAGAGTGAAGCAAGCCAGAAAGAAAACCACCAATACAGTATACTAATGCCTATATATGGAATTTAGAAAGATGGAAACAATGATCCTATATACAAGACAGCAAAAGAGATACAGATGTAAAGAACAGACTTTTGGACTCTTTGGAAGAAGGCGAGGGTGGGGTCATTTGAGAGAATAGCATTGAAACACGTATATTATCATATGTGAAATAGATCACCAGTCCAGATTTGATGCATGAGACAGGGTGCTCAGGGCTGGTGCACTGGGATGATCCTGAGGGATGGGATGGGGAGGGAGGTGGGAGGGGGGTTCAGGTTGGCGAGCATATGTACACCTATGGCTGATTCATGTCAATGTATAGCAAAAACCACTACAATATTGTAAAGTAATTCAGTTCAGTTCAGTCACTCAGTTGTGTCCAGCCCTTTGTGACCCCATGAATCACAGCACGCCAGGCCTCCCTGTCCATCACAGACTCCCGGAGTTCACTCAAACTCATGTCCATCGAGTCGGTGATGCCATCCAGCCATCTCATCCTCTGTCGGCCCCTCCTCCTCCTGCCTCCAATCCCTCCCAGCATCAGGGTCTTTTCCAATGAGTCAACTCTTCCCATCAGGTGGCCAAAGTACTGGAGTTTCAGCTTCAACATGAGTCCTTCCAATGAACACCCAGTGATTGATCTCCAGGATGGACTGGTTGGATCTCCTTGCAGTCCAAGGGACTCTCAAGAGTCTTCTCCAACACCACAGTTCAAAAGCATCCATTTTTCAGTGCTCAGCTTTCTTCACAGTCCAACTCTCACATCCATACATGAGCACTGGAAAAACCATAGCCTTGACTAGACAGACCTTTGTTGGCAAAGTAATGTCTCTGCTTTTTAATATGCTGTCTAGGTTGGTCATAACCTTCCTTCCAAGGAGTAAGTGTCTTTTAATTTGATGGCTGCAATCGCCATCTGCAGTGATTTTGGAGCCCCCAGAAATAAAGTCTGACACTGTTTCCACTGTTTCCCCATCTATTTCCCATGAAGTGACGGGACCAGATACCATGATCTTAGTTTTCTGAATATTGAGCTTTAAGCCAACTTTTTCACTCTCCTCTTTCACTTTCATCAAGAGGCTTTTTAGTTCCTCTTCACTTCCTGCCATAAGGGTGGTGTCAACTGCATACCTGAGGTTACTGATATATCTCCTGTCAATCTTGATTCCAGCTTGCGTTTCTTCCAGCCTAGCGTTTATCATGATGTACTCTCACTATGAACAAAGCTAGTGGAGGTGATGGAATTCCAGTTGAGCTATTCCAAATCCTGAAAGATGATGCTCTGAAAGTGCTGCACTCAATATGACAGCAAATTTGGAAGACTCAGCAGTGGCCACAGGACTGGAAAAGGTAAGTTTGCATTGCAATCCCAAAGAAAGGCAATGTCAAAGAATGCTCAAATTACCACACAATTGCACTCATCTCACACGCTAGTAAAATAATACTCAAAATTCTCCAAGCCAGGCTTCAGCAATACATGAACCGTGAACTTCCAGATGTTGAGGCTGGTTTTAGAAAAGCCAGAGGAACCAGAGATCAAATTGCCAACATCTGCTGGATCATCGAAAAAGCAAGAGAGTTCCAGAAAAACATCTGTTTCTTCTTTATTGACTATGCCAAAGCCTTTGACTGTGTGGGTCACAATAAACTGTGGAAAATTATTCAAGAGATGGGAATACCAGACCACCTGACCTGCCTCTTGAGGAAGCAACAGTTAGAACTGGACATGGAACAACAGACTGGTTCCAAATCGGAAAAGGAGTATGTCAAGGCTGTATATTGTAAAGTAATTAGCCTCCAATTAATATAAATAAATTAAAAACAGAAAGGACATGTGTTTGATGATTGATGACTCCTGAGAGTAGCTATAATTCAGTCTTCCTGAGGACCCCCTGAAGTAGCCTTCAGTAGCCTTCATCCCACTGAGGGCTGACAAAGGTGGAGTATTTATCCACTGACCCTCATCCTTCATTGGTTAAGGATTGACCTACAGGCATTCATTTCCAGGTGTTGATTTCCAGCTTCCTTGCACATGTGCTGTGCAAACACTTTTGGCTGCATGTCTTCCTTGCTTTGCTTCTCTTGAAGCAAAGAGACATGAACAGTTAAGGTGTGAGGCTGCCAGTGTGCACAAGAGCTGTCTGTTGTGGCTGCAGGTGAACTCAGGGCTGGGGTTCAGTAAAAATCTAGCTGTCACTTAATGAATGGAAAAATAAATATTTCATAAACACTGTGTGTGTCTTAATGTAAAGTCACCCATCTAGAAAAAATGCATCAATCTTGTTTACCCACTATTGTATTTAACTCAGTTAACAAATAATATTCTAAGACCCAATTCCGGAATGTTCTAGAATAGGGATCATGGATATTTTATTTTGCAATTCTGTTTAGGAGATTGTCGAAGTTCCTGGTTTTGAAGAAGACCAACAGGAATGTGGGAGCTAGTGGATACCAAGAATCTTTCTCAATCACCTTTCAAATGTTCTTTATGAATGTACAGTGACTTGCTCACCATTCCAGTCATGCTTCCATCATATTTTCTTTCCTCCTACAAACACCATGACTTTATGTTTCCACAGAGCTGCTGCTCCAGGAGGATCCCAGGACAGTACAAAGAACTTCAGAATTCTAAATAGCTTCTTTTTATCCCTCACAGCTTCTCCCAAACACTGTGGGCTGAAAAAGTAGAGGCTGACTTTTAGTGGTGCCAATATGTAATGTTTTTAATCAGGCTCAACAAGTCACACAGGAATTTCTTGAGAGAATGACAGCATTTACATCTTACATTTTTCCACATTAATAATGGCAAGATTAACCTAAAATCAACTAATAAATAAATACAAAAGGAATAATAAAACAGAGTTTCTTATCAGTTGTTATCAACTCCATCACTCTTGTTTTGTAACAGTTCTAATTTGACACCTTAAATTAAAGCAAAGATTCTCAGGTCAGGCTCAGAGTCTTCAAAGATACAGTAAAATTTGACAAGACCTTAGCACAACCCCCTGCTCAGAATGAGACTTTAAATAAACATGAGGAACTCTGGGAAGTCAAGTACACTCTCAAAATGACCTCCAAACCAAGCCAAAGATGACACTGTTTATGAGCTACTATTCTGGGGCAAAATAAAAATGTGAACTGTGTCCTAAGGATTCAACTTTTAAATTATTCCTGCTTGAGCAGTTTCTTTTTTTATTGTTTTTTAACTTTAATATGGTGACAAGAGGAGATCATTTAATTCAGGTAAACTGGGATCTCCTACCAGTCTTAATCAAAAATATAAAACTGCTGAAAAATGAATGCCAAACATTCTCAGGACCCACGTTTTATGACTACTTTCAAGGAACAGAATTTTCAGAATCATGTGAAAGCCAGGAAACCTTGAGCAAAGAGTTTACTAACTGCAACTCTTCCTTGGATACATTAAAAAAGAAGGAGGAGGAGGAGGAGGAGGAGGAGGAGGAGGAGGAAGACCCAGGGTCCCTTTCCAGTTGCCACTGGGATATTGGAATTCCTATCGATTTTCAAGAATAGTCAGGCATCGTCTCCTGTTGAAGCATGCAACTTTGCATTCCTCTTGAGTTGTAAAAGCGGTGTGAGGCATCCTGTCGAGATGAGGTGGGGAACTAGGGCTTTTTCTAGGGTCTCAACAGGGGATTCAGACCATCCTTTATGTTGTGAGAAGAAACACGAGCTTGGGTTCGAGTCACTGCAGGGAAATCAGGCCTTATCGAGTCAGGGAAACTCGGTGTCCATTCCACTTGAGGCATCAAATTCAGGGTCCCTCTCAAATGCCTATAGCTGAGAGTATCCTCCTCTTGAGGTGCGAGTGGAAAGGCAGCATTCCTCTCGAGGTGAAGCAAGGGAATCTGCCCTTATCTTGAGTTGATTTGGGGTACACAGAGATTTTCCGTGTTGCTGCAGTGACCTCAGGGTTCCTCTAGACTTGTGACGGTGTTCTTGGGGACTCTCTGGAGTTCCATAATGGAAGTCAAGCCTCCTTGCCTGTTTGATATGGAACACGGAATTACTCTGGAGGCAATGCAGGGGAATCAGTCCTCATCTCGCTTTGAGGGTGGAATCTTGTGATTTTACTCGAGTTGCGGCTGGATACTCGTGGTTCCTCTCAAGATCCTACGGGGACGGCAGTGAATCTCTCGTGGTTTGTCAGGGACGTCAGGCCTCATTTCCAGGTGTCAGGGACACCTCGGGGTACTTCTCGAGTCATGGCAGGGGAATCGAGAAGCCTCTTGATTTGAGGCGGAAAATCCAGAGTCCAGTTCCTGTTGCCACAGGGATCTTGGGCTTTGTATCGATTTTCAGGGGGAATCCATCATCGTCTCGTGTTGAGGCATGGAAGACCTCTTTGCTCTCAAGTTGGAAATGGGGTGTCAGTCCTCATGTCAACTTGAGGCGGGGATCTTGGGCATTTTCTAGAAGTTCTACAGGGGAGTCAGACATCCGTTAGTGTTGCGAGTGGAAACTCGGAGTTCCATTCAAGTCGTTTCATGGAACCAGTCCTTCTGTCGAGCTGAGGGGGAACACAATATCCTTTCGTCTTACAGAAGGAACCTTGGGGTACTTCTCGAGTTTCAACAGCTGAGACAAGGCACTGCTTCCAGTGTGAGTGGAATATTGGCATTCCCCTTGAGTTGAAGAGTAAGAATCGGCCCACATCTCGAGATCATATGGGGTACACGGAGGTCTTCTGGAGTTGCTGTGCTGACCTGGGGGTTCCTGTAGTCTTTCGACGGTGTTCTTGGGAAACGTCTGGAGTTGCCTAAAAGAAGTCATGCCTCCGGATGTGTTTGATGGGGAATAGGGGGTGGCTCTGTTGCCAATGCAGGAGAATCGCGCCTCATCTCGTGGTGAGGGGGAAGTCTCATGGTTTTTCTCGAGTTGCGGTGGAAACCTGGGGTTTCCTCTCGAGTTACGAGGGGATATTCTTTAAACACTCATGTACCCTCAGCGACGTCAGGACTCCTGTCTAGTTTCCAGGGACACATCGGGATTCTCCTTGAGTCTTGGCAGGGCAATAGGGACGCCTCTCGAGGTGAGGCGGGAGACCCAGGGTCCCTTTCCAGTTGCCACAGGGATATTGGGATTCCTATCGATTTTCAAGAGGAGTCAGGCACCGTCTCCTTTTGAAGTGTGGGACTCCGCATTCCTCTCGAGTTGTCAAAGTGGTGTGAGGCTTCCTGTTGAGAAGAGGTGGGGAACTAGGGCTTTTTCTAGAGTCTCCACAGGGGACTCAGACATCCCTTCATGTTGTGAGATGCAAGACAAGCTTGTATTCAAGTCACTGCAGGGAAATCAGGCCTTTCCTCGAGTCAGGGGATCTCGGTGTCCATTCCACTTGAGGCAGCAAACTAAGGGTCCCTCTCACATACCTATCGCTGAGAGAAGCCTCCTCTTAAGGTGCGAGTGGAAAGTCGGCATTCCTCTCGAGGTGAAGAGTGGAAATCGGCCCTCATCTCAACATGATTTTGGCTACACAGAGCTCTGTCGATTTGCCGCAGTGACTTCGGACATCCTCTAGACTTGTGATGGTGTTCTTGGAGACTCTCTGGAGTTCCATAAATGAAGTCAAGCCTCGTTTCGAGTTTGATGTGGAACACAGAATTGCTCTGGAGGCAATGCAGGGGAATCGGGCATCATCTTGCTTTGAAGGTTGAATTTTGTGGTTTTACTCAAGTTGCGTTAGGAAAATCGTGGTTCCTCTCAAGTTCCTACAGGGACGGCAGTGAACCTCTCGTGGTTTCTCAAGGATGTCAAGCCTTCTTTCTCGTTGCCAGCAAAACTTTGGGATTTTTCTCGAGTTGTGGCAGGGGAATTGGGATGCATCTCGAGTTAAGGCAGAAATTGCAGAGTCCGTTTCCTGTTGTGACAGGGAACTTGTGGTTTGTATAGATTTTCAGGGGAGTCAGGTGTCATCTCGTGTTGAGGCATGGAAGACCTCTTTGGTCTCAAGTTTGAAATGGGGTGTCAGGCCTCATGTCGAGAAGATGTGTGGAACTCAGGCTTTTTCTAGAAGTGAAACAAGGGAGTTAGACCTCCCTTAGTTTCGCGACCAGAAACTCGGAGTTCCATTGAAGTCGTTGCCATGGAATCAGTCCTTATGCCGAGCTGAGGGAGAACAAGAAGTCCTTTTGACTTACAGCAGGGACCTCGGGGTGATTCTTGAGTTTCAACAGGTGAGACAAGGCAGCGCTTTCGGTGTGAGTGGAACATTGGGATTCCTCTCCAATCGAAGAAAGAGAATCGGCCCTCATCTCGAGATGACTTGGGGTACACGGAGCTCTTCTCGTGTTGCTGTGCTGACCTCGGAGTACATCTAGACTTGTGACGGTGTGCTCGGGGAATCTCTGGAGTTGCTTAAAGGAAGTCAAGCCTCCTTTCGTGTTTGATGGGGAATGCGGGATGGCTCTGGGACCAATGCAGGGGATCCGGGTCCCATCTCCGGTGAGGGAGGAAATCTCATGGTTTTTCGCGAATTGCGGTGGGAACCTGGGGTTTCCTCTCGAGTTACGACGGGGATGTTCTTGAAACACTCGTGATTTCTCAGCAACGTCAGGGCTTCTGTCTAGTTTATGGGACACCTCGGGATTCTCCTCGAGTCATGGCAGGGCAGTAGGGACTCCTCTCGAACTGAGGAGGGAGACCCAAGGTACCTTTCCAGTTGCTACTGGGATATATAAATTCCCATTGATTTTCAAGAGGAGTCAGGCATCGTCTCCTGCTGAAGCATGCAACTTTGCATTCCTCTTGAGTCGTCAAAGGGGTGTAAAGCCTCCTGTGGAGATGAGGCCTGGAGTTAGGTCTCTTTCTAGGGTCTCAACATGGGATTCAAACATCCCTTAATGTTGGGAGAGGAAACATGGGCTTGCATTTGAGTCACTGCAGGAAAATCAGGCCTTACGTCGATTGAGGCAAACACAGTGTTCATTCCAAAAGAGGCAGCAAACTCAGGGTCCCTCTCACATACCTATAGCTGAGAGAAGCCTCCTCGTGAGGTTCTTGTGGAAAGTTGGCATTCCTCTTGAGTCGATGCCAGGGAATCAGCTCTCATCTCGAGATGATTTGGGGTACACGGAGCATTTCTCGAGTTGCTGTGCTGAACTTGGTGTTCCTCTAGACTTCGGATGGTGTTCTTGGGGAATCTCTGGAGTTGCCTAAAGGAAGTCAAGCCACTAGTCGTGTTTGATGGGGAATGTGGGATGGCTCTGGAGCCAATGAAGGGGAATCAGGCCTTATCTCGAGTTGACTTGGGGTACAAGGAGCTCTTTCATGTTGCTGCTCTGACCTCAGGGTCCCTCTATACTTGTGACAGTGTTTTTGGGTTACTCTCTTGAGTTCCATCCAGGAAGTCAGGTCTCCTTTCATGTTTAAAGTGGAACACGGAATTCCTCTGTAGGCAAATCAGGGGAATTGGGCCTCATCTCGCGGTGAAAGGGATATCTCATGGTTTTTCTCGAGTTGAGGTGGGAACCTGGGGTATATTCTCAAGTTACAACGCGGATGGCCCTTCAAAACTCGTGTTTGTTCAGCAACGTCAGGACGCCTGTCTAGTTCCAAGGGTCACCTCAGGATTCTCCTCGAGGCTTGGCAGGGCAATAGGGATGCCTCTCAAGGTGTGGCGGGAGACCCAGGGACCCTTTCCAGTTGCCACAGGGACATTGGGATTCCTATCAATTTTCAAGAGGAATCAGGAATCATCTCCTTTTGAAGCACTGAACTCCGCGTGTCTCTCGAGTTGTCAAAGAGATGTGAGGCTTCATGTCGAGATGAGGCAGGGAGCTAGGGCTTTCTCTAGGGTCTCCACAGGGGATTCAGACATCCCTTTATCTTGGGAGATGAAAGACGAGCCTGCATTCAAGTCAATGAAGGGAAATCCGGCCTTATTTCTAGTCAGGGCATCTCCGTGTCCATTCCACTTGAGGCAGCAAACTCAGGGTCCCTCTCACATTCCTATAGCTGAGAGAAGCCTCCTCCTGAGGGGTTTGTGCAAAGTTGGCACTCCTCTTGAGTCGAAGCCTTGGAATCAGCTCTCATCTTGAGATGATTTGGTGTACACCGAGCTTTTCTCGAGCTGCTGTGCTGAACTTGGTATTCCTCTAGACTTGGGACGGTATTCTAGGGGAATTTCTGGAGATGCCTAAAGGAAGTCATGCCACTTGTCATGTTTGATGGGAAAAGCGGGAAGTCTCTGGAGCCAATGCAGGGGAATCAGGCCTCATCTCGGGTTGATTGGGGTACATGGAGCTCTTTCATGTTGCTACGGGGACCTCAGGTTCCCTCTAGACTTGTGACAGTGTTCTTGGGGACTCTCTGGAGTTCCGTCAAGGAAGTCAAGGCTCCTTTCGTATTTGACGGGCAACACGGACTTGCTCTGCATGCAATGTAGGGGAATCGGGCCTCATCTTGCGGCGAGGGGGAAGTCTCATGGTTTTTTTCGAGTTGTGGCCGGAATGTGGGATATGTTCTCGAGTTACGGCGGGCATGGCCCTTCAAAACGCCTGTTGGATCAGCGACGTCAGGACTCCTGTCTAGTTGCGAGGGACAACTCGGGATTCCCCTCAAGGCTTGGGAGGGCAATAGGGACGCCTCTCGAGGTGAGGCGTGAGACCCAGTGTCCCTTTCCAGTTGCCAGAGGGATACTGTGACTCCTGTCAGTTTTCAAGAGGAGTCAGGCATCATCTCCTTTTGAAGCACTGAACTCTGTGTGCCTGTCGAGTTGTCAAAGGAATGTGAGGCCTCCTGTCAAGATGAGGCGGAGAAATAGGGCTTTCTGTAAGGTCTACACAGGGGATTCAGATATCCCTTAATATGGGAGATGAAATACGAGCCTGCATTCAAGTCAATGAAGGGAAATCTGGCCTTATTTCGAGTCAGGGCATCTCGGGGTCCATTCCACATGAGGCCGCAAACTCAGGGTCCCTCTCACATTCCTATAGCTGGCAGAAGCCTCCTCCTGAGGTGCTTGTGGAAAGTTGGCATTTCTCTTGAGTGGAAGCCATGGAATCAGCTCTCATCTCAAGATAACTTGGGGTACACGGAGCTTTTCTCGAGTTGCCGTGGTGAATGTGGTGTTCCTCTAGACTTAGGACGGTGTTCTCGGGGAATCTCTGGAGTTTCCTAAAGGCAGTCAAGCCACTTGTCGTGTGTGATGGGGGGTATACGGGATGGCTCTGGAGCCAATGTAGGGGAATCTGGCCTCATCTCCAGTTGATTTAGGTTACACTGAGCTCTTTCTTGTTGCTGCGGTGAACTTAGTGTCCCTCTAGATTTGTAACAGTGTTCTTGGGGATTCTCTGGAGTTCCATCAAGGAAGTCAAGGCTCCTTTCATGTTTGATGGGGAACACGGAATTGCTCTGCATGCAATGCAGGGGAATCGGGCCTCATCTGGTGGCGAGGGGGAAGTCTCATGGTTTTCCTCAAGTTGCGGCGGGAACCTGGGGTATCTTCTCTAGTTACAACGGGTATGGCCCTTCAAAACTCGTGTTTGTTCAGCGATGTCAGGACTCCTGCCTAGTTGCGAGGGACACCTTGGAATTCTCCTTGATTCTTAGGAGGGCAATAGGGATGCCTATCGAGGTGAGGTGTGAGACCCAGTGTCCCTTTCCAGTTGCTAGAGTGATACTGTGTCTCCTGTCAGTTTTCAAGAGGAGTCAGGCATCATCTCCTTCTGAAGCATTGAAATCCGTGTGCGTCTCGAGTTGTCAAAGGGATGTAAGGTCTCCTATCGAGATGAGGCAGGGAACTAGGCCTTTCTCTAGGGTCTCCACAAGGGATTCAGACATCCCTTCATCTTGTGAGGGGAAAGACAAGTGTGCATTTAAGTCACTGCAGGGAAATCCAGCCTTATTTCGAGTGAGGGCATCAGGGAATCCATTCCACTTGAGGCAGAAAACTCAGGGTCCCACTCACATACCTATAGGTGAGAGAAGCCTCCTCTTTAGGTGTTGTTTAAAGCCGGCATTCCTCTTGAGTCAAAGCCAGAGAATCAGCTCTCATCTCGAGATGATGTGGGGTACACGGAGCTGTTTTCGAGTTGCTGTGCTGAACGTGGTGTTCCTCTCTACTTTGGACGGTGTTCTCAGGGAATCTCTGGAGTTTCCTAAAGGCAGTCAAGCCACTTGTCGTGTGTGATGGGGGGTATACGGGATGGCTCTGGAGCCAATGCAGGGGAATCTGGCCTCATCTCCAGTTGATTTAGGTTACACTGAGCTCTTTCTTGTTGCTGCGGTGAACTAAGTGTTCCTCTAGACTTGTAACAGTGTTCTTGGGGATTCTCTGGAGTTCCATCAAGGAAGTCAAGGCTCCTTTCATGTTTGATGGGGAACTACTCTGCACGCAATGCAGGAGAATCTGGTCTCATCTCTCATCGAGCGGGAAGTCTCATGGTTTTTCTCGAGTTGAGGTGGGAACCTGGGGTATATTCTTAAGTTACAATGGGGATGGCTCCTCAAAACTCGTGTTTGTTCAGCGATGTCAGGATGCCTGTCTAGTTCCGAGGGTCACCTCAGGATTCTCCTCGAGGCTTGGCAGGGCAATAGGGACGCCTCTCGAGGTGTGGCGGGAGACCCAGGTACCCTTTCTAGTTGCCACAGGGATATTGGGATTCCTGTCAATTTTTAAGAGGTTCAGGCATCGCCTCCTTTTGAAGCACTGAACTCCGCGTGTCTCTCGAGTTGTCCTAGGGATATGAGTCTTCCTGTCGAGATGAGGCAGGGAACTAAGGCTTTCTCTAGGGTCTCCACAGGGGATTCAGACATCCCTTCATCTTGTGAGATGAAAGACAAGCGTGCATTCAAGTCACTGCAGGGAAATCCAGCCTTATTTCGAGTGAGGGCATCAGAGAATCCATTCCACTTGAGGCAGCAAGCTCAGGGTCCCACTCACATATGTATAGGTGAGAGAAGCCTCCTCTTTAGGTGTTGTTTAAAGCCGGCATTCCTCTTGAGTCAAAGCCAGGGAATCAGCTCTCATCTTGAGATGATTTTGGGTTCATGGAGCTTTTCTCTAGTTGCTGTGCTGAACTTGGTGTTCCTCTAGATATGGGGCGGTGTTCTCGGGGAATCTCTGGAGTTGCCTAAAGGAAATCAAGACACTTGTCATGTTTGATGGGGAATGCGGGATGCCTCTGGAGCCAATGCAGGAGAATCGGGACTCATCTTGAGTTGATTTGCGGTACCCGTAGCACTTTTTTGTTGCTGCGGTGACCTCACGGTCCCTCTACTTCTGACAGTGTTCTTGGGGACGCTCTCTAGCACCATCAAGGAAGTCAAGACTCCTTTGGTGTTTGATGGGTAACACGGACTTGGTCTGCATGCAGTGCAGGTGAATCGGGCCTATCTCGCGGCAAAGGGAAAGTCTCATGGTATTTCCTGTGTTGCGGTGGGAACCTGTGGTATATTCTCGAGTTACGGCGGGCATGGCCCTTCAAAACGCCTGTTGGATCAGCGACGTCAGGACTCCTGTCTAGTTGCGAGGGACAACTCGGGATTCTCCTCGAGGCTTGGCAGGGCAATAGGGACGCCTCTCGAGGTGAGGCATGAGACCCAGTGTCCCTTTCCAGTTGCCAGAGGGATACTGTGACTCCTGTCAGTTTTCAAGAGGAGTCAGGCATCGTCTCTTTTTGAAGCACTGAACTCCGCGTGCCTCTCGAGCTGCCAAAGGGATGTGAGGCCTCCTGTTGAGATAAGGCAGGGAAATAGGGCTTTCTGTAGGGTCTCCACAGGGGATTCAGACATCCCTTCATCTTGGGAGATGAAAGACGAGCCTGCCTTCAAGTCAATGAAGGGAAATCCGGCCTTATTTCGAGTCAGGGCATCTCGGTGTCTATTCTACTTGAGGCAGCAAACTGAGGGTCCCTCTCACATACCTATAGCTGAGAGAAGCCTCCTCCTGAGGTGCTTGTGGAAAGTTGGCATTCCTCTTGAGTGGAAGCCATGGAATCAGCTCTCATCTCAACATGATTTAGGTTACACGGATCTTTTCTCAAGTTACTGTGATGAACTTTGTGTTCCTCTAGACTTGTGACGGTATACTCGGGGAATCTCTGGAGTTGGATAAAGGAAGTCAAGCCACTTGTCATGTTTGATGCAGAACGCGGGATGGCTCTGGAGACAATGCAGGAGAATCGGGCCTCATCTCGAGTTGCTTTGGGGTACACAGTGATTTCGTGTTGCTGCAAGGACTTCAGGGTCCCTCTAGACTTGTGACAGTGTTCTTGGGGACTCTCTGCATTTCCATTAGGGAAGTCATGGCTCCTTTCTTGTTTTAAGGGGACTACGGACTTGCTCTGCAAGCAATGCCATTGAATAGGTCCTCATCTCACGGCAAAGGGCAAGACTCATGGTTTTTCTCGAGTTGCGGCGGGAAAATGGGGTATGTTTTCAAGTTACGGCGGGGATGGACATTCAAAACTCATGTTGGTCAGTGGCGTCCAGACTCCTGTCTAATTGCGAGGGAAACCTGGGTATTCTCCTTGAGGCTTTGCCAGGAAATAGGGACGTCGCTCAATGTGAGGCGTGAGACCCAGGCTTCCTTCCCAGTTTCCACAGGGATATTAGGATTCCTGTCAATTTTCAAGAGGAGTCAGACATCGTCTCCTTTTGAAGCATTGAACTCCACATGCCTTTGGAGTTGTCAAAGGGATGTGAGGCCTGCTGTTGAGATGAGGTGGGGAACTAGGGCTTTCTCTAGAGTCTGCACAGGGGATTCAGACATCCCTTCATCTTGTGAGATGAAAGACGAGCCTGCATTCAAGTCACTGCAGGGAGATCTGGCCTTATTTTGAGTGAGGGCATCAGGGAATCCATTCCACTTGAGGCCGCAAACTCAGGGTCCCTCTCACATACCTAGAGCTGAGAAAAGCCTCCTCTTGAGGTGCTTGTGGAAAGTTGGCATTCCTCTTGAGTTGAGGCCAGGGAATCAGTTCTCATCTCGAAATGATTTGGCGAACACGGAGCTTTTCTCGAGTTGCTGTGCTGAACTTGGTGTTCCTCTATACTTGGGACGTTGTTCTCGGGGAATATCTGGAGTTGCCTAAAGGAAGTCAGGCCACTTCTCCTGTCTGATGGGGAATGCGGGATGGCTGTGAAGCCAAAGCAGGGGAATCGGGCCTCATCTCGAGTTGATTTGTAGTTCATGGATCTCTTTCGTGTTGCTGCGGTGACCTCAGGGTCTGTCTAGACTTGTTACATAGTTCTTAGGGACTATGTGGAGTTTCATCTAGGAAGTCAAGGCTCCTTTCGTTTCTGATGTGGAACACAGACTTACTCTGCATGCAGTGCAGTGGAATTGGGCCTCATCTCGTGGTGAAGGGAACGTCTGATGGTTTTTCTCGAGTTGCAGAGGGAACCTCGAGTATGTTCTTGATTAATGGCGGGGATAGCCCTTCAAAACTCATGTTTTCTCAGCGACGTCAGGACTACTGTCTAGTTGCGAGGGACCCCTGGGGTTTCTCCTCGAGGCTTGGCAGGGCAATAGGAACGCTTCTCGAGGTGAGGTGGGAGACCCAGGGTCCCTTTCCAGTTGCCAAAGGGATATTGGGATTCCTATCTATTTTCAAGAGGAGTCAGGCATCGTTTTCTTTTGAAACATTGAACTCCACATGCTGCTCGAGTTGTCAAAGGAATGTGAGGCCTCCTGTTGAGATGAGGCGGGGAATTAGGGCTTTCTCTAGGGTCTCCACAGGGGATTCAGACATCCCTTCATATTGTGAGCTGAAAGACGAGACTGCATTCAAGTCACTGCAGGGAAATCTGGCCTCATTTTGAGTCAGGCCAGCTCGGGGTCCATTCCACTTCAGGCAACAAACTCAGGGTCCCTCTCAGATACCTATAGCTGAGAGAAGCCTCCTCTCGAGGTGCTTGTGGAAAGTTGGCATTCCTCTTTAAGTCAGGGAATCAGATCTCATCTCGAGATTATTTGGGGTGCACAGAGCTTTTCTGGAGTTGCTGTGCTGAACTTGGTGTTCCTCTAGACTTGGGACGGTGTTCTCGGGGAATCTCTGGAGTTGCCTATAGGAAGTCGAGCCACTTGTCCTGTTTGATGGGGAATGTGGGATGGCTCTGGAGCCAATGCAGGGGAATTGGGCCTCATGTCGAGTTGATTTGTAGTACACCGAGCTCTTATGTGTTGCTGTGGTGGCCTCAGGGTCCCTCTAAACTTGTGACAGTCTTTTTGAGGACTATGTGGAATTTCATCTAGGAAGTCCAGGCTCCTTTTGTGTTTGATGGGGAAGTCGGATGTGGTCTGCATGCAATACAGGGGAATCGCGCCTCATCTCGAGTTGATTTGGGGTACACGAAGCTCTTTCGTGTTGTTGCCGGGAACTCAGATTCCCGCTAGACTTGTGATAGTGTTCTTGGGGGCTTTCTGGAGGTCCATCAAGGAAGTCAAAGCTCCTTTCATGTTTGATGAGGAACACGGACTTGCTCTGCACACAGCATTGCAATCAGGCTTCATCTCGTGGTGATGGGGAAGTCTCATGGTTTTTCTTGAGTTGCAGCCGGAATCTGGGGTATGTTCTCGTGTTACACGGAGATGGCCCTTCAAAACTCGTGTTGGTTCAGCGACTGCAGGACTCCTTCCTAGTTGCCATGGATACCTCACAATTCTCCTCGAAGCTTGGCAGGGCAATAGGGATGTCTCTTGAGGTGAGACGGGAGACCCAGGCTCCCTTCCCAGTTGCCACAGGGATATTGGGATTCCTATCAATTTTCAAGGTGAGTCAGGCGTCGTCTCCTTTTGACACCTTGAACTCTGCACTCCTCTCGAGTTGTAAAAGGTATGTGCGGCCTCCTGTCGAGATGAGTCGGGGAACAAGGGCTTTCTTTAGGGTCTCCACAGGGGATTCAGATATCCCTTCATCTTGTGAGATGAAAGATGAGCCTGCATTCACGTCACTGCAGGGAAATCGGCCTTATTTCGAGCCTGGGAATCTCACTGTACATTCCACTTGAGGCAGCAAACTCAGGGTCCCACTGTGATACCTATAGCTGAGAGAAGCCTCCTCTTGAGGTGATTGTGGAAAGTTGGCATTCCCCTTGAATCAAATTCAGGGAATCAGCTCTCATCTCGAGATGATTCGGGGTACACGCAGCTTTTCTTGAGTTGTTCTGCAGAACTTGGTGTTCCTCTGGAGTTGGGACGGTGTTCTCGTGGAATCTCTGGTGTTGCCTAAAGGAAGTCAAGCCACTTGTCATGTTTGATGGGGAATGCGTGATGGCTCTGGACACAATTCAGGTGAATTGGGCCTCATCTTGAGTTGATAAGGGGTACACGAGCTCTTTAGTGTTGCTGCGGGGTCCTCAGGGTCCCTCTAGAATTGTAACAGTGTTCTTGGGGAATCTCTGGAGCCCCATCAAGGAAGTCAAGTCTCCTTTCGTGTATGATGGGGAACATGGACACGCTCTGCACACAATGCAGGGGAATCAGACCTCATCTTGCGATGAGGGGGATGTCTCATGGTTTTTCTCGAGTTGTGGCGGGAACCTGGGGTATGTTCTCGAGTTAGGGCAGGGATTGCCCTTCAAAACTCGTGTGTGTTCAGCGATGTCAGGACTCCTGTCTAGTTGCGAGGGACACCCTGGGATTTTCCTCGAGGTTTGCTAGGACAATAGGGACGACTCCCGAGGTGAGGTGGGAGACCCAGTTTCCCTTTTCAGTTACCACAGGGATATTTGGATTCCTATCTATTTTCAATAGGAGTCAGGCTGCATCTCATTTTGAAGCACTGAACTTCGCGTGCCTCTTGCATTTTCAAAGAGATGTGAGGACTCATTTGAGATGAAGCGGGGATCTAGGGATTTTTCTAGGATCTCCACAGGGGATTATGACATCCCTTATTCCTGTGAGAGGAAAGACGACCCTGCATTCAAGTCACTGCAGGGAAATCCAGACTTATTTCGAGTCAGTGCATCAGGGAGTCCATTCCACTTGAGGCAGCAAAATCAGGGTCCCTCTTACGTACCTATAGCTGAAAGAAGCCTTCTCTTTAAGTGTTGTTTAAAGCTGGTATTTCTCTTGAGTCAAAGCCAGGGAATCAGCTATCATCTCGAGATGATTTGGGGTACACAGAGCTGTTGTCGAGTTCCTGTGCTGAACGTGGTGTTCCTCTATACTTGGGATGGTGTTCTCGGGGAATCTCTGGAGTTGCCTAAAGGAAGTCATGCCACTTGTCGTGTTTGATGGGGAAAGCGGGATGGCTGTGGAGCCAATGTAGGGGAATCTGGCCTCATCTCGAGTTCATTTGGGGTACACCAAGCTCTATTTTGTTGCTGTGGTGACTTCAGGGATCCTCTAGATATGTGACAGTGTTCATGGGGACTCTCTGGAGTTCCATCAAAGAAGTCAAGGCTCCTTTTGTGTTTTAAAGGCCTACGGACTTGCTCTGCAAGCAATGCCATTGAACAGGTCCTCATCTCATGGCGAGGGGTAAAACTCACTGTTTTTCTTGACTTGCGGTGGGAACCTGTGTTATGAGGCCTGATTCCCCTGCATTGTCTCCAGAGCCATCCCGCGTTCCCCATCAAACATGACAAGTGGCTTGACTTCCTTTAGGCAACTCCAGAGATTCTCCGAGAATACCGTCTCAAGTCTAGGGGAACACCAAGTTCAGCACAGCCACTCGAGATAAGTTCCGTGTACCCCAAATCATCTCGAGATGAGAGCTGTTTCCCTGGCTTTGACTCAAGAGGAAAGCCAACTTTCCACAAGCACCTCACGAGGAGGCTTCTCTCAGCTATAGGTATGTGAGAGGGACCGTGAGTTTGCTGCCTCAATTGGAATGAACACCGAGATGCCCTGACTCGAAATAAGGCCGGAATTCCCTGCAGTGACTTGAATGCAGGCTCGTCTTTCATCTCACAAGATGAAGGGATTTCTGAATCCCCTGTGAAGACCCTGGAGAAAGCCCTAGTTCCCCGCCTCATCTCGACAGGAGGCCTCACATTCCTTTGAAAACACGAGTGGAATGCGGAGTTCAATGCTTCAAAAGTAGACGATGACTGATTCCTCTTGAAAACTGACAGGAATCCCAGTATACATGTGGCAACTTGAAAGGACACTGGGTCTCCCGCCTCACCTCGAGAGGAGTCCCTATTGCCCTGCCAAGCCTCGAAGAGAATCCCGAGTTTTCCCTCGCAACTAGACAGGAGTTCTGACGTCGCTGAACAAACACAAGTTTTGAGGGGCCATCCCCATTGTAACTCGAGAATATAACCCAGGTTCCCTCCGCAACTCGAGAAAAACCACGAGAATTCCCGCTCGATGAGAGATGAGATCAGATTCCCCTGCATTGCTTGCAGAGCAATTCCGTGTTCCCCATCAAACATGAAAGGAGCCTTGACTTCCTTGATGGAACTCCAGAGAGTCCCCAAGAACACTGATACAAGTCTAGAGGAACACTAAGGTCACCGCAGCAACATGAAAGAGCTCAGTGTACCCCAAATCAACTCGAGATGAGGCCAGATTCCCCTACATTGGCTCCAGAGTCATCCGGCGTTCCCCATCAAACATGACAAGTGGCTTGACATCCTTTAGGCAACTCCAGAGATTCCCTGAGAACGCCGTCCTAAGTATAGATGAACACCTCGTTCAGCACAGCAACTTGAGAACAGCTCCGTGTACCTCAAATCATCTCGAGATGCGAGCTGATTCCCTGGCTTTGACTCAAAAGGAATTCCAGCTTTATACACCATCTAAAGAGGAGGCTTCTCTCAGCTATAGGTACGTGAGAGGGACCGTGAGTTTGCTGCCTCAAGTGGAATGGACACCGAGATGCCCTGACTTGAAATAAGGCCGGATTTCCCTGCAGTGATTTGAATGCAGGCTCGTCTTTCATCTCACAAGATGAAGGGATGTCTGAATCCCCTGTGGTGACCCTAGAGAATACCCTAGTTCCCCGCCTCATCTCGACAGGAGGCCTCATATCCCTTTGAGAACACGAGAGGCACACGGAGTTCAATGCTTCAAAAGGAT
This sequence comes from Cervus elaphus, assembly GCF_910594005.1. NCBI lineage: Eukaryota > Metazoa > Chordata > Mammalia > Artiodactyla > Cervidae > Cervus > Cervus elaphus. Next base: position 710,795 of record NC_057831.1, on the reverse strand, counting down.
ACGTAGTCTGACTCCTCTTGAAAACTCACAGGAGTCACAGTATCACTCTGGCAACTGCAAAGGGAAACTTGGTCTCCCGCCTTACGTCGAGAGGCGTCCGTATTGCGCTGCAACGTCTCCAGTAGAATCCCGATGTGTCCCTCCCGACAAGACAGGAGTCCTGACTTTGCTGAACCTCACCTCAGACCCTGCACCTGGGGTCACTCGTCTAGTTTCCAAGGTGACTCCACCTGAAATATCCTGTGTCTGGAATCACATGTGCACATCTCCAGGATGACCCTACTTCCCAGACCAAGTACCTGTGGTCACGCTTCCACAATCTCCAGGGTGACCACAACACACTGGACCATGCACCTGGGGTTACATGTGCACAGTCTGCAGGGTGACACTCTCCCAAACCCTATATCTAGGATCACATATCTACATTCCCCTGGGTGGTCCCTCCCAGACACTGTACCTGGAGTCACACATCCACAGTCTCCACGGTGACCCCTTCCCAAGCCTTGCAACTGGGCTCACAATTTCAGTCTCCAGGGTGACTTCCTTCTGATCATTCCCCTGGGGTCACTTATCCACATTCTCCAGGGTGACCAACCCAGTCCCTGTCCATGGGGTCACATATCAACAGTCTCCAGGGTGACACTCCTCCCCTGAATGCACATTTCAAGGGGAGCACTAAACAGCACACCCAAAATATGCTCATTTGACAAAAGGGTTATTTTGGACTGATTAATTAAAAAACAAACAAACAAACAAACAAACAAAAAACCAAACATCTGCCCCAGGAGGATCTTTGAAAACCAAGTCAAAATGCCATTTTATGAAGTAGATTTACATTTATTAAGGATATCTCCATCTTTAAGGATGTGTCCCTGTCTGGACCAGGAAATAGAGGATGACTAAATATCAAGAATGGACTAAGTATCAAGACTGACTTGATTTCACTAAATGACTTGACTAAATATCAAGAAGGTCCATGGAATGGACCTGGAAGTTAATCTGCATACCACCATGCCTTTGTTTACTGTGCTTCACCTAATAATCTCCCTTAAATAGCTTCTTCCATTCCTCAACCTCCTTCTTTCATTCTTAGGTGATGATAGCATTTAAGGTAAAGTCTTGGACCATTTCAGAAAGTGACTGTTTTCCCAGGTATCTTTCAACTATATAAGAGGTATGCATGGCATATATTAAACTTCTGATTGTTTTTCACCAATCCATCTCCCTTTCATTATGAACATCTCAGTGAAGAACATTGAGGCTAGGGGGAACATTATCTTTCCTCTCATCTAATGCAATAAAATAGCATTCAGATATACAGAGGAATGAACCACAGACCAATTTAAAAAAAAAAAATAAAAATAAAGAAAAGCATGAATGTAACACTTACATTACTAAGTGAAGGTATCCAGCCTCAAGTGCTACACACTGTATGATCTTATAAGACATTCTAGCAAAGGTAAAACAGACATAATAAACAGTTTATGGAATATATGGCTGAAATATTTCACATGGTACTTTAGTGAGGAATACCTGCCACTATGCATTTGTCTAAGTACATAGATTTTTGTTTTCAGAACACAAGTAATTTATTACCTATTCACATTTATTTATTTATGGTATGGAGTGCCAAAGACTGGAATGCAGAATTTAACAAAGAATCTAACAGATTGAGAAATACATGAAAAGCTTCAGACTTCCCTAGGGGCCCAGTGGTTAAGACTCCACATTGTCAGTGCAGGAAAGGTGGGTTCAATTCCTGGTCTGGGACCTAAAACCCCACATGCTGCAGCACAGCCAAAAGATTTAAAAGGAAGAAGAAAATTTTTAAAAAGTCACTCTCACTGTTAGGACAAAATTATCTGACCTAAGTTCACTGTGTAATTGAATGGAATCTGCAGGCCAAAGGCAAAATGTACCATACATAAACAATGGGCTCTGTAAGTTCTTTCCACGGGGGTTTGTAGCTAATGGGACTGAAACTACCATATCATTCATTGAAGGAGCAAGCCCTGAATTTGATAAGTGATGAGTAGTGGAAGCCAGGTTTCTTACCATTGGAGTGGGAAGTTACAGGCAGACCAAGGGAGAAGGTTATAATACCTGTGTCATAAGAGATCAGGTTGGAGACATCATTATAAACTATCTTTAGCCTAATACAGAAACATATAACTCCATGTGAAAATCTTCATAACCGTGTGTATGCATAGTCTGGATACATGCATGTGTATTTCCATGCATTGTCTGCTGAGATTATTAAGTTCCCACATACAAGTTTTTTTTAATATGCTCTAATAAAAAGGGACAAGGACTCTTTAAATCTGTGTCTGATACTAGGACTGAGACAGTAAATATGTAAAGCAGCATAATCTTAAAATGTGAGAAAGAAGGACCAAAAAGCCCCATAAAAGCTGAATTATGTAAAATAAAAGCAGGAGAGTATGGAAAACGCTCTCAATAGCCAAAGCTAGAATGAACTAAGCAGTCTAATTGGCTGGATCATAGCCAAAAGAAAGTGAAAGTGAAGTTGCTCAGTCGTGTCTGACTCTTTGCAACCCCATGGACTGTAAGCTACGAGGCGCCTCCATTCATGAAATTTTCCAGGCAAGAGTACTGGAGTGGGTTGCCATTTCCTTCTCCAGGGGATCTTCCCCACCCAGGGATTGAACCCAGGTCTCCTGCATTGCAAGCATATGCTTTTACAGGCTGAGCCACCAGGGAAGCTCCCAAAAGTTTAAAATAATTTTCAGTTGTCCAAACTGGTAAAAAGTAAAAATTAGGTTTTTATGAGTAACGTTGAATAAAAATCTCACACAGAAAGATTCTAAATAATTGATACAGACTCAGCTGTCCATCAAGTATATGAAGCTAATTCCCCTCTCCTCAAATGTGGGTCCTGCATTATGACTTCCTCCTTAATAAGGCCCTTAGGATGGATGTGAGGAAAATCAACAATAAAGACAAATGACAAATGTTGGCGAAAATGGACGAAATTGAAACTCAAAACTTTACTTGTGGAGAGGTAAAATGGTGCAATCAATGTGTGCAAAACAAGCATTTTCTCGAAAACATAAAAATGTAATTATATCACTTAGCAGTGGCCACAGGACTGGAAAAGGTCAGTTTTCATTCCAATCCCAAAGAAAGGCAAAGCCAAAGAATGTTCCAACTACCACACAGTTGCACTCATCTCACATGTTAACAAAGTAATGATCAAATTTCTCCAAGCCAGGCTTCAACAGTAAGTGAACCATGAATTGCTATATGTTCAAGCTGGATTTAGAAAAGACAGAGGGACCAGAGATCAAATTGCCAACACCCGTTGGATCATTGAAAGAGCAAGAGAGAAAAACATCGAGAAAAATATTTACTTCTGCTTTGTTAACAATGCCAAAGCCTTTGACTGTGCAGATCACCACAAACTGTGGAAAATTCTGAAAGATATGGGAATACCAGACCACCTTACCTGCCTCCTGAGAAATCTGTATGCAGGTGAAGAAGCAACAATTAGAACTAGACATGGAACAATGGACTGGTTCCAAATCAGGAAAGGAGTACAGCACCCTGCTTATTTAACTTATATGCAGAGTATATAATGTGAAATCCCAGGGCTGGATGAGGCACAAGCTGGAATCAAAATTGCCAGGAGAAATATCAATAATTTCAGATACACAGATGACACCACTCTTATGGCAGAAAGCAAAGAAGAACTAAAGTGAAAGTGAAAGAGGAGAGTGAAAAAGTTGGCTTAAAACTCAGTATTCAGAAAACTAAGATCATGGCATCCGGCCCCATCACTTCATGGCAAATAGATGGGAAAACAATGGAAATGGTGACAGACTTTATTGTGGGGGGGGGGGGCTCCAAAATCACTGAAGATGGTGACTGCAGCCATGAAATTAAAAGACACCTGCTCCTTGGAATAAAAGTTATGAACAACCTAGATAGCATATTAAAAAGCAGAGACATTACCAACAAAGGTCCATGTACTCAAAGCTATGGTTGTTCCAATAGTCATGTATAGATGTTACAGCTGGACTACAAAGAAAACTGAGCACCGAAGAAGTGATGCTTTGGAACTGTGGTGTTGGAGAAGACTCTTGAGCATCACTTGGACTGCAAGGAGATCCAACAAGTCAATCCTAAGGGAAATCAGCCCTGAATATTCATTGGAAGGACTGATGCTGAAGCTGAAACTGCAATACTTTGGCCACCTAATGTGAAGAACTGACTCATTGGAAAAGACCCTGATGCTGGGAAAGATTGAAGGCAGGAGCAGAAGGGGGTAACAGAGGATGAGATGGTTGATGGCATCACCAACTCGATGGACATGAGTTTGAGCAAGCTCCGGGAGTTGGTGATGGATAGGGAAGCCTGGTGTGCTGCAGTCCATGGGGTCACAAAGAGTCGGACATGACTGAGTGACTGAACTGAAATATCATATATTTTGGTAACTCCACTCCTAGATATACATCCAAAGAATTTAAAAGAGGTGTTCAAATATATACTTGTACACCAATATTTACAACAGCAGTGTTCTTGATAGCCCAAGTTAAAAACAATGAAAATGTCCACCAACAAGTGAATGGAAGAGCAAATAGGGCAGTTCCATCCATGAGATGCATTACTCTGCCATATAAAGGAATATAGTAAAATAATGCCACAGCTTCAGAAAATAGTAGGGGGCTTTTCAAAAACTTAAACACAGAGTTAACATAGAATCCATCAATTCCGGTCCAGGTTACACACTCAAAATATTTAAAACCAAATACTGGAACAGATATTCAAACCCCATATTCATAGCAGCATTATTCATAGTAACAAAAAGGTGGAAGCAGGACAAGTGTTCAACAGATGACTGGATAAGCATGATGTAGTATATACACAATGGGATATGATTCAACCTTTAAAAACAAGATAACTCTCATACATGCTATAGTGTAGATGAGACTTCAAGTCATTAGGTGAAGTGAAACAAGGCTGACACAAAAGGAAAAATGTTGTATGATTCCACTAGTATAAGATATCCATATAAGACAAATTCCAAGTAGAATAAGATGGCCAGGGATTGGGGGTTATGAGTATTTAATGGTTACAGTGTCACTTCAGGAAAAGAAAAGATTCTGGAGATGAATAGTGGGGAAATTTTTACAATGTGAGTGCAGTTAATGCTATAGAAGTTCATACTTAAAATGACTCAAATAATAAATGTTGTTATATGTTTGTAAGCACAATGAAAAAAATGACACATGGCACAACATGGAAAAGCACTAAAAACATTCTCAGTGAAAGAAACCACACTGAAAAGCCACCCAGATCATAGTCATCTTGTCACTTTAAATCCATGAAGGTTCTTAACATGAGGGAAAGCCCCAGTGATGGCTCCAGAAAAAGAAAACTGCATTAGAATGAAGAAAGACAGTTGCACAAAGCTTGGGCAGCTGATGAAAGTTGAACTGGTCCTATGGATAGGATTGTAATGTGGAAACCATAATTATCCCCCATTTTGGGGTTGTGGGCTGGTTCCCCGGGAAAGTGACCATGTTTTGGGTAAAACACATTGCAGTGTTTGGTGTGAATGTAGAAAACTTTGTACCACTATTTAAAGTAGACACGTTTGAAATTTTACTAGAAAGTAAGTTACTTTTCAATACAGCTATGTAAGTCACATGCCAGAAAATCAGAGATGACATCGAACATTGCAATAGAGGCCAAGACTTAACCAAACCAAATTCAGCTAAAGTAGTTTGATGCTAATTGCCTTGTACTAGTCCACATGGTATTAAAAGGCACCATAGGAAAAGTATATTAGTAGACACCATGCCCTGGGTGCTGTGGATGACCAGATGGAACTGAAACTATGAGATGTCTTAATTCTAGTTTTCTGCATAACACTACACCAAAGCAACTGTCAGAACTAAAAAGCGAATTCACGGAATTGCCTGGCAGTTCAGTGGTTAAGACTGCACTTCCACTGCAGGGGGTACAGGTTTGATGCTTGGTCAGGGAACTAAGATCCAACATGTCGAGCTGCGGGGCCAAAAAAAAAAAAAAAAAAAAGAAAAAGAAAAAAGTAAGTCAGCAGAAATGCAAGATCATTTGTGATTCTCTACACTAATAATGAACTATCAGAAAGAGAAATTAAGAAAATAATCCCTTTTACAATTGCAGCCCCTCCCCCACATAACTAGAATTCTAACCAAGGACTTGAAAGACCTGCAAGCTAAAAACTACAACACAATGATCAAAGAAACTGAATGGACACAAGTAAAAAGATATGAGACTTCCCCCTCGCCGCGAGATGAGGCCCGATTCCCCTGCACTGCGTGCAGAGCAATTCCGTGTTGCACATCACACATGAAAGGACCCTTGATTTCCTCGATGGCACTCCAGAGAAACCCCAAGAACACTGTTTCAAGGCTGGAGGGATCCTGAGGTCACTGTAGCAACACGAAAGAGCTCCATGGACCAAAAATCAACTTGAGATGAGAGGTTAGTCCCTTGCTTCGACTCCAGAGGAATACCACCTTACCACAAGCACCTCAAGAGGAGGCTTCTCTCAGCTCTAGGTATGTGAGAGGGACCCTGAGTTTGCGGCCTCAAGTGGAATGGACACTGCGATACCCTGACTCGAAATAAGGCCGGATATTCCTGCAGTGACTTGAATGCAGGCTCGTCTTGCATCTCCCAAGACGAAAGGATGTCTGAATCCCCTGTGGAGACCACAGAGAAAGACCTAGTTCCCCACCTCATCGCGACCGGAGTCCTCACATCCTTTGAAGACTCCAGAGGTACGCGGAGATTAGTGCCTCCAAAGGAGACGATGCCTGACTCCTCGAGAAACTTGATAGGAGTCCCAGGATTCCTGTGGCACGTGGAAAGGGACCCTTGGTCTCCCGCCTCAGCTGGAGAGGCGTCCCAATTGCCCTGCCAAGCCTCGAGGAGAATCCCGAGTTGTCCCTCGCAACTAGGCAGGAGTCCTGACGTCGCTGATCAAACACGTGTGTGGAAGGGCCATCCAAGTCGTAACTCGAGAATATACCCCAGGTTCCCGCCGCCACTCGAGAAAAACCATGAGACTTCCCCCTCGCCGAGAGATGAGGCCCGATTCCCCTGCACTGCGTGCAGAGCAATTCCGCGTTGCACATCACACAGGAAAGGAGCCTTGATTTCATCGATGGCACTCCAGAGAAACACCAAGAACACTGTTTCAGGGCTAGAGGGATCCTGAGGTCACTGTAGCAACATGAAAGAGCTCCGTGGACCAAAAATCAACTCGAGATGAGAGTTTGGTCCCTGGTTTCGACTCCAGAGGTATTCCACCTTACCAGAAGCACCTCAAGAGGAGTCTTCTCTCAGCTCTAGGTATGTGAGGGGGACCCTGAGTTTGCGGCCTCAAGTGGAATGGACACCGCGATGCCCTGACTCGAAATAAGGCCGGATATCCCTGCAGTGACTTGAATGAAGGCTCGTCTTGCATCTCCCAAGACGAAAGGATGTCTGAATCCCCTGTGGAGACCACAGAGAAAGACCTAGTTCCCCACCTCATCGCGACCAGAGGCCTCACATCCTTTGAAAATTCCAGAGGTATGCGGAGATCAGTGCCTCCAAAGGAGACGATGCCTGACTCCTCGTGAAACTTGATAGGAGGCCCAGGATTCCTGTGAAACGTGAAAAGGGACCCTTGGTCTCCCGCCTCAGCTGGAGAGGCATCCCAATTGCCCTGCCAAGCCTCGAGGAGAATCCCGAGTTGTCCCTCGCAACTAGGCAGGAGTCCTGACGTCCCTGAACAAACACGTGTGTGGAAGGGCCATCCCCGTCGTAACTCGAGAATATACCCCATGTTCCCGCCGCAACTAGAGAAAAACCATGAGACTTCCCCCTCGCCGCGATATGAGGCCCGATTCCCCTTCACTGCGTGCAGAGCAATTCCGTGTTGCACATCACACATGAAAGGAGCCTTGATTTCCACGATGGCACTCCAGAGAAACCCCAAGAACACTGTTTCAAGGCTGGAGGGATCCTGAGGTCACTGTAGCAACACGAAAGAGCTCCGTGGACCAAAAATCAACTCGAGATGAGAGGTTAGTTCCTGGCTTCGACTCCAGAGGAATACAACCTTACCACAAGCACCTCAAGAGGAGGCTTCTCTCAGCTCTAGGTATGTGAGAGGGACCCTGAGTTTGCGGCCTCAAGTGGAATGGACACCGCGATGCCCTGACTCCAAATAAGGCCGGATATCCCTGCAGTGACTTGAATGCAGGCTCGTCTTGCATCTCCCAAGACGAAAGGATGTCTGAATCCCCAGTGGAGAACACAGAGAAAGACCGAGTTCCCCACATCATTGCGACCGGAGGCCTCAAATCCTTTGAAAACTCCAGAGGTACGCAGAGATCAGTGCCTCCAAAGGAGACGATGCCTCACTGCTCGAGAACCTTGATAGGAGACCCAGGATTACTGTGGCACGTGGAAAGGGACCCTTGGTCTCCCGCCTCAGCTGGAGAGGTGTCCCAATTGCCCTGCCACGCCTCGAGGAGAATCTCGAGTTGTCCCTCGCAACTAGGCAGGAGTCCTGACGTCGCTGAACAAACACTTGTGTGGAAGGGCCATCCCCGTCTTAACTCGAGAATATACCCCAGGTTCCGGCCGCAACTCGAGAAAAACCATGAGACTTCCCCCTCGCCGCGAGATGAGGCCCGATTCCCCTGCACTGCGTGCAGAGCAATTCCGTGTTGCACATCACACATGAAAGGAGCCTTGATTTCCTCGATGGCACTCCAGAGAAACCCCAAGAACACTGTTTCAAGGCTAGACTGATCCTGAGGTCACTGTAGCAAAAAGAAAGAGCTCCGTGGACCAAGAATCAACTCGACATGAGAGGTTAGTCCCTGGCTTCGACTCCAGAGGAATACCACCTTACCAGAAGCACCTCAAGAGGAGGCTTCTCTCAGCTCTAGGTATGTGAGAGGGACCCTGAGTTTGCGGACTCAAGTGGAATGGACACCGCGATGCCCTGACTCGAAATAAGGCCGGATATCCCTGCAGTGACTTGAATGCAGGCTCGTCTTGAATCTCCCAAAACGAAAGGATGTCTGAATCCCCTGTGCAGACCACAGAGAAAGACCTAGTTCCCAACCTCATTGCGACCGGAGGCCTCACATCCTTTGAAAACTCCAGAGGTACGCGGAGATTAGTGCCTCCAAAGGAGACGATGCCTGACTCCTCGTGAAACTTGATAGGAGTCCCAGGATTCCTGTGGCACGTGAAAAGGGACCCTTGGTCTCCCGCCTCAGCTGGAGAGGCGTCCCAATTGCCCTGCCAAGCCTCGAGGAGAATCTCAAGTTGTCCCTCGCAACTAGGCAGGAGTCCTGACGTTCCTGAACCAACACGTGTGTGGAAAGGCCATCCCCGTCGTAACTCGAGAATATACCCCAAGTTCCCGCCGCAACTCGAGAAAAACCATGAGACTTCCCCCTCGCCGCGAGATGAGGCCCGATTCCCCTGCACTGCGTGCAGAGCAATTCCGTGTTGCACATCACACATGAAAGGAGCCTTGATTTCCTTGATGGCACTCCAGAGAAACCCCAAGAACACTGTTTCAAGGCTAGAGGGATCCTGAGGTCACTGTAGCAACACAAAAGAGCTCCGTGGACCAAGAATCAACTCGAGATGAGAGGCTAGTCCCTGGCTTCGACTCCAGAGGAATACAACCTTACCAAAGCACCTCAAGAGGAGGCTTCTCTCAGCTCTAGGTATGTGAGAGGGACCCTGAGTTTGCGGCCTCAAGTGGAATGGACACCGCGATGCCCTGACTCAAAATAAGGCCGGATATCCCTGCAGTGACTTGAATGCAGGCTCGTCTTGCATCTCCCAAGACGAAAGGATGTCTGAATCCCTTGTGGAGACCACAGAGAAAGACCTAGTTCCCCACCTCATCGCGAGCGGAGGCCTCACATCCTTTGAAAACTCCAGAGGTACGCGGAGATCAGTGCGTCCAAAGGAGACGATGCCTGACTCCTCGTGAAACTTGATAGGAGTCCCAGGATTCCTGTGGCACGTGGAAAGGGACTCTTGGTCTCCTGCCTCAGCTGGAGAGGCGTCCCAATTGCCCTGCCAAGCCTCGAGGAGAATCCCGAGTTGTCCCTCGCAACTAGGCAGGAGTCCTGACGTCGCTGAACAAACACGTGTGTGGAAGGGCCATCCCCGTTGTAACTCGAGAATATACCCCAGGTTCCCGACGCAACTCGAGAAAAACCATGAGACTTCACCCTCGCCGCAAGATGAGGACCGATTCCCCTGCACTGCATGCAGAGCAATTCCGTGTTGCACATCACACATGAAAGGATCCTTGATTTCCTTGATGGCACTCCAGAGAAACCCCAAGAACACTGTTTCAAGGTTGGAGTGATCCTGAGGTCACTGTAGCAACACAAAAGAGCTCCGTGGACCAAAAATCAACTCGAGATGAGAGGTTAGTCCCTGGCTTCGACTCCAGAGGAATACCACCTTACAACAAGCACCACAAGAGGAGGCTTCTCTCAGCTCTAGGTATGTGAGAGGGACCCTGAGTTTGCGGCCTCAAGTGGAATGGACACCGCGATGCCCTGACTCGAAAAAAGGCCGGATATCCCTGCAGTGACTTGAATGCAGGCTCGTCTTGCATCTCCCAATACGAAAGTATGTCAAATCCCCTGTGCAGACCACAGAGAAAGACCTAGTTCCCCACCTCATCGCGACCAGAGGCCTCACATCCTTTGAAAACTCCAGAGGTACGCGGAGATTAGTGCCTCCAAAGGAGACGATGCCTGACTCCTCGTGAAACTTGATAGGAGTCCCAGGATTCCTGTGGCACGTGGAAAGGGTCTCTTGGTCTCCCGCCTCAGCTGGAGACGCGTCCCAATTGCCCTGCCAAGCCTCGAGGAGAATCCCGAGTTGTCCCTCGCAACTAGGCAGGAGTACTGACGTCTCTGAACAAACACGTGTGGGGAAAGGCCATCCCCGTCGTAACTCGAGAATATACCCCAGGTTCCCGCCGCAACTCGAGAAAAGCCATGAGACTTCCCCCTCGCCGCGAGATGAGACCCGATTCCCCTGCACTGCGTGTAGAGCAATTCCGTGTTGCACATTACACATGAAAGGAGACTTGATTTCCTTGATGGCACTCCAGAGAAAACCCATGAACACTGTTTCAAGGCTAGAGGGAACCTGAGGTCACTGTAGCAACAGGAAAGAGCTCCGTGGACCAAGAATCAACTCGAGATGAGAGGTTAGTCCCTGGCTTCGACTCCAGAGGAATACCACCTTACCACAAGCACCTCAAGAGGAGGCTTCTCTAAGCTCTAGGTATGGGAGAGGGACCATGAGTTTGCGGCCTCAAGTGGAATGGACACCGCGATGCCCTGACTCAAAATAAGGCCGGATATCCCTGCAGTGACTTGAATGCAGGCTCGTCTTGCATCTCCCAAGACGAAAGGATGTCTGAATCCCCTGTGGAGACCACAGAGAAAGACCTAGTTCCCCACCTCATCGCGAGCGGAGGCCTCACATCCTTTGAAATCTCCAGAGGTACGCGGAGATCAGTGCCTCCAAAGCAGACGATGCCTGACTCCTCGTGAAACTTGATAGGAGTCCCAGGATTCCTGTGGAACGTGGAAAGGGACCCTTGGTCTCCCGCCTCAGCTGGAGAGGTGTCCCAATTGCCCTGCCAAGCCTCGAGGAGAATCCCGAGTTGTCCCTCGCAACTAGGCAGGAGTCCTGACGTCGCTGAACAAACACGTGTGTGGAAGGGCCATCCCCGTCCTAACTCGAGAATATACCCCAGGTTCCCGCCCCAACTTGAAAAAAACCATGAGACTTCCCCCTCGCTGCGAGATGAGGCCCGATTCCCCTGCACTGCGTGCAGAGCAATTCCGTGTTGCATATCACACAGGAAAGAAGCCTTGATGTCCTTGATGGCACTCCAGAGAAACACCAAGAACACTTTTTCAAGGCTAGAAGGATTCTGAGGTCACTGTAGCAACACGAAAGAGCTCCGTGGACCGAAAATAAACTTGAGATGAGAGGTTAGTCACTGGCTTCGACTCCAGAGGAATACCACCTTACCACAAGCACCTCAAGATAAGGCTTCTCTCAGCTCTAGGTATGTGAGAGGGACCCTGAGTTTGCCACCTCAAGTGAAATGGACACCGCGATGCCCTGACTCAAAATAAGGCCGGATATCCCTGCAGTGACTTGAATGCAGGCTCGTCTTGCATCTCCCAAGACGAAAGGATGTCTGAATCCCCTGTGGAGACCACAGAGAAAGACCTAGTTCCCCACCTCATCGAGACCGGAGGCCTCACATCTTTTGAAAACTCCAGAGGTACGCAGAGATAAGTGCCTCCAAAGGAGACGATGCCTGACTCCTCGTGAAACTTGATAGGAGTCCCAGGATTCCTGTGGCACGTGGAAAGGGACCCTTGGCCTCGCGCCTCAGCTGGAGAGGCATCCCAATTGCCCTGCGAAGCCTCGGGGAGAATAACGAGTTGTCCCTCGCAACTAGGCAGGAGTCCTGACGTCGCTGAACAAACACGTGTGTGGACGGGTCATCCCCGTCGTAACTCGAGAATATACCCCAGGTTCCCGCCGCAACTCGAGAAAAACCATGAGACTTCCACCTCGCCGTGATAGGAGGACCGATTCCCCTGCACGGCGTGTAGAGCAATTCCGTGTTGCACATCACACATGAAAGGAGCCTTGATTTCCTTGATGGCACTCCAGAGAAACCCCAAGAACACTGTTTCACGGCTAGAGGGATCCTGAGGTCACTGTAGCAACACGAAAGAGCTCTGTGAACCAATAATCAACTCGAGATGAGAAGTTAGTCCCTGGCTTTGACTCCAGAGGAATACCACCTTACCACAAGCACCTCAAGAGGAGGCTTCTCTCAGCTCTAGGTATATGAGAGGGACCCTGAGATTTGGCCTCAAGTGAAATGGACACCGCGATGCCCTGACTAGATATAATGCCGAATATCCCTGCAGTGACTTGAATGCAGGCTCGACTTGCATCTCCCAAGACGAAAGGATGTCTGAATCCCCTGTGGAGACCACAGAGAAACACCTAGTTCCCCACCTCATCGCGACCGGAGGCCTCACATCCTTTGAAAACTCCAGAGGTGCGGGGAGATCAGTGCCTCCATAGGAGACGATGCCTGACTCCTCGTGAAACTTGATAGGAGTTCCAGGATTCCTGTGGCACGTGGAAAGGGACCCTTGGTCTCCTGCCTCAGCTGGAGAGGCGTCCCAATTGCCCTGCCAAGCCTCGAGGAGAATCCCGAGTTGTCCCTCGCAACTAGGCAGGAGTCCTGACGTGGCTGAACAAACACATGTGTGGAAGGGCCATCCCCGTTGTAACTCGAGAATATACCCGAGGTTCCCGCCGCAACTCGAGAAAAACCATGAGACTTCCCCCTCTCCGCGAGATGAGGCCCGATTCCCCCGCACTGCGTGCAGAGCAATTTCGTGTTGCACATCACACATGAAAGGAGCCTTGATGTCCTTGATGGCACTCCAGAGAAACCCCAAGAACACTGTTTCAAGGCTAGAGGGATCCTGAGGTCACTGTAGCAACACGAAAGAGCTCCGTGGACCAAAAATCAACTCGAGATGAGAGGTTAGTCCCTGGCTTCGAGCCCAGAGGAATACCACCTTACCACAAGCACCTCAAGAGGAGGCATCACTCAGCTCTAGGTATGTGAGAGGGACCCTGAGTTTGCGGCCTCAGGTGGAATGGACACAGAGATGCCCTGACTCGAAATAAGGCCGAGTATCCCTGCAGTGACTTGAATGCAGGCTCGTCTTGCATCTCCCAAGACGAAAGGATGTCTGAATCCCCTGTGGAGACCACAGAGAAACACCTAGTTCCCCACCTCATCGCGACCGGAGGCCTCACATCCTTTGAAAACTCCAGAGGTGCGCGGAGATCAGTGCCTCCATAGGAGACGATGCCTGACTCCTCGTGAAACTTGATAGGAGTCCCAGGATTCCTGTGGCACGTGGAAAGGGACCCTTGGTCTCCTGCCTCAGCTGGAGAGGCGTCCCAATTGCCCTGCCAAGCCTCGAGGAGAATCCCGAGTTGTCCCTCGCAACTAGTCAGGAGTCCTGACGTCGCTGAACAAACACGTGTGTGGAAGGGCCATCCCCGTCGTAACTCGAGAACATACCCCAGGTTCCCGGCGCAACTCGAGAAAAACCATGAGACTTCCCCCTCGCCGCGAGATGAGGCCCGATTCCCCTGCACTGCATGAAGAGCAATTCCGTGTTGCACATGGCACATGAAAGGAGCCTTGATTTCCTTGATGGCACTCCAGAGAAACCACAAGAACACTGTTTCAAGGCTAGAGGGATCCTGAGGTCACTGCAGCAACACAAAAGAGCTCTGTGGACCAAAAATCAACTCGAGATGAGAGGTTAGTCCCTGGCTTCGACTCCAGAGGAATACCACCTTACCACAAGCACCTCAAGAGTAGGCCTCTCTCAGCTCTAGGTATGTGAGAGGGACCCTGAGTTTGTGGCCTCAAGTGGAATGGACACGGGGATGCCCTGACTCGAAATAAGGCCGGATATTCCTGCAGTGACTTGAATGCAGGCTCGTCTTGCATCTCCCAAGACGAAAGGTTGTCTGAATCCCCTGTGGAGACCACAGAGAAAGACCTAGTTCCCCACCACATCACGACCGGAGGCCTCACATCCTTTGAAAACTCCAGAGGTACACGGAGGTCAGTGCCTCCAAAGGAGACGATGCCTGACTTCTCGTGAATCTTGAAAGGAGTCCCAGGATTCATGTGGCAGGTGGAAAGGGACCCTTGGTCTCGCGACTCAGATGGAGAGGCGTCCCAATTGCCCTGCCAAGCCTTGAGGATAATCCCGAGTTGTCCCTCGCAACAAGGCGGGAGTCCTGACGTCGCTGAACAAACACGTGTGTTTAAGGGCCATCCCCGTTGTAACTCGAGAATATACCACAGGTTCCCGCTGCAACTCGAGAAAAACCATGAGGCTTCCCCCTCGCCGCCAGATGAGGCCCGATTCCCCTGCACTGACTGAAGAGCAATTCCGTGTTGCACATCACACATGAAAGGAGCCTTGATTTCCTAGATGGCACTCCAGAGAAACCCCAAGAAAACTGTTTCAAGGCTAGAGGGATCCTGAGGTCACTGTAGCAACACGAAAGAGCTCCATGGACCAAAAATCAACTCGAGATGAGAGGTTAGTCCCTGGCTTCGACCCCAGAGGAATACCACCTTACCACAAGCACCTCAAGAGGAGGCATCACTCAGCTCTAGGTATGTGAGAGGGACCCTGAGTTTGCGGCCTCAGGTGGAATGGACACAGAGATGCCCTGACTCGAAATAAGGCCGAGTATCCCTGCAGTGACTTGAATGCAGGCTCGTTTTGCATCTCCCAAGACGAAAGGATGTCTGAATCCCCTGTGGAGACCACAGAGAAAGACCTAGTTCCCCACCTCATCGAGACCGGAGGCCTCACATCCTTTGAAAACTCCAGAGGTACGCGGAGATTAGTGCCTCCAAAGGAGACGATGCCTGACTCCTCGTGAAACTTGATAGGAGTCCCAGGATTCCTGTGGCACGTGGAAAGGGTCTCTTGGTCTCCCGCCTCAGCTGGAGACGCGTCCCAATTGCCCTGCCAAGCCTCGAGGAGAATCCCGAGTTGTCCCTCGCAACTAGGCAGGAGTACTGACGTCTCTGAACAAACACGTGTGGGGAAAGGCCATCCCCGTCGTAACTCGAGAATATACCCCAGGTTCCCGCCGCAACTCGAGAAAAGCCATGAGACTTCCCCCTCGCCGCGAGATGAGACCCGATTCCCCTGCACTGCGTGTAGAGCAATTCCGTGTTGCACATTACACATGAAAGGAGACTTGATTTCCTTGATGGCACTCCAGAGAAAACCCATGAACACTGTTTCAAGGCTAGAGGGAACCTGAGGTCACTGTAGCAACAGGAAAGAGCTCCGTGGACCAAGAATCAACTCGAGATGAGAGGTTAGTCCCTGGCTTCGACTCCAGAGGAATACCACCTTACCACAAGCACCTCAAGAGGAGGCTTCTCTAAGCTCTAGGTATGGGAGAGGGACCATGAGTTTGCGGCCTCAAGTGGAATGGACACCGCGATGCCCTGACTCAAAATAAGGCCGGATATCCCTGCAGTGACTTGAATGCAGGCTCGTCTTGCATCTCCCAAGACGAAAGGATGTCTGAATCCCCTGTGGAGACCACAGAGAAAGACCTAGTTCCCCACCTCATCGCGAGCGGAGGCCTCACATCCTTTGAAATCTCCAGAGGTACGCGGAGATCAGTGCCTCCAAAGCAGACGATGCCTGACTCCTCGTGAAACTTGATAGGAGTCCCAGGATTCCTGTGGAACGTGGAAAGGGACCCTTGGTCTCCCGCCTCAGCTGGAGAGGTGTCCCAATTGCCCTGCCAAGCCTCGAGGAGAATCCCGAGTTGTCCCTCGCAACTAGGCAGGAGTCCTGACGTCGCTGAACAAACACGTGTGTGGAAGGGCCATCCCCGTCCTAACTCGAGAATATACCCCAGGTTCCCGCCCCAACTTGAAAAAAACCATGAGACTTCCCCCTCGCTGCGAGATGAGGCCCGATTCCCCTGCACTGCGTGCAGAGCAATTCCGTGTTGCATATCACACAGGAAAGAAGCCTTGATGTCCTTGATGGCACTCCAGAGAAACACCAAGAACACTTTTTCAAGGCTAGAAGGATTCTGAGGTCACTGTAGCAACACGAAAGAGCTCCGTGGACCGAAAATAAACTTGAGATGAGAGGTTAGTCACTGGCTTCGACTCCAGAGGAATACCACCTTACCACAAGCACCTCAAGATAAGGCTTCTCTCAGCTCTAGGTATGTGAGAGGGACCCTGAGTTTGCCACCTCAAGTGAAATGGACACCGCGATGCCCTGACTCAAAATAAGGCCGGATATCCCTGCAGTGACTTGAATGCAGGCTCGTCTTGCATCTCCCAAGACGAAAGGATGTCTGAATCCCCTGTGGAGACCACAGAGAAAGACCTAGTTCCCCACCTCATCGAGACCGGAGGCCTCACATCCTTTGAAAACTCCAGAGGTACGCAGAGATAAGTGCCTCCAAAGGAGACGATGCCTGACTCCTCGTGAAACTTGATAGGAGTCCCAGGATTCCTGTGGCACGTGGAAAGGGACCCTTGGCCTCGCGCCTCAGCTGGAGAGGCATCCCAATTGCCCTGCGAAGCCTCGGGGAGAATAACGAGTTGTCCCTCGCAACTAGGCAGGAGTCCTGACGTCGCTGAACAAACACGTGTGTGGACGGGTCATCCCCGTCGTAACTCGAGAATATACCCCAGGTTCCCGCCGCAACTCGAGAAAAACCATGAGACTTCCACCTCGCCGTGATAGGAGGACCGATTCCCCTGCACGGCGTGTAGAGCAATTCCGTGTTGCACATCACACATGAAAGGAGCCTTGATTTCCTTGATGGCACTCCAGAGAAACCCCAAGAACACTGTTTCACGGCTAGAGGGATCCTGAGGTCACTGTAGCAACACGAAAGAGCTCTGTGAACCAATAATCAACTCGAGATGAGAAGTTAGTCCCTGGCTTTGACTCCAGAGGAATACCACCTTACCACAAGCACCTCAAGAGGAGGCTTCTCTCAGCTCTAGGTATATGAGAGGGACCCTGAGATTTGGCCTCAAGTGAAATGGACACCGCGATGCCCTGACTAGATATAATGCCGAATATCCCTGCAGTGACTTGAATGCAGGCTCGACTTGCATCTCCCAAGACGAAAGGATGTCTGAATCCCCTGTGGAGACCACAGAGAAACACCTAGTTCCCCACCTCATCGCGACCGGAGGCCTCACATCCTTTGAAAACTCCAGAGGTGCGGGGAGATCAGTGCCTCCATAGGAGACGATGCCTGACTCCTCGTGAAACTTGATAGGAGTCCCAGGATTCCTGTGGCACGTGGAAAGGGACCCTTGGTCTCCTGCCTCAGCTGGAGAGGCGTCCCAATTGCCCTGCCAAGCCTCGAGGAGAATCCCGAGTTGTCCCTCGCAACTAGGCAGGAGTCCTGACGTGGCTGAACAAACACATGTGTGGAAGGGCCATCCCCGTTGTAACTCGAGAATATACCCGAGGTTCCCGCCGCAACTCGAGAAAAACCATGAGACTTCCCCCTCTCCGCGAGATGAGGCCCGATTCCCCCGCACTGCGTGCAGAGCAATTTCGTGTTGCACATCACACATGAAAGGAGCCTTGATGTCCTTGATGGCACTCCAGAGAAACCCCAAGAACACTGTTTCAAGGCTAGAGGGATCCTGAGGTCACTGTAGCAACACGAAAGAGCTCCGTGGACCAAAAATCAACTCGAGATGAGAGGTTAGTCCCTGGCTTCGACCCCAGAGGAATACCACCTTACCACAAGCACCTCAAGAGGAGGCATCACTCAGCTCTAGGTATGTGAGAGGGACCCTGAGTTTGCGGCCTCAGGTGGAATGGACACAGAGATGCCCTGACTCAAAATAAGGCCGGATATCCCTGCAGTGACTTGAATGCAGGCTCGTCTTGCATCTCCCAAGACGAAAGGATGTCTGAATCCCCTGTGGAGACCACAGAGAAAGACCTAGTTCCCCACCTCATCGCGAGCGGAGGCCTCACATCCTTTGAAATCTCCAGAGGTACGCGGAGATCAGTGCCTCCAAAGCAGACGATGCCTGACTCCTCGTGAAACTTGATAGGAGTCCCAGGATTCCTGTGGAACGTGGAAAGGGACCCTTGGTCTCCCGCCTCAGCTGGAGAGGTGTCCCAATTGCCCTGCCAAGCCTCGAGGAGAATCCCGAGTTGTCCCTCGCAACTAGGCAGGAGTCCTGACGTCGCTGAACAAACACGTGTGTGGAAGGGCCATCCCCGTCCTAACTCGAGAATATACCCCAGGTTCCCGCCCCAACTTGAAAAAAACCATGAGACTTCCCCCTCGCTGCGAGATGAGGCCCGATTCCCCTGCACTGCGTGCAGAGCAATTCCGTGTTGCATATCACACAGGAAAGAAGCCTTGATGTCCTTGATGGCACTCCAGAGAAACACCAAGAACACTTTTTCAAGGCTAGAAGGATTCTGAGGTCACTGTAGCAACACGAAAGAGCTCCGTGGACCGAAAATAAACTTGAGATGAGAGGTTAGTCACTGGCTTCGACTCCAGAGGAATACCACCTTACCACAAGCACCTCAAGATAAGGCTTCTCTCAGCTCTAGGTATGTGAGAGGGACCCTGAGTTTGCCACCTCAAGTGAAATGGACACCGCGATGCCCTGACTCAAAATAAGGCCGGATATCCCTGCAGTGACTTGAATGCAGGCTCGTCTTGCATCTCCCAAGACGAAAGGATGTCTGAATCCCCTGTGGAGACCACAGAGAAAGACCTAGTTCCCCACCTCATCGAGACCGGAGGCCTCACATCCTTTGAAAACTCCAGAGGTACGCAGAGATAAGTGCCTCCAAAGGAGACGATGCCTGACTCCTCGTGAAACTTGATAGGAGTCCCAGGATTCCTGTGGCACGTGGAAAGGGACCCTTGGCCTCGCGCCTCAGCTGGAGAGGCATCCCAATTGCCCTGCGAAGCCTCGGGGAGAATAACGAGTTGTCCCTCGCAACTAGGCAGGAGTCCTGACGTCGCTGAACAAACACGTGTGTGGACGGGTCATCCCCGTCGTAACTCGAGAATATACCCCAGGTTCCCGCCGCAACTCGAGAAAAACCATGAGACTTCCACCTCGCCGTGATAGGAGGACCGATTCCCCTGCACGGCGTGTAGAGCAATTCCGTGTTGCACATCACACATGAAAGGAGCCTTGATTTCCTTGATGGCACTCCAGAGAAACCCCAAGAACACTGTTTCACGGCTAGAGGGATCCTGAGGTCACTGTAGCAACACGAAAGAGCTCTGTGAACCAATAATCAACTCGAGATGAGAAGTTAGTCCCTGGCTTTGACTCCAGAGGAATACCACCTTACCACAAGCACCTCAAGAGGAGGCTTCTCTCAGCTCTAGGTATATGAGAGGGACCCTGAGATTTGGCCTCAAGTGAAATGGACACCGCGATGCCCTGACTAGATATAATGCCGAATATCCCTGCAGTGACTTGAATGCAGGCTCGACTTGCATCTCCCAAGACGAAAGGATGTCTGAATCCCCTGTGGAGACCACAGAGAAACACCTAGTTCCCCACCTCATCGCGACCGGAGGCCTCACATCCTTTGAAAACTCCAGAGGTGCGGGGAGATCAGTGCCTCCATAGGAGACGATGCCTGACTCCTCGTGAAACTTGATAGGAGTCCCAGGATTCCTGTGGCACGTGGAAAGGGACCCTTGGTCTCCTGCCTCAGCTGGAGAGGCGTCCCAATTGCCCTGCCAAGCCTCGAGGAGAATCCCGAGTTGTCCCTCGCAACTAGGCAGGAGTCCTGACGTGGCTGAACAAACACATGTGTGGAAGGGCCATCCCCGTTGTAACTCGAGAATATACCCGAGGTTCCCGCCGCAACTCGAGAAAAACCATGAGACTTCCCCCTCTCCGCGAGATGAGGCCCGATTCCCCCGCACTGCGTGCAGAGCAATTTCGTGTTGCACATCACACATGAAAGGAGCCTTGATGTCCTTGATGGCACTCCAGAGAAACCCCAAGAACACTGTTTCAAGGCTAGAGGGATCCTGAGGTCACTGTAGCAACACGAAAGAGCTCCGTGGACCAAAAATCAACTCGAGATGAGAGGTTAGTCCCTGGCTTCGACCCCAGAGGAATACCACCTTACCACAAGCACCTCAAGAGGAGGCATCACTCAGCTCTAGGTATGTGAGAGGGACCCTGAGTTTGCGGCCTCAGGTGGAATGGACACAGAGATGCCCTGACTCGAAATAAGGCCGAGTATCCCTGCAGTGACTTGAATGCAGGCTCGTCTTGCATCTCCCAAGACGAAAGGATGTCTGAATCCCCTGTGGAGACCACAGAGAAACACCTAGTTCCCCACCTCATCGCGACCGGAGGCCTCACATCCTTTGAAAACTCCAGAGGTGCGCGGAGATCAGTGCCTCCATAGGAGACGATGCCTGACTCCTCGTGAAACTTGATAGGAGTCCCAGGATTCCTGTGGCACGTGGAAAGGGACCCTTGGTCTCCTGCCTCAGCTGGAGAGGCGTCCCAATTGCCCTGCCAAGCCTCGAGGAGAATCCCGAGTTGTCCCTCGCAACTAGGCAGGAGTCCTGACGTGGCTGAACAAACACATGTGTGGAAGGGCCATCCCCATCGGAACTCGAGAATATACCCCAGGTTCCCGCCGCAACTCGAGAAAAACCATGAGACTTCCCCCTCTCCGCGAGATGAGGCCCGATTCCCCCGCACTGCGTGCAGAGCAATTTCGTGTTGCACATCACACATGAAAGGAGCCTTGATGTCCTTGATGGCACTCCAGAGAAACCCCAAGAACACTGTTTCAAGGCTAGAGGGATCCTGAGGTCACTGTAGCAACACGAAAGAGCTCCGTGGACCAAAAATCAACTCGAGATGAGAGGTTAGTCCCTGGCTTCGACTCCAGAGGAATACCACCTTACCACAAGCACCTCAAGAGGAGGCTTCTCTCAGCTCTAGGTATGTGAGAGGGACCCTGAGTTTGTGGCCTCAAGTGGAATGGACACGGGGATGCCCTGACTCGAAATATGGCGGGATATCCCTGCAGTGACTTGAATGCAGGCTCGTCTTGCATCTCCCAAGACGAAAGGAAGTGTGAATCCCCTGTGGAGACCACAGAGAAAGACTAGTTCCCCACCTCATCGCGACCGGAGGCCTCACATCCTTTGAAAACTCCAGAGGTACACGGAGATCAGTGCCTCCAAAGGAGACGAGGCCTGACTCCTCGTGAAACTTGATAGGAGTCCCAGGA
This sequence comes from Cervus elaphus, assembly GCF_910594005.1. Classification (NCBI taxonomy): domain Eukaryota; kingdom Metazoa; phylum Chordata; class Mammalia; order Artiodactyla; family Cervidae; genus Cervus; species Cervus elaphus. The sequence continues at coordinate 688,815 of NC_057831.1, read as the reverse complement.
TTCCTGTTGCCCGTGGAAAGGGACCCTTGGTCTCCCGCCGCAGCTGCAGAGGCGTCCCAATTGCCCTGCCAAGCCTCGAGGAGAATCAGGAGTTGTCCCTCGCAACTAGTCAGGAGTCCTGACGTCGCTGAACAAACACGTGTGTGGAAGGGCCATCCCCGTCGTAACTCGAGAACATACCCCAGGTTCCCGGCGCAACTCGAGAAAAACCATGAGACTTCCCCCTCGCCGCGAGATGAGGCCCGATTCCCCTGCACTGCATGAAGAGCAATTCCGTGTTGCACATGGCACATGAAAGGAGCCTTGATTTCCTTGATGGCACTCCAGAGAAACCACAAGAACACTGTTTCAAGGCTAGAGGGATCCTGAGGTCACTGCAGCAACACAAAAGAGCTCTGTGGAACAAAAATCAACTCGAGATGAGAGGTTAGTCCCTGGCTTCGACTCCAGAGGAATACCACCTTACCACAAGCACCTCAAGAGTAGGCCTCTCTCAGCTCTAGGTATGTGAGAGGGACCCTGAGTTTGTGGCCTCAAGTGGAATGGACACGGGGATGCCCTGACTCGAAATAAGGCCGGATATTCCTGCAGTGACTTGAATGCAGGCTCGTCTTGCATCTCCCAAGACGAAAGGTTGTCTGAATCCCCTGTGGAGACCACAGAGAAAGACCTAGTTCCCCACCACATCACGACCGGAGGCCTCACATCCTTTGAAAACTCCAGAGGTACACGGAGGTCAGTGCCTCCAAAGGAGAGGATGCCTGACTTCTCGTGAATCTTGAAAGGAGTCCCAGGATTCATGTGGCAGGTGGAAAGGGACCCTTGGTCTCGCGACTCAGATGGAGAGGCGTCCCAATTGCCCTGCCAAGCCTTGAGGATAATCCCGAGTTGTCCCTCGCAACAAGGCGGGAGTCCTGACGTCGCTGAACAAACACGTGTGTTTAAGGGCCATCCCCGTTGTAACTCGAGAATATACCACAGGTTCCCGCTGCAACTCGAGAAAAACCATGAGGCTTCCCCCTCGCCGCCAGATGAGGCCCGATTCCCCTGCACTGACTGAAGAGCAATTCCGTGTTGCACATCACACATGAAAGGAGCCTTGATTTCCTAGATGGCACTCCAGAGAAACCCCAAGAAAACTGTTTCAAGGCTAGAGGGATCCTGAGGTCACTGTAGCAACACGAAAGAGCTCCATGGACCAAAAATCAACTCGAGATGAGAGGTTAGTCCCTGGCTTCGACCCCAGAGGAATACCACCTTACCACAAGCACCTCAAGAGGAGGCATCACTCAGCTCTAGGTATGTGAGAGGGACCCTGAGTTTGCGGCCTCAGGTGGAATGGACACAGAGATGCCCTGACTCGAAATAAGGCCGAGTATCCCTGCAGTGACTTGAATGCAGGCTCGTCTTGCATCTCCCAAGACGAAAGGATGTCTGAATCCCCTGTGGAGACCACAGAGAAAGACCTAGTTCCCCACCTCATCGAGACCGGAGGCCTCACATCCTTTGAAAACTCCAGAGGTACGCGGAGATTAGTGCCTCCAAAGGAGACGATGCCTGACTCCTCGTGAAACTTGATAGGAGTCCCAGGATTCCTGTGGCACGTGGAAAGGGTCTCTTGGTCTCCCGCCTCAGCTGGAGACGCGTCCCAATTGCCCTGCCAAGCCTCGAGGAGAATCCCGAGTTGTCCCTCGCAACTAGGCAGGAGTACTGACGTCTCTGAACAAACACGTGTGGGGAAAGGCCATCCCCGTCGTAACTCGAGAATATACCCCAGGTTCCCGCCGCAACTCGAGAAAAGCCATGAGACTTCCACCTCGCCGTGATAGGAGGACCGATTCCCCTGCACGGCGTGTAGAGCAATTCCGTGTTGCACATCACACATGAAAGGAGCCTTGATTTCCTTGATGGCACTCCAGAGAAACCCCAAGAACACTGTTTCACGGCTAGAGGGATCCTGAGGTCACTGTAGCAACACGAAAGAGCTCTGTGAACCAATAATCAACTCGAGATGAGAAGTTAGTCCCTGGCTTTGACTCCAGAGGAATACCACCTTACCACAAGCACCTCAAGAGGAGGCTTCTCTCAGCTCTAGGTATATGAGAGGGACCCTGAGATTTGGCCTCAAGTGAAATGGACACCGCGATGCCCTGACTAGATATAATGCCGAATATCCCTGCAGTGACTTGAATGCAGGCTCGACTTGCATCTCCCAAGACGAAAGGATGTCTGAATCCCCTGTGGAGACCACAGAGAAACACCTAGTTCCCCACCTCATCGCGACCGGAGGCCTCACATCCTTTGAAAACTCCAGAGGTGCGGGGAGAACAGTGCCTCCATAGGAGACGATGCCTGACTCCTCGTGAAACTTGATAGGAGTCCCAGGATTCCTGTGGCACGTGGAAAGGGACCCTTGGTCTCCTGCCTCAGCTGGAGAGGCGTCCCAATTGCCCTGCCAAGCCTCGAGGAGAATCCCGAGTTGTCCCTCGCAACTAGGCAGGAGTCCTGACGTGGCTGAACAAACACATGTGTGGAAGGGCCATCCCCGTTGTAACTCGAGAATATACCCGAGGTTCCCGCCGCAACTCGAGAAAAACCATGAGACTTCCCCCTCTCCGCGAGATGAGGCCCGATTCCCCCGCACTGCGTGCAGAGCAATTTCGTGTTGCACATCACACATGAAAGGAGCCTTGATGTCCTTGATGGCACTCCAGAGAAACCCCAAGAACACTGTTTCAAGGCTAGAGGGATCCTGAGGTCACTGTAGCAACACGAAAGAGCTCCGTGGACCAAAAATCAACTCGAGATGAGAGGTTAGTCCCTGGCTTCGACCCCAGAGGAATACCACCTTACCACAAGCACCTCAAGAGGAGGCATCACTCAGCTCTAGGTATGTGAGAGGGACCCTGAGTTTGCGGCCTCAGGTGGAATGGACACAGAGATGCCCTGACTCGAAATAAGGCCGAGTATCCCTGCAGTGACTTGAATGCAGGCTCGTCTTGCATCTCCCAAGACGAAAGGATGTCTGAATCCCCTGTGGAGACCACAGAGAAACACCTAGTTCCCCACCTCATCGCGACCGGAGGCCTCACATCCTTTGAAAACTCCAGAGGTACACGGAGGTCAGTGCCTCCAAAGGAGAGGATGCCTGACTTCTCGTGAATCTTGAAAGGAGTCCCAGGATTCATGTGGCAGGTGGAAAGGGACCCTTGGTCTCGCGACTCAGATGGAGAGGCGTCCCAATTGCCCTGCCAAGCCTTGAGGATAATCCCGAGTTGTCCCTCGCAACAAGGCGGGAGTCCTGACGTCGCTGAACAAACACGTGTGTTTAAGGGCCATCCCCGTTGTAACTCGAGAATATACCACAGGTTCCCGCTGCAACTCGAGAAAAACCATGAGGCTTCCCCCTCGCCGCCAGATGAGGCCCGATTCCCCTGCACTGACTGAAGAGCAATTCCGTGTTGCACATCACACATGAAAGGAGCCTTGATTTCCTAGATGGCACTCCAGAGAAACCCCAAGAAAACTGTTTCAAGGCTAGAGGGATCCTGAGGTCACTGTAGCAACACGAAAGAGCTCCATGGACCAAAAATCAACTCGAGATGAGAGGTTAGTCCCTGGCTTCGACCCCAGAGGAATACCACCTTACCACAAGCACCTCAAGAGGAGGCATCACTCAGCTCTAGGTATGTGAGAGGGACCCTGAGTTTGCGGCCTCAGGTGGAATGGACACAGAGATGCCCTGACTCGAAATAAGGCCGAGTATCCCTGCAGTGACTTGAATGCAGGCTCGTCTTGCATCTCCCAAGACGAAAGGATGTCTGAATCCCCTGTGGAGACCACAGAGAAAGACCTAGTTCCCCACCTCATCGAGACCGGAGGCCTCACATCCTTTGAAAACTCCAGAGGTACGCGGAGATTAGTGCCTCCAAAGGAGACGATGCCTGACTCCTCGTGAAACTTGATAGGAGTCCCAGGATTCCTGTGGCACGTGGAAAGGGTCTCTTGGTCTCCCGCCTCAGCTGGAGACGCGTCCCAATTGCCCTGCCAAGCCTCGAGGAGAATCCCGAGTTGTCCCTCGCAACTAGGCAGGAGTACTGACGTCTCTGAACAAACACGTGTGGGGAAAGGCCATCCCCGTCGTAACTCGAGAATATACCCCAGGTTCCCGCCGCAACTCGAGAAAAACCATGAGACTTCCACCTCGCCGTGATAGGAGGACCGATTCCCCTGCACGGCGTGTAGAGCAATTCCGTGTTGCACATCACACATGAAAGGAGCCTTGATTTCCTTGATGGCACTCCAGAGAAACCCCAAGAACACTGTTTCACGGCTAGAGGGATCCTGAGGTCACTGTAGCAACACGAAAGAGCTCTGTGAACCAATAATCAACTCGAGATGAGAAGTTAGTCCCTGGCTTTGACTCCAGAGGAATACCACCTTACCACAAGCACCTCAAGAGGAGGCTTCTCTCAGCTCTAGGTATATTGAGAGGGACCCTGAGATTTGGCCTCAAGTGAAAATGGACACCGCGATGCCCTGACTAGATATAATGCCGAATATCCCTGCAGTGACTTGAATGCAGGGCTCGACTTGCATCTCCCAAGACGAAAGGATGTCTGAATCCCCCTGTGGAGACCACAGAGAAAACACCTAGTTCCCCACCTCATCGCGACCGGAGGCCTCACATCCTTTGAAAACTCCAGAGGTGCGGGGAGATCAGTGCCTCCATAGGAGACGATGCCTGACTCCTCGTGAAACTTGATAGGAGTTCCAGGATTCCTGTGGCACGTGGAAAGGGACCCTTGGTCTCCTGCCTCAGCTGGAGAGGCGTCCCAATTGCCCTGCCAAGCCTCGAGGAGAATCCCGAGTTGTCCCTCGCAACTAGGCAGGAGTCCTGACGTGGCTGAACAAACACATGTGTGGAAGGGCCATCCCCGTTGTAACTCGAGAATATACCCGAGGTTCCCGCCGCAACTCGAGAAAAACCATGAGACTTCCCCCTCTCCGCGAGATGAGGCCCCGATTCCCCCGCACTGCGTGCAGAGCAATTTCGTGTTGCACATCACACATGAAAGGAGCCTTGATGTCCTTGATGGCACTCCAGAGAAACCCCAAGAACACTGTTTCAAGGCTAGAGGGATCCTGAGGTCACTGTAGCAACACGAAAGAGCTCCGTGGACCAAAAATCAACTCGAGATGAGAGGTTAGTCCCTGGCTTCGACCCCAGAGGAATACCACCTTACCACAAGCACCTCAAGAGGAGGCATCACTCAGCTCTAGGTATGTGAGAGGGACCCTGAGTTTGCGGCCTCAGGTGGAATGGACACAGAGATGCCCTGACTCGAAATAAGGCCGAGTATCCCTGCAGTGACTTGAATGCAGGGCTCGTCTTGCATCTCCCAAGACGCAAGGATGTCTGAATCCCCTGTGGAGACCACAGAGAAACACCTAGTTCCCCACCTCATCGCGACCGGAGGCCTCACATCCTTTGAAAACTCCAGAGGTGCGCGGGAGATCAGTGCCTCCATAGGAGACGATGCCTGACTCCTCGTGAAACTTGATAGGAGTCCCAGGATTCCTGTGGCACGTGGAAAGGACCCTTGGTCTCCTGCCTCAGCTGGAGAGGCGTCCCAATTGCCCTGCCAAGCCTCGAGGAGAATCCCGAGTTGTCCCTTGCAACTAGGCAGGAGTCCTGACGTGGCTGAACAAACACATGTGTGGAAGGGCCATCCCCGTTGTAACTCGAGAATATACCCGAGGTTCCCAGCCGCAACTCGAGAAAAACCATGAGACTTCCCCCTCTCCGCGAGATGAGGCCCGATTCCCCCCGCACTGCGTGCAGAGCAATTTCGTGTTGCACATCACACATGAAAGGAGCCTTGATGGTCCTTGATGGCACTCCAGAGAAACCCCAAGAACACTGTTTCAAGGCTAGAGGGATCCTGAGGTCACTGTAGCAACACGAAAGAGCTCCGTGGACCAAAAATCAACTCGAGATGAGAGGTTAGTCCCTGGCTTCGACTCCAGAGGAATACCACCTTACCACAAGCACCTCAAGAGGAGGCTTCTCTCAGCTCTAGGTATGTGAGAGGGACCCTGAGTTTGTGGCCTCAAGTGGAATGGACACGGGGATGCCCTGACTCGAAATATGGCGGGATATCCCTGCAGTGACTTGAATGCAGGCTCGTCTTGCATCTCCCAAGACGAAAGGAAGTGTGAATCCCTGTGGAGACCACAGAGAAAGACTAGTTCCCCACCTCATCGCGACCGGAGGCCTCACATCCTTTGAAAACTCCAGAGGTACACGGAGATCAGTGCCTCCAAAGGAGACGAGGCCTGACTCCTCGTGAAACTTGATAGGAGTCCCAGGATTCCTGTTGCCCGTGGAAAGGGACCCTTGGTCTCCCGCCGCAGCTGCAGAGGCGTCCCAATTGCCCTGCCAAGCCTCGAGGAGAATCAGGAGTTGTCCCTCGCAACTAGTCAGGAGTCCTGACGTCGCTGAACAAACACGTGTGTGGAAGGGCCATCCCCGTCGTAACTCGAGAACATACCCCAGGTTCCCGGCGCAACTCGAGAAAAACCATGAGACTTCCCCCTCGCCGCGAGATGAGGCCCGATTCCCCTGCACTGCATGAAGAGCAATTCCGTGTTGCACATGGCACATGAAAGGAGCCTTGATTTCCTTGATGGCACTCCAGAGAAACCACAAGAACACTGTTTCAAGGCTAGAGGGATCCTGAGGTCACTGCAGCAACACAAAAGAGCTCTGTGGAACAAAAATCAACTCGAGATGAGAGGTTAGTCCCTGGCTTCGACTCCAGAGGAATACCACCTTACCACAAGCACCTCAAGAGTAGGCCTCTCTCAGCTCTAGGTATGTGAGAGGGACCCTGAGTTTGTGGCCTCAAGTGGAATGGACACGGGGATGCCTGACTCGAAATAAGGCCGGATATTCCTGCAGTGACTTGAATGCAGGCTCGTCTTGCATCTCCCAAGACGAAAGGATGTCTGAATCCCCTGTGGAGACCACAGAGAAAGACCTAGTTCCCCACCACATCACGACCGGAGGCCTCACATCCTTTGAAAACTCCAGAGGTACACGGAGGTCAGTGCCTCCAAAGGAGAGGATGCCTGACTTCTCGTGAATCTTGAAAGGAGTCCCAGGATTCATGTGGCAGGTGGAAAGGGACCCTTGGTCTCGCGACTCAGATGGAGAGGCGTCCCAATTGCCCTGCCAAGCCTTGAGGATAATCCCGAGTTGTCCCTCGCAACAAGGCGGGAGTCCTGACGTCGCTGAACAAACACGTGTGTTTAAGGGCCATCCCCGTTGTAACTCGAGAATATACCACAGGTTTCCCGCTGCAACTCGAGAAAAACCATGAGGCTTCCCCCTCGCCGCCAGATGAGGCCCGATTCCCCTGCACTGACTGAAGAGCAATTCCGTGTTGCACATCACACATGAAAGGAGCCTTGATTTCCTAGATGGCACTCCAGAGAAACCCCAAGAAAACTGTTTCAAGGCTAGAGGGATCCTGAGGTCACTGTAGCAACACGAAAGAGCTCCATGGACCAAAAATCAACTCGAGATGAGAGGTTAGTCCCTGGCTTCGACCCCAGAGGAATACCACCTTACCACAAGCACCTCAAGAGGAGGCATCACTCAGCTCTAGGTATGTGAGAGGGACCCTGAGTTTGCGGCCTCAGGTGGAATGGACACAGAGATGCCCTGACTCGAAATAAGGCCGAGTATCCCTGCAGTGACTTGAATGCAGGCTCGTCTTGCATCTCCCAAGACGAAAGGATGTCTGAATCCCCTGTGGAGACCACAGAGAAAGACCTAGTTCCCCACCTCATCGAGACCGGAGGCCTCACATCCTTTGAAAACTCCAGAGGTACGCGGAGATCAGTGCCTCCAAAGGAGACGATGCCTGACTCCTCGTGAAACTTGATAGGAGTCCCAGGATTCCTGTGGCACGTGGAAAGGGACCCTTGGCCTCGCGCCTCAGCTGGAGAGGCATCCCAATTGCCCTGCGAAGCCTCGGGGAGAATAACGAGTTATCCCTCGCAACTAGGCAGGAGTCCTGACGTCGCTGAACAAACACGTGTGTGGACGGGTCATCCCCGTCGTAACTCGAGAATATACCCCAGGTTCCCGCCGCAATTCGAGAAAAACGATGAGACTTCCCCCTCGCCGCGAGATGAGGCCTGATTCCCCCGCACTGTGTGCAGCGCAATTCCGTGTTACACATCACACAGGAAAGGAGCCTTGATTTCCTTGATGGCACTCCAGAGAAACCCCAAGAACACTGTTTCAAGGATAGAGGGATCCTGAGGTCACTGTAGCAACATGAAAGAGCTCCGTGGACCAAAAATCAACTCGAGATGAGAGGTTAGTACCTGGCTTCGACTCCAGAGGAATACCACCTTACCACAAGCACCACAAGAGGAGGCTTCTCTCAGCTCTAGGTATGTGAGAGGGACACTGAGTTTGCGGCCTCAAGTGGAATGGACACCGCGATGCCCTGACTCAAAATAAGGCCGGATATCCCTGCAGTGACTTGAATGCAGGCTCTTCTTGCTTCTCCCAAGACGAAAGTATGTCTAAATCCCCTGTGGAGACCACAGAGAAAGACCTAGTTCCCCACCTCATCGAGACCGGAGGCCTCACATCCTTTGAAAACTCCAGAGGTACGCAGAGATCAGTGCCTCCAAAGGAGACGATGCCTGACTCCTCGTGAAACTTGATAGGAGTCCCAGGATTCCTGTGGCATGTGGGAAGGGCCCATTGGTACCCGTCTCAGCTGGAGAGGCGTCCCAATTGCCCTGCCAAGCCTCGAGGAGAATCCCGAGTTGTCTCTCGCAACTAGGCAGGAGTCCTGACGTCGCTGAACAAACACGTGTGTGGAAGGGCCATCCCCGTCGTAACTCGAGAATATACCCCAGGTTCCCGCCGCAACTCGAGAAAAACCATGAGACTTCCACCTCGCCGTGATAGGAGGACCGATTCCCCTGCTCGGCGTGTAGAGCAATTCCGTGTTGCACATCACACAGGAAAGGAGCCTTGATTTCCTTGATGGCACTCCAGAGAAACCCCAAGAACACTGTTTCACGGCTAGAGGGATCCTGAGGTCACTGTAGCAACACGAAAGAGCTCTGTGAACCAATAATCAACTCGAGATGAGAAGTTAGTCCCTGGCTTTGACTCCAGAGGAATACCACCTTACCACAAGCACCTCAAGAGGAGGCTTCTCTCAGCTCTAGGTATATGAGAGGGACCCTGAGATTCGGCCTCAAGTGAAATGGACACCGCGATGCCCTGACTAGATATAACGCCGAATATCCCTGCAGTGACTTGAATGCAGGCTCGACTTGCATCTCCCAAGACGAAAGGATGTCTGAATCCCCTGTGGAGACCACAGAGAAAGACCTAGTTCCCCACCTCATCGCGATCGGAGGCCTCACATCCTTTGAAAACTCCAGAGGTACGTGGAGATCAGTGCCTCCATAGGAGACGATGCCTGACTCCTCGTGAAACTTGATAGGAGTCCCAGGATACCTGTGGCACGTGGAAAGGGACCCTTGGTCTCCCGCCTCAGCTGGAGAGGCGTCCCAATTGCCCTGCCAAGCCTCGAGGAGAATCCCGAGTTGTCCCTCGCAACTAGGCAGGAGTCCTGACGAGGCTGAACAAACACGTGTGTGGAAGGGCCATCCCCGTTGTAACTCGAGAATATACCCCAGGTTCCCGCCGCAACTCGAGAAAAACCATGAGACTTCCCCCTCGCCGCGAGATGAGGCCCGATTCCCCCGCACTGCGTGCAGAGCAATTTCGTGTTGCACATCACACATGAAAGGAGCCTTGATGTCCTTGATGGCACTCCAGAGAAACCCCAAGAACACTGTTTCAAGGCTAGAGGGATCCTGAGGTCACTGTAGCAACACGAAAGAGCTCCGTGGACCAAAAATCAACTCGAGATGAGAGGTTAGTCCCTGTCTTCGACTCCAGAGGAATACCACCTTACCACAAGCACCTCAAGAGGAGGCTTCTCTCAGCTCTAGGTATGTGAGAGGGACCCTGAGTTTGCGGCCTCAAGTGGAATGGACACCGCGATGCCCTGACTCGAAATAAGGCCGGATATCGCTGCAGTGACTTGAATGCAGGATCGTCTTGCATCTGCCAGGACGAAAGTTTGTGTGAAATCCCTGTGGAGACCACAGAGAAAGAACTCGTTCCCCACCTCATCGCGACCGGTAGCCTCACATCCTTTGAAAACTCCAGAGGTACGCGGAGATCAGTGCCTCCAAAGGAGACGATGCCTGACTCCTCGTGAAACTTGATAGGAGTCCCAGGATTCCTGTGGCACGTGGAAAGGGACCCTTGGTGTCCCGCCTCAGCTGGAGAGGAGTCCCAATTGCTCTGCCAAGCCTCGAGGAGAATCCCGAGTTGACCCTCGCAACTAGGCAGGAGTCCTGGCGTCGCTGAAGAAACACGTGTGTGGAAGGGCTATCCCCGTTTTAACTCGAGAGTATACCCCAGGTTCCCGCCGCAACTGGAGAAAAACCATGAGACTTCCCCCTCGTCGTGAGATGAGGCCCGATTCCCCTGCAATGCATGCAGAGCAATTCCGTGTTGCACATCACACATGAAAGGAGCCTTGATTTCCTTGATGGCACTCCAGAGAAACCCCATGAACACTGTTTCAAGGCTAGAGGGATCCTGAGGTCTCTGTAGCAACACCAAAGAGCTCCGTGGACCAAAAATCAACTCGAGATGAGAGGTTAGTCACTGGCTTCGGCTCCAGAGGAATACCACCTTACCACAAGCACCTCCAGAGGAGGCTTCTCTCAGCTCTAGGTATGTGAGAGGGACCCTGAGATACGGCCTCAAGTGGAATGGACACTGCGATGCCCTGACTCGAAATAAGGCCGGATATCCCTGCAGTGACTTGAATGCAGGCTCGTCTTGCATCTCCCAAGACGAAAGGATGTCTGAATCCCCTGTGGAGACCACAGAGAAAGACCTAGTTCCCCACCTCATTGCGACCAGAGGCCTCACATCCTTTGAAAACTCCAGAGGTACGCGGAAATCAGTGCCTCCAAATGAGACGATGCCTGACTTCTCGTGAAACTTGATAGGAGTCCCAGGATTCCTGTGGCACGTGGACAGGGACCCTTGGTCTCCCACCTTACTGGAGAGGCGTTCCAATTGCCCTTCCAAGCCTTGAAGAGAATCCCGAGTTGTCCCTCGGAACTAGGCAGGAGTCCTGACGTCGCTGAACAAACACATGTGTGGAAGGGCCGTCCCCGTTGTAACTCGAGAATATACCCCAGGTTCCCCCCGCAACTCGAGAAACACCATGAGACTTGCCCCTCGCCGCAAGATGAGTCCCGATTCCCATGCACTGCGTGGAGAGCAATTCCGTGTTGTATATCACACAGGAAAGGAGCCTTGATTTCCTTGATGGCACTCCAGAGAAACCCCAAGAACACTGTTTCACGGCTAGAGGGATCCTGAGGTCACTGTAGCAACACGAAAGAGCTCTGTGAACCAATAATCAACTCGAGATGAGAAGTTAGTCCCTGGCTTTGACTCCAGAGGAATACCACCTTACCACAAGCACCTCAAGAGGAGGCTTCTCTCAGCTCTAGGTATATGAGAGGGACCCTGATATTTGGCCTCAAGTGAAATGGACACCGCGTTGCCCTGACTAGATATAACGCCGAATATCCCTGCAGTGACTTGAATGCAGGCTCGACTTGCATCTCCCAAGACGAAAGGATGTCTGAATCCCCTGTGGAGACCACAGAGAAAGACCTAGTTCCCCACCTCATCGCGACCGGAGGCCTCACATCCTTTGAAAACTCCAGAGGTGCGCGGAGATCAGTGCCTCCATAGGAGACGATGCCTGACTCCTCGTGAAACTTGATAGGAGTCCCAGGATTCCTGTGGCACGTGGAAAGGGACCCTTGGTCTCCTGCCTCAGCTGGAGAGGCGTCCCAATTGCCCTGCCAAGCCTCGAGGAGAATCCCGAGTTGTCCCTCGCAACTAGGCAGGAGTCCTGACGTGGCTGAACAAACACATGTGTGGAAGGGCCATCCCCGTTGTAACTCGAGAATATACCCGAGGTTCCCGCCGCAACTCGAGAAAAACCATGAGACTTCCCCCTCGCCGCGAGATGAGGCCCGATTCCCCCGCACTGCGTGCAGAGCAATTTCGTGTTGCACATCACACATGGAAGGAGCCTTGATGTCCTTGATGGCACTCCAGAGAAACCCCAAGAACACTGTTTCAAGGCTAGAGGGATCCTGAGGTCACTGTAGCAACACGAAAGAGCTTCGTGGACCAAAAATCAACTCGAGATGAGAGGTTAGTCCCTGGCTTCGACTCCAGAGGAATACCACCTTACCACAAGCACCTCAAGAGGAGGCTTCTCTCAGCTCTAGGTATGTGAGAGGGACCCTGAGTTTGTGGCCTCAAGTGGAATGGACACGGGGATGCCCTGACTCGAAACATGGCGGGATATCCCTGCAGTGACTTGAATGCAGGCTCGTCTTGCATCTCCCAAGACGAAAGGAAGTGTGAATCCCCTGTGGAGACCACAGAGAAAGACTAGTTCCCCACCTCATCGCGACCGGAGGCCTCACATCCTTTGAAAACTCCAGAGGTACACGGAGAACAGTGCCTCCAAAGGAGACGAGGCCTGACTCCTCGTGAAACTTGATAGGAGTCCCAGGATTCCTGTTGCCCGTGGAAAGGGACCCTTGGTCTCCCGCCTCAGCTGCAGAGGCGTCCCAATTGCCCTGCCAAGCCTCGAGGAGAATCAGGAGTTGTCCCTCGCAACTAGTCAGGAGTCCTGACTTCGCTGAACAAACACGTGTGTGGAAGGGCCATCCCCGTCGTAACTCGAGAACATACCCCAGGTTCCCGGCGCAACTCGAGAAAAACCATGAGACTTCCCCCTCGCCACGAGATGAGGCCCGATTCCCCTGCACTGCATGAAGAGCAATTCCGTGTTGCACATGGCACATGAAAGGAGCCTTGATTTCCTTGATGGCACTCCAGAGAAACCACAAGAACACTGTTTCAAGGCTAGAGGGATCCTGAGGTCACTGCAGCAACACAAAAGAGCTCTGTGGACCAAAAATCAACTCGAGATGAGAGGTTAGTCCCTGGCTTCGACTCCAGAGGAATACCACCTTACCACAAGCACCTCAAGAGTAGGCCTCTCTCAGCTCTAGGTATGTGAGAGGGACCCTGAGTTTGTGGCCTCAAGTGGAATGGACACGGGGATGCCCTGACTCGAAATAAGGCCGGATATTCCTGCAGTGACTTGAATGCAGGCTCGTCTTGCATCTCCCAAGACGAAAGGTTGTCTGAATCCCCTGTGGAGACCACAGAGAAAGACCTAGTTCCCCACCACATCACGACCGGAGGCCTCACATCCTTTGAAAACTCCAGAGGTACACGGAGGTCAGTGCCTCCAAAGGAGACGATGCCTGACTTCTCGTGAATCTTGAAAGGAGTCCCAGGATTCATGTGGCAGGTGGAAAGGGACCCTTGGTCTCGCGACTCAGATGGAGAGGCGTCCCAATTGCCCTGCCAAGCCTTGAGGATAATCCCGAGTTGTCCCTCGCAACTAGGCGGGAGTCCTGACGTCGCTGAACAAACACGTGTGTGGAAGGGCCATCCCCGTCGTAACTCGAGAATATACCACAGGTTCCCGCTGCAACTCGAGAAAAACCATGAGGCTTCCCCCTCGCCGCCAGATGAGGCCCGATTCCCCTGCACTGACTGAAGAGCAATTCCGTGTTGCACATCACACATGAAAGGAGCCTTGATTTCCTAGATGGCACTCCAGAGAAACCCCAAGAAAACTGTTTCAAGGCTAGAGGGATCCTGAGGTCACTGTAGCAACACGAAAGAGCTCCATGGACCAAAAATCAACTCGAGATGAGAGGTTAGTCCCTGGCTTCGACCCCAGAGGAATACCACCTTACCACAAGCACCTCAAGAGGAGGCATCACTCAGCTCTAGGTATGTGAGAGGGACCCTGAGTTTGCGGCCTCAGGTGGAATGGACACAAAGATGCCCTGACTCGAAATAAGGCCGAGTATCCCTGCAGTGACTTGAATGCAGGCTCGTCTTGCATCTCCCAAGACGAAAGGATGTCTGAATCCCCTGTGGAGACCACAGAGAAAGACCTAGTTCCCCACCTCATCGAGACCGGAGGCCTCACATCCTTTGAAAACTCCAGAGGTACGCAGAGATCAGTGCCTCCAAAGAAGACGATGCCTGACTCCTCGTGAATCTTGATAGGAGTCCCAGGATTCCTGTGGCACGTGGAAAGGGACCCTTGGCCTCGCGCCTCAGCTGGAGAGGCATCCCAATTGCCCTGCGAAGCCTCGGGGAGAATAACGAGTTGTCCCTCGCAACTAGGCAGGAGTCCTGACGTCGCTGAACAAACACGTGTATGGACGGGTCATCCCCGTCGTAACTCGAGAATATACCCCAGGTTCCCGCCGCAATTCGAGAAAAACGATGAGACTTCCCCCTCGCCGCGAGATGAGGCCTGATTCCCCCGCACTGTGTGCAGCGCAATTCCGTGTTACACATCACACAGGAAAGGAGCCTTGATTTCCTTGATGGCACTCCAGAGAAACCCCAAGAACACTGTTTCAAGGATAGAGGGATCCTGAGGTCACTGTAGCAACATGAAAGAGCTCCGTGGACCAAAAATCAACTCGAGATGAGAGGTTAGTACCTGGCTTCGACTCCAGAGGAATACCACCTTACCACAAGCACCAAAAGAGGAGGCTTCTCTCAGCTCTAGGTATGTGAGAGGGACACTGAGTTTGCGGCCTCAAGTGGAATGGACACCGCGATGCCCTGACTCAAAATAAGGCCGGATATCCCTGCAGTGACTTGAATGCAGGCTCTTCTTGCTTCTCCCAAGACGAAAGTATGTCTAAATCCCCTGTGGAGACCACAGAGAAAGACCTAGTTCCCCACCTCATCGAGACCGGAGGCCTCACATCCTTTGAAAACTCCAGAGGTACGCAGAGATCAGTGCCTCCAAAGGAGACGATGCCTGACTCCTCGTGAAACTTGATAGGAGTCCCAGGATTCCTGTGGCATGTGGGAAGGGCCCATTGGTACCCGTCTCAGCTGGAGAGGCGTCCCAATTGCCCTGCCAAGCCTCGAGGAGAATCCCGAGTTGTCTCTCGCAACTAGGCAGGAGTCCTGACGTCGTTGAACAAACACGTGTGTGGAAGGGCCATCCCCGTCGTAACTCGAGAATATACCCCAGGTTCCCGCCGCAACTCGAGAAAAACCATGAGACTTCCACCTCGCCGTGATAGGAGGACCGATTCCCCTGCTCGGCGTGTAGAGCAATTCCGTGTTGCACATCACACAGGAAAGGAGCCTTGATTTCCTTGATGGCACTCCAGAGAAACCCCAAGAACACTGTTTCACGGCTAGAGGGATCCTGAGGTCACTGTAGCAACACGAAAGAGCTCTGTGAACCAATAATCAACTCGAGATGAGAAGTTAGTCCCTGGCTTTGACTCCAGAGGAATACCACCTTACCACAAGCACCTCAAGAGGAGGCTTCTCTCAGCTCTAGGTATATGAGAGGGACCCTGAGATTCGGCCTCAAGTGAAATGGACACCGCGATGCCCTGACTAGATATAACGCCGAATATCCCTGCAGTGACTTGAATGCAGGCTCGTCTTGCATCTCCCAAGACGAAAGGATGTCTGAATCCCCTGTGGAGACCACAGAGAAAGACCTAGTTCCCCACCTCATCGCGATCGGAGGCCTCACATCCTTTGAAAACTCCAGAGGTACGTGGAGATCAGTGCCTCCATAGGAGACGATGCCTGACTCCTCGTGAAACTTGATAGGAGTCCCAGGATACCTGTGGCACGTGGAAAGGGACCCTTGGTCTCCCGCCTCAGCTGGAGAGGCGTCCCAATTGCCCTGCCAAGCCTCGAGGAGAATCCCCAGTTGTCCCTCGCAACTAGGCAGGAGTCCTGACGAGGCTGAACAAACACGTGTGTGGAAGGGCCATCCCCGTTGTAACTCGAGAATATACCCCAGGTTCCCGCCGCAACTCGAGAAAAACCATGAGACTTCCCCCTCGCCGCGAGATGAGGCCCGATTCCTCCGCACTGCGTGCAGAGCAATTTCGTGTTGCACATCACACATGAAAGGAGCCTTGATGTCCTTGATGGCACTCCAGAGAAACCCCAAGAACACTGTTTCAAGGCTAGAGGGATCCTGAGGTAACTGTAGCAACACGAAAGAGCTCCGTGGACCAAAAATCAACTCGAGATGAGAGGTTAGTCCTTGTCTTCGACTCCAGAGGAATACCACCTTACCACAAGCACCTCAAGAGGAGGCTTCTCTCAGCTCTAGGTATGTGAGAGGGACCCTGAGTTTGCGGCCTCAAGTGGAATGGACACCGCGATGCCCTGACTCGAAATAAGGCCGGATATCGCTGCAGTGACTTGAATGCAGGATCGTCTTGCATCTGCCAGGACGAAAGTTTGTGTGAAATCCCTGTGGAGACCACAGAGAAAGAACTCGTTCCCCACCTCATCGCGACCGGTAGCCTCACATCCTTTGAAAACTCCAGAGGTACGCGGAGATCAGTGCCTCCAAAGGAGACGATGCCTGACTCCTCGTGAAACTTGATAGGAGTCCCAGGATTCCTGTGGCACGTGGAAAGGGACCCTTGGTGTCCCGCCTCAGCTGGAGAGGAGTCCCAATTGCTCTGCCAAGCCTCGAGGAGAATCCCGAGTTGACCCTCGCAACTAGGCAGGAGTCCTGGCGTCGCTGAAGAAACACGTGTGTGGAAGGGCTATCCCCGTTGTAACTCGAGAGTATACCCCAGGTTCCCGCCGCAACTGGAGAAAAACCATGAGACTTCCCCCTCGTCGTGAGATGAGGCCCGATTCCCCTGCAATGCATGCAGAGCAATTCCGTGTTGCACATCACACATGAAAGGAGCCTTGATTTCCTTGATGGCACTCCAGAGAAACCCCATGAACACTGTTTCAAGGCTAGAGGGATCCTGAGGTCTCTGTAGCAACACCAAAGAGCTCCGTGGACCAAAAATCAACTCGAGATGAGAGGTTAGTCACTGGCTTCGGCTCCAGAGGAATACCACCTTACCACAAGCACCTCCAGAGGAGGCTTCTCTCAGCTCTAGGTATGTGAGAGGGACCCTGAGATACGGCCTCAAGTGGAATGGACACTGCGATGCCCTGACTCGAAATAAGGCCGGATATCCCTGCAGTGACTTGAATGCAGGCTCGTCTTGCATCTCCCAAGACGAAAGGATGTCTGAATCCCCTGTGGAGATCACAGAGAAAGACCTAGTTCCCCACCTCATTGCGACCAGAGGCCTCACATCCTTTGAAAACTCCAGAGGTACACGGAGATCAGTGCCTCCAAATGAGACGATGCCTGACTCCTCGTGAAACTTGATAGGAGTCCCAGGATTCCTGTGGCACGTGGACAGGGACCCTTGGTCTCCCACCTTACTGGAGAGGCGTTCCAATTGCCCTTCCAAGCCTTGAAGAGAATCCCGAGTTGTCCCTCGGAACTAGGCAGGAGTCCTGACGTCGCTGAACAAACACATGTGCGGAAGGGCCGTCCCCGTTGTAACTCGAGAATATACCCCAGGTTCCCCCCGCAACTCGAGAAACACCATGAGACTTCCCCCTCGCCGCAAGATGAGTCCCGATTCCCATGCACTGCGTGGAGAGCAATTCCGTGTTGTACATCACACAAGAAAGGAGCCTTGATTTCCTTGATGGCACTCCAGAGAAACCACAAGAACACTGTTTCAAGGCTAGAAGCATCCTGAGGTCACGGTAGCAACACGAAAGAGCTCCCAGGACTAAAAATCAACTCGAGATGAGAGGTTAGTCCCTGGCTTCGACTCCAGAGGAATACCACCTTACCACAAGCACCTCAAGAGGAGGCTTCTCTCAGCTGTAGGTATGTGAGAGGGACCCTGAGTTTGCAGTCTTGAGTGGAATGGACACCGCGATGCCCTGCCTCGAAATAAGGCCGGATATCCCTGCAGTGATTTGAATGCAGGCTCGTCTTGCATCTAACAAGATGAAAGGATGTCTGAATCCCCTGTGGAGACCACAGAGAAAGACCTAGTTCCCCACCTCATCGCGACCGGAGGCCTCACATCCTTTGAAAACTCCATAGGTACGCGGAGATCAGTGCATCCAAAGGAGACGATGCCTGACTACTCGTGAAACTTGATAGGAGTCCCAGGATTCCTGTGGCACGTGGAAAGGGACCCTTGGTCTCCCACCTCAACTGGAGAGGCGTCCCAATTGCCCTGCCAAGCCTGGAGGAGAATCCCGAGTTGTCCCTCGCAACTAGGCAGGAGTCCTGACGTCGCTGAACAAACACGTGTGTGGAAGGGCCAACCGTGTCGTAACTCAAGAATATACCCCAGCTTCCACCCGCAACTCGAGAAAAACCATAAGACTTCCCCCTCGCCGCGAGATGAGGCCCGATTCCCCTGCACTGCGTGCAGACAATTCCGTGTTGTACATCACACATGAAAGGAGCCTTGATTTCCTTGATGGCACTCCAGAGGAACCCCAAGAACACTGTTTCAAGGCTAGAGGGATCCTGAGGTCACTGTAGCAACACGAAAGAGCTCCGTGGACCAAAAATCAACTCGAGATGAGAGGTTAGTCCCTGGCTTCGACTCCAGAGGAATACCACCTTTCCACAAGCACCTCAAGATAAGGCTTCTCTCAGCTCTAGGTATGTGAGAGGGACCCTGAGTTTGCAGTCTTGATTGGAATGGACACCGCGATGCCCTGGCTCGAAATAAGGCTGGATATCCCTGCAGTGACTTGAATGCAGGCTCGTCTTGCATCTCCCAAGGCGACAGGATGTCTGAATCCCCTGTGGAGACCACAGAGAAAGACCCAGTTCCCCACCTCATCGCGACTGGAGGCCTCACATCCTTTGAAAACTCCAGAGGTACGCGGAGATCAGTGCCTCCAAAGGAGACGATCCCTGACTCCTCGTGAAACTTCATAGGAGTCCCAGGATTCCTGTGGCACGGGGAAAGGTACCCTTGGTCTGCCGCCTCAGCTGAAGAGGCGTCCCAATTGCCCTGCAAAGCCTCGAGGAGAACCCCGAATTGTTCCTCGCAACTAGGCAGGAGTCCTGACGTCGCTGAACAAACACGTGTGTGGAAGGGCCATCCCCGTCGGAACTCGAGAATATACCCCAGGTTCCCGCCGCAACACGAGAAAAACCATGAGGCTTCCCCCTCGCCGCGAGATGAGGCTCGATTCCCCTGCACTGTGTGCAGAGCAATTCCGTGTTGCACATCACACATGAAAGGAGCCTTGATTTCCTTGATGGCACTCCAGGGAAACCCCAAGAACACTGTTTCAAGGCTAGAGGGATCCTGAGGTCACTGTAGCCATAAGAAATAGCTCCGGGGACCAATAATCAACTCGAGATGAGAGGTTAGTCCCTGGCTTCGACTCCAGAGGAATACCACCTTACCACCAGCACCTCAAGATAAGGCTTCTCTCAGCTCTAGGTATGTGAGAGGGACCCTGAGTTTGCAGCCTCGAGTGGAATGGACACCGCGATGCCCTGGCTCGAAATAAGGCCGGATATCCATGCAGTGACTTGAATGCAGGTTCGTCTTGCATCTCCCTAGACGAAAAGATGTCTGAATTCCCTGTTGAGGCCACAGAGAAAGACCTAGTTCCACACCTCATCGTGACCGGAGGCCTCACATTCTTTGAAAACTCCAGAGGTACGTGGAGATCAGTGCCTCCAAAGGAGACGATGCCTGACTCCTCGTGAAATTAATAGGAGTCCCAGGATTCCTGTGGCACCTGGAAAGGGACCCTTGGTGTCCCGCCTCAGGTGGAGAGGCGTCCCAATTGCTCTGCCAAGCCTCGAGGAGAATCCCGAGTTGTCCCTCGCAACTAGGCAGGAGTCCTGACGTCGCTGAACAAACACGTGTGTCGAAGGGCCATCCCCGTCGTAACTCGAGAATATACCCCAGGTTCCCGCCGCAACTCGAGAAAAACCATGAGACTTCTCCATCCCCGCGAGATGAGGCGCGAGTCCCATGCATGCGTGCAGAGCAATTCCGTGTTGCACATCACACAGGAATGGAGCCTTGATTTCCTTGAGGGCACTCCAGAGAAACCCCAAGAACACTGTTTCAAGGCTAAAGGGATCCTGAGGTCACTGTAGCAACACGAAAGAGCTCCGTGGACCAAAAATCAACTCGAGATGAGAGGTTAGTCCCTGTCTTCGACTCCAGAGGAATACCACCTTACCACAAGCACCTCAAGAGGAGGCTTCTCTCAGCTCTAGGTATGTGAGAGGGACCCTGATTTTGCGGCCTCAAGTGGAATGGACACCGCGATGCCCTGACTCGAAATAAGGCCGGATATCGCTGCAGTGACTTGAATGCAGGATCGTCTTGCATCTGCCAGGACGAAAGTTTGTGTGAAATCCTTGTGGAGACCACAGAGAAAGAACTCGTTCCCCACCTCATCGTGACCGGTAGCCTCACATCCTTTGAAAACTCCAGAGGTACGCGGAGATCAGTGCCTCCAAAGGAGACGATGCCTGACACCTCGTGAAACTTGATAGGAGTCCCAGGATTCCTGTGGCACGTGGAAAGGGACCCTTGGTGTCCAGCCTCAGCTGGAGAGGAGTCCCAATTACTCTGCCAAGCCTCGAGGAGAATCCCGAGTTGACCCTCGCAACTAGGCAGGAGTCCTGGCGTCGCTGAAGAAACACGTGTGTGGAAGGGCTATCCCCGTTGTAACTCGAGAGTATACCCCAGGTTCCCGCCGCAACTGGAGAAAAACCATGAGACTTCCCCCTCGTCGTGAGATGAGGCCCGATTCCCCTGCACTGCATGCAGAGCAATTCCGTGTTGCACATCACACATGAAAGGAGCCTTGATTTCCTTGATGGCACTCCAGAGAAACCCCATGAACACTGTTTCAAGGCTAGAGGGATCCTGAGGTCTCTGTAGCAACACCAAAGAGCTCCGTGGACCAAAAATCAACTCGAGATGAGAAGTTAGTCCCTGGCTTCGGCTCCAGAGGAATACCACCTTACCACAAGCACCTCCAGAGGAGGCTTCTCTCAGCTCTAGGTATGTGAGAGGGACCCTGAGATACGGCCTCAAGTGGAATGGACACCGCGATGCCCTGACTTGAAATAAGGCGTGATATCCCTGCAGTGACTTGAATGCAGGCTCGTCTTGCATCTCCCAAGTCGACATGATGTCTGAATCCCCTGTGAAGACCACAGAGAAAGACCTAGTTCCCCACCTCATCGCGACCGGAGGCCTCACATCCTTTGAAAACTCCAGAGGTACGCGGAGATCAGTGCCTCCAAAGGAGACGATGCCTGACTCCTCGTTAAACTTGATAGGAGTCCCAGGATTCCTGTGGCACGTGGAAAGGGACCCTTGGTCTCCCGCCTCAGCTGGAGAGGCGTCCCAATTGCCTTGCCAAGCTTCGAGGAGAATCCCGAGTTGTCCCTCGGAACTAGGCAGGAGTCCTGACGTCGCTGAACAACACGTGTGTGGAAGGGCCGTCCCCGTCGTAACTCGAGAATATAGCCCAGGTTCCTGCCACAACTCGAGATAATCAATGAGACTTGCCCCTCAAAGCGAGATGAGGCCCGATTCCCCTGCACTGCGTGCAGAGAAATTCCGTGTTGCACATCGCACATGAAAGGAGCCGTGACTTCCTTGAGGGCACTCCAGAGAAACCCCAAGAACAGTGTTTCAAGGCTAGAGGGATCCTGAGGTCACTGCAGCAACACGAAAGAGCTCTGTGGACGAAAAATCAACTCGAGATGAGAGGCTAGTCCCTGGATTCGACTCCAGAGGAATACCACCTTACCACAAGCACCTCAAGAGGAGGCTACTCTCAGCTCTAGGTATGTGAGAGGGACCCTGAGTTTGCGGCCTCAAGTGGAATGGGCACCGCGATGCCCTGACTCGAAATAAGGACGGATATCCCTGCAGTGACTCGAATGCAGGCTCGTCTTGCATCTCCCAAGACGACAGGATGTCTGAATCCCCTGTGGAGACCACAGAGAAAGACCTAGTTTCCCACCACATCGCGACCGGAGGCCTCACATCCTTTGAAAACTCGAGATGTACGCGGAGATTAGTGCCTCCAAAGGAGACGATGCCTGACTCCTCGTGAAACTTGATAGGAGTCCCAAGATTCCTGTGGCACGTGGAAAGGGACCCATGGTCTCCCGCCTCAGCTGGAGAGGCCTCCCAATTGCCCTGCCAAGCCTCAAGGTTAATCCCGAGTTGTCCCTCGCAACTAGTCAGGAGTCCTGACGTCGCTGAACAAACACGTGTGTGGAAGGGCCATCCCCGTTGTAACTCGAGAATATACCCCAGGTTCCCGCCGCAACTCGAGAAAAACCATGAGACTTCCCCCTCGCCGCGAAATGAGTCCCGATTCCCCTGCACTGCGTGGAGAGCAATTCCGTGTTGTACATCACACAAGAAAGGAGCCTTGATTTCCTTGATGGCACTCCAGAGAAACCGCAAGAACACTGTTTCAAGGGTAGAAGCATCCTGAGGTCACGGTAGCAACACGAAAGAGCTCCGAGGACTAAAAATCAACTCGAGATGAGAGGTTAGTCCCTGGCTTCGACTCCAGAGGAATACCACCTTACCACAAGCACCTCAAGAGGAGGCTTCTCTCAGCTCTAGGTATGTGAGAGGGACCCTGAGTTTGCGGCCTCAAGTGGAATGCACACCGCGATGCCCTGACTCAAAATAAGGCTGGATATCCCTGCAGTGACTTGAATGCAGGCTCGTCTTGCATCTCCCAAGACGAAAGGATGTCTGAATCCCCTGTGGAGACCACAGAGAAAGACCTAGTTCCCCACCTCATCGCAACCGGAGGCCTCACATCCTTTGAAAACTCCAGAGGTACGCGGAGATCAGTGCCTACAAAGGAGACGATGCCTGACTCCTTGTGAAATTTGATAGGAGTCCCAGGATTCCTGTGGCACGTGGAAAGGGACACTTGGTCTCCCGCCTCAGCTGGAGAGGCGTCCCAATTGCCCTGCCAAGCCTCGAGGAGAATTGCGAGTTGTCCCTCACTACTAGGCAGGAGTCTTGACGTCGATAAACAAATACGTGTGTGGAAGGGCCATCCCCGCCGTAACTAGAGAATATACCCCAGGTTCACGCCGCAACTCAAGAAAAACCATGAGACTTCTCCCTCGCCGAGGGATGAGGCACGATTCCCCTGCATTGCGTGCAGAGCAATTCCGTGTTGCACATCACACATGAAAGGAGCCTTGATTTCCTTGATGGCACTCCAGAGAAACCCCAAGAACAGTGTTTCAAGGCTAGAGGGATCCTGAGGTCACTGTAGCAACACGAAAGAGCTCCGTGGACCAAAAATCAACTCGAGATGAGAGGTTAGTCCCTGGCTTCGACTCCAGAGGAATACCACCTTACCACAAGCACCTCAAGAGGAGTCTTCTCTCAGCTCTAGGTATGTGAGAGGGACACTGAGTTTGCAGTCTTGATTGGAATGGACACCGCGATGGCCTGGCTCGAAATAAGGCCGGATATCCCTGCAGTGACTTGAATGCAGGCTCGTCTTGCATCTCCCATGACGACAGGATGTCTGAATCCCCTGTGGAGACCACAGAGAAAGACCTAGTTCCCCAAATCATCGCGATCGGAGGCCTCACATGCATTGAAAACTCCAGAGGTACGCGGAGATCAGTGCCTCCAAAGGAGACGATCCCTGACTACTCGTGAAACTTCATAGGAGTCCCAGGATTCCTGTGGCACGTGGAAAGGGACACTTGGTCTGCCGCATCAGCTGGAAAGGCGTCCCAATTGCCCTGCCAAGCCTCGAGGAGAATCCCGAGTTGTTCCTCGCAACTAGGCAGGAGTCCTGACTTCGCTGAACAAACACTTGTGTGGAAGGGCCATCCCCGTCGTAACTCGAGAATATACCCCAGGTTCCCGCCGCAACTCGAGAAAAACCATGAGACTTCCTCCTCGCCGTGAGATGACAAGCGATTCCCCTGCACTGTGTGCAGAGCAATTCCGTGTTGCACATCACACATGAAAGGAGCCTTGATTTCCTTGATTGCACTCCAGGGAAACCCCAAAAACACTGTTTCAAGGCTAGAGGGATCCTGAGGTCACTGTAGCCATAAGAAATAGCTCCGTGGACCAATAATCAACTCGAGATGAGAGGTTAGTCCCTGGCTTCGACTCCAGAGGAGTACCACCTTACCACAAGCATCACAAGAGGAGGCTTCTCTCAGCTCTAGGTATGTGAGAGGGACCCTGAGTTTGCGGCCTCAATTGGAATGGACACGGGATGCCCTGACTCGAAAAAAGGCCGGATATCCCTTCAGTGACTTGAATGCAAGTTCGTCTTGCATCTCCTAGACGAAAGGATGTCTGAATTCCCTGTTGAGGCCACAGAGTAAGACCTAGTTCCACACCTCATCGTGACCGGAGGCCTCACATCCTTTGAAAACTCCAGAGGTACGCGGAGATCAGTGCCTCCAAAGGAGACGATGCCTGACTCCTCGTGAAACTTGATAGGAGTCCCAGGATTCCTGTGGCACGTGGACAGGGACCCTTGGTCTCCCACCTTACTGGAGAGGCGTTCCAATTGCCCTGGCAAGCCTTGAGGAGAATCCCGAGTTGTCCCTCGCAACTAGGCAGGAGTCCTGACGTCGCTGAACAACCACGTGTGTGGAAGGGCCATCCCCGTCGTAACTCGAGAATATACCCCAGGTTCAAGCCGCAACTCGAGAAAAACCATGAGACTTCTCCCTCGCCTCGAGATGAGGCCCGATTCCCCTGCACTGCGTGCAGAGCAATTCCGTGTTGCACATCACACATGAAAGGAGCCTTGATTTCCTTGATGGCACTCCAGAGAAACCCCAAGATCACTGTTTCAAGGCTAGAGGGATCCTGAGGTCACTGTAGCAACACGAAAGAGCTCCGTGGACCAAAAATCAACTCGAGATGAAAGGTTAGTCCCTGGCTTCGACTCCAGAGGAATACCACCTTACCACAAGTACCTCAAGAGGAGGCTTCTCTCAGCTCTAGGTATGTGAGAGGGACCCTGAGTTTGTGGCCTCAAGTGGAATGAACACCGGGATGCCCTGACTCGAAATAAGGCCGGATATCCCTGCAGTGACTCGAATGCAGGCTCGTCTTGCATCTCCCAAGACGACAGGATGTCTGAATCACCTGTGGAGACCACAGTGAAAGACCTAGTTCCCCACCTCATTGCGACCGGAGGCCTCACATCCTTTGAAAACTCCAGAGGTACGCGGACATCAGTGCCTCCAAAGGAGACGATGCCTGACTCCTTGTGAAACTTGATAGGAGTCCCAGGATTCCTGTGGCACGTGGAAAGGGACGCTTGGTCTCCCGCCTCAGCTGCAGAGGCGTCCCAATTGCCCTGCTAAGCCTCGAGGAGAATTCCGAGTTGTCCCTCGCAACTAGGCAGGAGTCCTGACGTCGCTGAACAAACACGTGTGTGGAAGGGCCAACCCCGTCGTAACTCGAGAATATACCCCAGCTTCCACCCGCAACTCGAGAAAAACCATGAGACTTCCCCCTCGCCGCGAGATGAGGCCCGATTCCCCTGCACTGCGTGCAGAGCAATTCCGTGTTGCACATCACACATGAAAGGAGCCTTGATTTCCTTGATGGCAATCCAGCGAAACCGCAAGAACACTGATCCAAAGTAGAGGGATCCTGAGGTCACTCTAGCAACACGAAAGAGCTCCGTGGACCAAAAATCAACTCGAGATGAGAGGTTAGTCCCTGGCTTCGACTCCAGAGGAATACCACCTTACCAAAATCACCTCAAGATAAGGCTTCTCTCAGCTCTAGGTATGTGAGAGGGACCCTGAGTTTGCAGTCTTGATTGGAATGGACACCGCGATGCCCTGCCTCGAAATAAGGCCGGGTATCCCTGCTGTGACTTGAATGCAGGCTCGTCTTGCATCTCCCAAGACGAAAGGATGTCTGAATCCCCTGTGGAGACCACAGAGAAAGACCTAGTTCCCCACCTCATCACGACCGGAGGCCTCACATCATTTGAAAACTCCAGAGGTACGCGGAGATCAGTGCCTACAAAGGAGACGATCCCTGACTACTCGTGAAACTTTATAGGAGTCCCAGGATTCCTGTGGCACTTGGAAAGGGACACTTGGTCTGCCGCCTCAGCTGGAGAGGCGTCCCAATTGCCCTGCCAAGCCTCGAGGAGAATCGCGAGTTGTTCCTCGCAACTAGGAAGGAGTCCTGACGTCGCTGAACAAACACGTGTGTGGAAGGCCCATCCCCGTCGTAACTCGAGAATATACCCCAGGTTCCCGCCGCAACACGAGAAAAACCATGAGACTTCCCCCTCGCCGCGAGATGACATCCGATTCCCCTGCACTGTGTGCAGAGCAATTCCGTGTTGCACATGACACATGAAAGGAGCCTTGATTTCCTTGATGGCACTCCAGGGAAACCCCAAGAACACTGTTTCAAGGCTAGAGGGATCCTGAGGTCACTGTAGCCATAAGAAATAGCTCCGGGGACCAATAATCAACTCGAGATGAGAGGTTAGTCCCTGGCTTCGACTCCAGAGGAATACCACCTTACCACAAGCACCTCAAGATAAGGCTTCTCTCAGCTCTAGGTATGTGAGAGGGACACTGAGTTTGCAGTCTTGAGTAAAATGGACACCGCGATGCCCTGCCTCGAAATAAGGCCGGATATCATTGCAGTGATTTGAATGCAGGCTCGTCTTGCATCTAACAAGATGAAAGGATGTCTGAATCCCCTGTGCAGACCACAGAGAAAGACCTAGTTCCCCAGCTCATTGCGACCGGAGGCCTCACATCCTTTGAAAACTCCAGAGGTACGCGGAGATCAGTGCCTCCAAAGGAGACGATGCCTGACTCCTCGTGAACCTTGATAGGAGTCCCAGGATTCCTGTGGCACGTGGAAAGGGACCCTTGGTCTCCCGCCTCAGCTGGAGAGGCGTCCCAATTGCCCTGCCAAGCCTCGAGGAGAATCCCGAGTTGTCTCTCGCAACTAGGCAGGAGTCCTGACGTCGCTGTACAAACACGTGTGTGGAAGGGCCATCACCGTCGTAACTCGAGAATATACCCCAGGTTCCCGCCGCAACTCGAGAAAAACCATGAGGCTTCCAACTCGCCGCCAGATGAGGCCCGATTCCCCTGCACTGCGTGCAGAGCAATACCGTGTTGAACATCACACATGAAAGGAGCCATGATTTCCTTGATGTCACTCCAGAGAAACCCCAGAACTCTGTTTCAAGGCTAGAAGGATCATGAGGTCACTCGGGCAACACGAAAGAGCTCCGTGGACCAAAAATCAACTCGAGATGAGAGGTTAGTCACTGGCTTCGACTCAAGAGGAATACCACCTTACCACAAGGACCACAAGAGGAGGCTTCTCTCAGCTCTGGGTATGTGAGAGGGACCCTGACTTTGCGGCCTCAAGTGGAATGGACATCGCGATGCCCTGACTCGAAATAAGGCCGGATATCCCTGCAGTGACTTGAATGCAGGCTCGTCTTGCATCTTCCAAGACAAAAGGATGTCTGAATCCCCTGTGGAGACCTCAGAGAAAGACCTAGTTCCCCACCTCATCGCGACCGGAGGCCTCACATCCTTTGAAAACTCCAGAGGTACGCGGAGGTCAGCGCCTCCAAAGGAGACGATGCCTGACTCCTCGTGAAACTTGATAGGAGTCCCAGGATTCCTGTGGCACGTGGAAAGGGAAACTTCGTTTCCCGCCTCAGCTGGAGAGGTGTCCCAATTGCCCTGCCAAGCCTCGAGGAGAATCCCGAGTTGTCCCTCGCAACTAGGCAGGAGTCCTGACGTCGCTGAACAAACACGTGTGTGGAAGGGCCATCCCCATCGGAACTCGAGAATATACCCCAGGTTCCCGCCGCAACTCGAGAAAAACCATGAGACTTCCCCTTCGCCACGAGATGAGGCCCGATTCCCCTGCA
The DNA here is from genome assembly GCF_910594005.1 of Cervus elaphus. Classification (NCBI taxonomy): domain Eukaryota; kingdom Metazoa; phylum Chordata; class Mammalia; order Artiodactyla; family Cervidae; genus Cervus; species Cervus elaphus. The sequence goes on along the minus strand of NC_057831.1, from coordinate 660,713 downwards.
CTGCGTGCAGAGCAATTCCGTGTTGCACATCACACATGAAAGGAGCCTTGATTTCCTTGATGGCACTCCAGAGAAAACGCAAGAACACTGTTTCAAGTCTAGAGGGATCCTGAGGTCACTGAGGCAACAGGAAAGAGCTCCGTGAACCAAAAATCAACTCGAGATGAGAGGTTAATCCCTGGCTTCGACTCCAGAGGAATACCACCTTACCACAAGCACCTCAAGAGGAGGCTTCTCTCAGCTCTAGGTATGTGAGAGGGACCCTGAGTTTGCGGCCTCAAGTGGAATGGACACCGCGATGCCCTGACTCGAAATAAGGCCGGATATCCCTAAAGTGACTTGAATGCAGGCTCGTCTTGCATCTCCCAAGACGAAAGAATGTCTGAATCCCCTGTGGAGACCACAGAGAAAGACCTAGTTCCCCACCTCATCGCGACCGGAGGCCTCACATCCTTTGAAAACTCCAGAGGTACGCGGAGATCAGTGCCTCCAAAGGAGACGATGCCTGACTCCTCGTGAAACTTGATAGGAGTCCCAGGATTCCTGTGTCACATGGAAAGGGACCCTTGGTCTCCCACCTTAGCTGGAGAGGCGTTCCAATTGCCCTGCCAAGCCTTGAGGAGAATCCCGAGTTGTCCCTCGCAACTAGGCAGGAGTCCTGACGTCGCTGAACAAACACGTGTGTGGAAGGGCCAACCCCGTCTTAACTCAAGAATATACCCCAGGTTCCCCCCGCAACTCGAGAAAAACCATGAGACTTCCCCCTCGCCGCAAGACGAGGCCCGATTCCCCTGCACTGCGTGGAGAGTATTTCCGTGTTGTACATCACACATGAAAGGAGACTTGAATTCCTTGATAGCACTCCAGAGAAACCGCAAGAACACTGTTTCAAGGCTAGACGCATCCTGAGGTCACTGTAGCAACACGAAAGAGCTCCGAGGACTAAAAATCAACTCGAGATGAGAGGTTAGTCCCTGGCTTCGACTCCAGAGGAATACCACCTTACCACAAGCACCTCAAGAGGAGTCTTCTCTCAGCTCTAGGTATGTGAGAGGGACACTGAGTTTGCAGTCTTGATTGGAATGGACACCGCGATGGCCTGGCTCGAAATAAGGCCGGATATCCCTGCAGTGACTTGAATGCAGGCTCGTCTTCATCTCCCATGACGACAGGATGTCTGAATCCCCTGTGGAGACCACAGAGAAAGACCTAGTTCCCCAAATCATCGCGATCGGAGGCCTCACATGCATTGAAAACTCCAGAGGTACGCGGAGATCAGTGCCTCCAAAGGAGACGATCCCTGACTACTCGTGAAACTTCATAGGAGTCCCAGGATTCCTGTGGCACGTGGAAAGGGACACTTGGTCTGCCGCATCAGCTGGAAAGGCGTCCCAATTGCCCTGCCAAGCCTCGAGGAGAATCCCGAGTTGTTCCTCGCAACTAGGCAGGAGTCCTGACTTCGCTGAACAAACACTTGTGTGGAAGGGCCATCCCCGTCGTAACTCGAGAATATACCCCAGGTTCCCGCCGCAACTCGAGAAAAACCATGAGACTTCCCCCTCGCCGTGAGATGACAAGCGATTCCCCTGCACTGTGTGCAGAGCAATTCCGTGTTGCACATCACACATGAAAGGAGCCTTGATTTCCTTGATTGCACTCCAGGGAAACCCCAAAAACACTGTTTCAAGGCTAGAGGGATCCTGAGGTCACTGTAGCCATAAGAAATAGCTCCGTGGACCAATAATCAACTCGAGATGAGAGGTTAGTCCCTGGCTTCGACTCCAGAGGAGTACCACCTTACCACAAGCATCACAAGAGGAGGCTTCTCTCAGCTCTAGGTATGTGAGAGGGACCCTGAGTTTGCGGCCTCAATTGGAATGGACACGGGATGCCCTGACTCGAAAAAAGGCCGGATATCCCTTCAGTGACTTGAATGCAAGTTCGTCTTGCATCTCCTAGACGAAAGGATGTCTGAATTCCCTGTTGAGGCCACAGAGTAAGACCTAGTTCCACACCTCATCGTGACCGGAGGCCTCACATCCTTTGAAAACTCCAGAGGTACGCGGAGATCAGTGCCTCCAAAGGAGACGATGCCTGACTCCTCGTGAAACTTGATAGGAGTCCCAGGATTCCTGTGGCACGTGGACAGGGACCCTTGGTCTCCCACCTTACTGGAGAGGCGTTCCAATTGCCCTGGCAAGCCTTGAGGAGAATCCCGAGTTGTCCCTCGCAACTAGGCAGGAGTCCTGACGTCGCTGAACAACCACGTGTGTGGAAGGGCCATCCCCGTCGTAACTCGAGAATATACCCCAGGTTCAAGCCGCAACTCGAGAAAAACCATGAGACTTCTCCCTCGCCTCGAGATGAGGCCCGATTCCCCTGCACTGCGTGCAGAGCAATTCCGTGTTGCACATCACACATGAAAGGAGCCTTGATTTCCTTGATGGCACTCCAGAGAAACCCCAAGATCACTGTTTCAAGGCTAGAGGGATCCTGAGGTCACTGTAGCAACACGAAAGAGCTCCGTGGACCAAATATCAACTCGAGATGAAAGGTTAGTCCCTGGCTTCGACTCCAGAGGAATACAACCTTACCACAAGCACCTCAAGAGGAGGCCTCTCTCAGCTCTAGGTATGTGAGAGGGACCCTGAGTTTGTGGCCTCAAGTGGAATGGACACGGGGATGCCCTGACTCGAAATAAGGCCGGATATCCCTGCAGTGACTTGAATGCAGGCTCGTCTTGCATCTCCCAAGACGAAAGGATGTCTGAATCCCCTGTGGAGAACACAGAGAAAGACCGAGTTCCCCACATCATTGCGACCGGAGGCCTCAAATCCTTTGAAAACTCCAGAGGTACGCAGAGATCAGTGCCTCCAAAGGAGACGATGCCTCACTGCTCGAGAACCTTGATAGGAGTCCCAGGATTACTGTGGCACGTGGAAAGGGACCCTTGGTCTCCCGCCTCAGCTGGAGAGGTGTCCCAATTGCCCTGCCACGCCTCGAGGAGAATCTCGAGTTGTCCCTCGCAACTAGGCAGGAGTCCTGACGTCGCTGAACAAACACTTGTGTGGAAGGGCCATCCCCGTCTTAACTCGAGAATATACCCCAGGTTCCGGCCGCAACTCGAGAAAAACCATGAGACTTCCCCCTCGCCGCGAGATGAGGCCCGATTCCCCTGCACTGCGTGCAGAGCAATTCCGTGTTGCACATCACACATGAAAGGAGCCTTGATTTCCTCGATGGCACTCCAGAGAAACCCCAAGAACACTGTTTCAAGGCTAGACTGATCCTGAGGTCACTGTAGCAAAAAGAAAGAGCTCCGTGGACCAAGAATCAACTCGACATGAGAGGTTAGTCCCTGGCTTCGACTCCAGAGGAATACCACCTTACCAGAAGCACCTCAAGAGGAGGCTTCTCTCAGCTCTAGGTATGTGAGAGGGACCCTGAGTTTGCGGACTCAAGTGGAATGGACACCGCGATGCCCTGACTCGAAATAAGGCCGGATATCCCTGCAGTGACTTGAATGCAGGCTCGTCTTGAATCTCCCAAAACGAAAGGATGTCTGAATCCCCTGTGCAGACCACAGAGAAAGACCTAGTTCCCAACCTCATTGCGACCGGAGGCCTCACATCCTTTGAAAACTCCAGAGGTACGCGGAGATTAGTGCCTCCAAAGGAGACGATGCCTGACTCCTCGTGAAACTTGATAGGAGTCCCAGGATTCCTGTGGCACGTGAAAAGGGACCCTTGGTCTCCCGCCTCAGCTGGAGAGGCGTCCCAATTGCCCTGCCAAGCCTCGAGGAGAATCTCAAGTTGTCCCTCGCAACTAGGCAGGAGTCCTGACGTTCCTGAACCAACACGTGTGTGGAAAGGCCATCCCCGTCGTAACTCGAGAATATACCCCAAGTTCCCGCCGCAACTCGAGAAAAACCATGAGACTTCCCCCTCGCCGCGAGATGAGGCCCGATTCCCCTGCACTGCGTGCAGAGCAATTCCGTGTTGCACATCACACATGAAAGGAGCCTTGATTTCCTTGATGGCACTCCAGAGAAACCCCAAGAACACTGTTTCAAGGCTAGAGGGATCCTGAGGTCACTGTAGCAACACAAAAGAGCTCCGTGGACCAAGAATCAACTCGAGATGAGAGGCTAGTCCCTGGCTTCGACTCCAGAGGAATACAACCTTACCAAAGCACCTCAAGAGGAGGCTTCTCTCAGCTCTAGGTATGTGAGAGGGACCCTGAGTTTGCGGCCTCAAGTGGAATGGACACCGCGATGCCCTGACTCAAAATAAGGCCGGATATCCCTGCAGTGACTTGAATGCAGGCTCGTCTTGCATCTCCCAAGACGAAAGGATGTCTGAATCCCCTGTGGAGACCACAGAGAAAGACCTAGTTCCCCACCTCATCGCGAGCGGAGGCCTCACATCCTTTGAAAACTCCAGAGGTACGCGGAGATCAGTGCGTCCAAAGGAGACGATGCCTGACTCCTCGTGAAACTTGATAGGAGTCCCAGGATTCCTGTGGCACGTGGAAAGGGACTCTTGGTCTCCTGCCTCAGCTGGAGAGGCGTCCCAATTGCCCTGCCAAGCCTCGAGGAGAATCCCGAGTTGTCCCTCGCAACTAGGCAGGAGTCCTGACGTCGCTGAACAAACACGTGTGTGGAAGGGCCATCCCCGTTGTAACTCGAGAATATACCCCAGGTTCCCGACGCAACTCGAGAAAAACCATGAGACTTCACCCTCGCCGCAAGATGAGGACCGATTCCCCTGCACTGCATGCAGAGCAATTCCGTGTTGCACATCACACATGAAAGGATCCTTGATTTCCTTGAAGGCACTCCAGAGAAACCCCAAGAACACTGTTTCAAGGCTAAAGGGATCCTGAGGTCACTGTAGCAACACAAAAGAGCTCCGTGGACCAAAAATCAACTCGAGATGAGAGGTTAGTCCCTGGCTTCGACTCCAGAGGAATACCACCTTACAACAAGCACCTCAAGAGGAGGCTTCTCTCAGCTCTAGGTATGTGAGAGGGACCCTGAGTTTGCGGCCTCAAGTGGAATGGACACGGGGATGCCCTGACTCGAAATATGGCGGGATATCCCTGCAGTGACTTGAATGCAGGCTCGTCTTGCATCTCCCAAGACGAAAGGAAGTGTGAATCCCCTGTGGAGACCACAGAGAAAGACTAGTTCCCCACCTCATCGCGACCGGAGGCCTCACATCCTTTGAAAACTCCAGAGGTACACGGAGATCAGTGCCTCCAAAGGAGACGAGGCCTGACTCCTCGTGAAACTTGATAGGAGTCCCAGGATTCCTGTTGCCCGTGGAAAGGGACCCTTGGTCTCCCGCCGCAGCTGCAGAGGCGTCCCAATTGCCCTGCCAAGCCTCGAGGAGAATCAGGAGTTGTCCCTCGCAACTAGTCAGGAGTCCTGACGTCGCTGAACAAACACGTGTGTGGAAGGGCCATCCCCGTCGTAACTCGAGAACATACCCCAGGTTCCCGGCGCAACTCGAGAAAAACCATGAGACTTCCCCCTCGCCGCGAGATGAGGCCCGATTCCCCTGCACTGCATGAAGAGCAATTCCGTGTTGCACATGGCACATGAAAGGAGCCTTGATTTCCTTGATGGCACTCCAGAGAAACCACAAGAACACTGTTTCAAGGCTAGAGGGATCCTGAGGTCACTGCAGCAACACAAAAGAGCTCTGTGGACCAAAAATCAACTCGAGATGAGAGGTTAGTCCCTGGCTTCGACTCCAGAGGAATACCACCTTACCACAAGCACCTCAAGAGTAGGCCTCTCTCAGCTCTAGGTATGTGAGAGGGACCCTGAGTTTGTGGCCTCAAGTGGAATGGACACGGGGATGCCCTGACTCGAAATAAGGCCGGATATTCCTGCAGTGACTTGAATGCAGGCTCGTCTTGCATCTCCCAAGACGAAAGGTTGTCTGAATCCCCTGTGGAGACCACAGAGAAAGACCTAGTTCCCCACCACATCACGACCGGAGGCCTCACATCCTTTGAAAACTCCAGAGGTACACGGAGGTCAGTGCCTCCAAAGGAGACGATGCCTGACTTCTCGTGAATCTTGAAAGGAGTCCCAGGATTCATGTGGCAGGTGGAAAGGGACCCTTGGTCTCGCGACTCAGATGGAGAGGCGTCCCAATTGCCCTGCCAAGCCTTGAGGATAATCCCGAGTTGTCCCTCGCAACAAGGCGGGAGTCCTGACGTCGCTGAACAAACACGTGTGTTTAAGGGCCATCCCCGTTGTAACTCGAGAATATACCACAGGTTCCCGCTGCAACTCGAGAAAAACCATGAGGCTTCCCCCTCGCCGCCAGATGAGGCCCGATTCCCCTGCACTGACTGAAGAGCAATTCCGTGTTGCACATCACACATGAAAGGAGCCTTGATTTCCTAGATGGCACTCCAGAGAAACCCCAAGAAAACTGTTTCAAGGCTAGAGGGATCCTGAGGTCACTGTAGCAACACGAAAGAGCTCCATGGACCAAAAATCAACTCGAGATGAGAGGTTAGTCCCTGGCTTCGACCCCAGAGGAATACCACCTTACCACAAGCACCTCAAGAGGAGGCATCACTCAGCTCTAGGTATGTGAGAGGGACCCTGAGTTTGCGGCCTCAGGTGGAATGGACACAGAGATGCCCTGACTCGAAATAAGGCCGAGTATCCCTGCAGTGACTTGAATGCAGGCTCGTCTTGCATCTCCCAAGACGAAAGGATGTCTGAATCCCCTGTGGAGACCACAGAGAAAGACCTAGTTCCCCACCTCATCGAGACCGGAGGCCTCACATCCTTTGAAAACTCCAGAGGTACGCGGAGATCAGTGCCTCCAAAGGAGACGATGCCTGACTCCTCGTGAAACTTGATAGGAGTCCCAGGATTCCTGTGGCACGTGGAAAGGGACCCTTGGCCTCGCGCCTCAGCTGGAGAGGCATCCCAATTGCCCTGCGAAGCCTCGGGGAGAATAACGAGTTGTCCCTCGCAACTAGGCAGGAGTCCTGACGTCGCTGAACAAACACGTGTGTGGACGGGTCATCCCCGTCGTAACTCGAGAATATACCCCAGGTTCCCGCCGCAATTCGAGAAAAACGATGAGACTTCCCCCTCGCCGCGAGATGAGGCCTGATTCCCCCGCACTGTGTGCAGCGCAATTCCGTGTTACACATCACACAGGATAGGAGCCTTGATTTCCTTGATGGCACTCCAGAGAAACCCCAAGAACACTGTTTCAAGGATAGAGGGATCCTGAGGTCACTGTAGCAACATGAAAGAGCTCCGTGGACCAAAAATCAACTCGAGATGAGAGGTTAGTACCTGGCTTCGACTCCAGAGGAATACCACCTTACCACAAGCACCACAAGAGGAGGCTTCTCTCAGCTCTAGGTATGTGAGAGGGACACTGAGTTTGCGGCCTCAAGTGGAATGGACACCGCGATGCCCTGACTCAAAATAAGGCCGGATATCCCTGCAGTGACTTGAATGCAGGCTCTTCTTGCTTCTCCCAAGACGAAAGTATGTCTAAATCCCCTGTGGAGACCACAGAGAAAGACCTAGTTCCCCACCTCATCGAGACCGGAGGCCTCACATCCTTTGAAAACTCCAGAGGTACGCAGAGATCAGTGCCTCCAAAGGAGACGATGCCTGACTCCTCGTGAAACTTGATAGGAGTCCCAGGATTCCTGTGGCATGTGGGAAGGGCCCATTGGTACCCGTCTCAGCTGGAGAGGCGTCCCAATTGCCCTGCCAAGCCTCGAGGAGAATCCCGAGTTGTCTCTCGCAACTAGGCAGGAGTCCTGACGTCGCTGAACAAACACGTGTGTGGAAGGGCCATCCCCGTCGTAACTCGAGAATATACCCCAGGTTCCCGCCGCAACTCGAGAAAAACCATGAGACTTCCACCTCGCCGTGATAGGAGGACCGATTCCCCTGCTCGGCGTGTAGAGCAATTCCGTGTTGCACATCACACAGGAAAGGAGCCTTGATTTCCTTGATGGCACTCCAGAGAAACCCCAAGAACACTGTTTCACGGCTAGAGGGATCCTGAGGTCACTGTAGCAACACGAAAGAGCTCTGTGAACCAATAATCAACTCGAGATGAGAAGTTAGTCCCTGGCTTTGACTCCAGAGGAATACCACCTTACCACAAGCACCTCAAGAGGAGGCTTCTCTCAGCTCTAGGTATATGAGAGGGACCCTGAGATTCGGCCTCAAGTGAAATGGACACCGCGATGCCCTGACTAGATATAACGCCGAATATCCCTGCAGTGACTTGAATGCAGGCTCGACTTGCATCTCCCAAGACGAAAGGATGTCTGAATCCCCTGTGGAGACCACAGAGAAAGACCTAGTTCCCCACCTCATCGCGATCGGAGGCCTCACATCCTTTGAAAACTCCAGAGGTACGTGGAGATCAGTGCCTCCATAGGAGACGATGCCTGACTCCTCGTGAAACTTGATAGGAGTCCCAGGATACCTGTGGCACGTGGAAAGGGACCCTTGGTCTCCCGCCTCAGCTGGAGAGGCGTCCCAATTGCCCTGCCAAGCCTCGAGGAGAATCCCGAGTTGTCCCTCGCAACTAGGCAGGAGTCCTGACGTCGCTGAACAAACACGTGTGTGGAAGGGCCATCCCCGTTGTAACTCGAGAATATACCCCAGGTTCCCGCCGCAACTCGAGAAAAACCATGAGACTTCCCCCTCGCCGCGAGATGAGGCCCGATTCCCCCGCACTGCGTGCAGAGCAATTTCGTGTTGCACATCACACATGAAAGGAGCCTTGATGTCCTTGATGGCACTCCAGAGAAACCCCAAGAACACTGTTTCAAGGCTAGAGGGATCCTGAGGTCACTGTAGCAACACGAAAGAGCTCCGTGGACCAAAAATCAACTCGAGATGAGAGGTTAGTCCCTGTCTTCGACTCCAGAGGAATACCACCTTACCACAAGCACCTCAAGAGGAGGCTTCTCTCAGCTCTAGGTATGTGAGAGGGACCCTGAGTTTGCGGCCTCAAGTGGAATGGACACCGCGATGCCCTGACTCGAAATAAGGCCGGATATCGCTGCAGTGACTTGAATGCAGGATCGTCTTGCATCTGCCAGGACGAAAGTTTGTGTGAAATCCCTGTGGAGACCACAGAGAAAGAACTCGTTCCCCACCTCATCGCGACCGGTAGCCTCACATCCTTTGAAAACTCCAGAGGTACGCGGAGATCAGTGCCTCCAAAGGAGACGATGCCTGACTCCTCGTGAAACTTGATAGGAGTCCCAGGATTCCTGTTGCCCGTGGAAAGGGACCCTTGGTGTCCCGCCTCAGCTGGAGAGGAGTCCCAATTGCTCTGCCAAGCCTCGAGGAGAATCCCGAGTTGACCCTCGCAACTAGGCAGGAGTCCTGGCGTCGCTGAAGAAACACGTGTGTGGAAGGGCTATCCCCGTTGTAACTCGAGAGTATACCCCAGGTTCCCGCCGCAACTGGAGAAAAACCATGAGACTTCCCCCTCGTCGTGAGATGTGGCCCGATTCCCCTGCAATGCATGCAGAGCAATTCCGTGTTGCACATCACACATGAAAGGAGCCTTGATTTCCTTGATGGCACTCCAGAGAAACCCCATGAACACTGTTTCAAGGCTAGAGGGATCCTGAGGTCTCTGTAGCAACACCAAAGAGCTCCGTGGACCAAAAATCAACTCGAGATGAGAGGTTAGTCACTGGCTTCGGCTCCAGAGGAATACCACCTTACCACAAGCACCTCCAGAGGAGGCTTCTCTCAGCTCTAGGTATGTGAGAGGGACCCTGAGATACGGCCTCAAGTGGAATGGACACTGCGATGCCCTGACTCGAAATAAGGCCGGATATCCCTGCAGTGACTTGAATGCAGGCTCGTCTTGCATCTCCCAAGACGAAAGGATGTCTGAATCCCCTGTGGAGACCACAGAGAAAGACCTAGTTCCCCACCTCATTGCGACCAGAGGCCTCACATCCTTTGAAAACTCCAGAGGTACGCGGAGATCAGTGCCTCCAAATGAGACGATGCCTGACTTCTCGTGAAACTTGATAGGAGTCCCAGGATTCCTGTGGCACGTGGACAGGGACCCTTGGTCTCCCACCTTACTGGAGAGGCGTTCCAATTGCCCTTCCAAGCCTTGAAGAGAATCCCGAGTTGTCCCTCGGAACTAGGCAGGAGTCCTGACGTCGCTGAACAAACACATGTGTGGAAGGGCCGTCCCCGTTGTAACTCGAGAATATACCCCAGGTTCCCCCCGCAACTCGAGAAACACCATGAGACTTGCCCCTCGCCGCAAGATGAGTCCCGATTCCCATGCACTGCGTGGAGAGCAATTCCGTGTTGTACATCACACAGGAAAGGAGCCTTGATTTCCTTGATGGCACTCCAGAGAAACCCCAAGAACACTGTTTCACGGCTAGAGGGATCCTGAGGTCACTGTAGCAACACGAAAGAGCTCTGTGAACCAATAATCAACTCGAGATGAGAAGTTAGTCCCTGGCTTTGACTCCAGAGGAATACCACCTTACCACAAGCACCTCAAGAGGAGGCTTCTCTCAGCTCTAGGTATATGAGAGGGAACCTGATATTTGGCCTCAAGTGAAATGGACACCGCGTTGCCCTGACTAGATATAACGCCGAATATCCCTGCAGTGACTTGAATGCAGGCTCGACTTGCATCTCCCAAGACGAAAGGATGTCTGAATCCCCTGTGGAGACCACAGAGAAAGACCTAGTTCCCCACCTCATCGCGACCGGAGGCCTCACATCCTTTGAAAACTCCAGAGGTGCGCGGAGATCAGTGCCTCCATAGGAGACGATGCCTGACTCCTCGTGAAACTTGATAGGAGTCCCAGGATTCCTGTGGCACGTGGAAAGGGACCCTTGGTCTCCTGCCTCAGCTGGAGAGGCGTCCCAATTGCCCTGCCAAGCCTCGAGGAGAATCCGAGTTGTCCCTCGCAACTAGGCAGGAGTCCTGACGTGGCTGAACAAACACATGTGTGGAAGGGCCATCCCCGTTGTAACTCGAGAATATACCCGAGGTTCCCGCCGCAACTCGAGAAAAACCATGAGACTTCCCCCTCGCCGCGAGATGAGGCCCGATTCCCCCGCACTGCGTGCAGAGCAATTTCGTGTTGCACATCACACATGGAAGGAGCCTTGATGTCCTTGATGGCACTCCAGAGAAACCCCAAGAACACTGTTTCAAGGCTAGAGGGATCCTGAGGTCACTGTAGCAACACGAAAGAGCTTCGTGGACCAAAAATCAACTCGAGATGTGAGGTTAGTCCCTGGCTTCGACTCCAGAGGAATACCACCTTACCACAAGCACCTCAAGAGGAGGCTTCTCTCAGCTCTAGGTATGTGAGAGGGACCCTGAGTTTGTGGCCTCAAGTGGAATGGACACGGGGATGCCCTGACTCGAAACATGGCGGGATATCCCTGCAGTGACTTGAATGCAGGCTCGTCTTGCATCTCCCAAGACGAAAGGAAGTGTGAATCCCCTGTGGAGACCACAGAGAAAGACTAGTTCCCCACCTCATCGCGACCGGAGGCCTCACATCCTTTGAAAACTCCAGAGGTACACGGAGAACAGTGCCTCCAAAGGAGACGAGGCCTGACTCCTCGTGAAACTTGATAGGAGTCCCAGGATTCCTGTTGCCCGTGGAAAGGGACCCTTGGTCTCCCGCCTCAGCTGCAGAGGCGTCCCAATTGCCCTGCCAAGCCTCGAGGAGAATCAGGAGTTGTCCCTCGCAACTAGTCAGGAGTCCTGACTTCGCTGAACAAACACGTGTGTGGAAGGGCCATCCCCGTCGTAACTCGAGAACATACCCCAGGTTCCCGGCGCAACTCGAGAAAAACCATGAGACTTCCCCCTCGCCACGAGATGAGGCCCGATTCCCCTGCACTGCATGAAGAGCAATTCCGTGTTGCACATGGCACATGAAAGGAGCCTTGATTTCCTTGATGGCACTCCAGAGAAACCACAAGAACACTGTTTCAAGGCTAGAGGGATCCTGAGGTCACTGCAGCAACACAAAAGAGCTCTGTGGACCAAAAATCAACTCGAGATGAGAGGTTAGTCCCTGGCTTCGACTCCAGAGGAATACCACCTTACCACAAGCACCTCAAGAGTAGGCCTCTCTCAGCTCTAGGTATGTGAGAGGGACCCTGAGTTTGTGGCCTCAAGTGGAATGGACACGGGGATGCCCTGACTCGAAATAAGGCCGGATATTCCTGCAGTGACTTGAATGCAGGCTCGTCTTGCATCTCCCAAGACGAAAGGTTGTCTGAATCCCCTGTGGAGACCACAGAGAAAGACCTAGTTCCCCACCACATCACGACCGGAGGCCTCACATCCTTTGAAAACTCCAGAGGTACACGGAGGTCAGTGTCTCCAAAGGAGACGATGCCTGACTTCTCGTGAATCTTGAAAGGAGTCCCAGGATTCATGTGGCAGGTGGAAAGGGACCCTTGGTCTCGCGACTCAGATGGAGAGGCGTCCCAATTGCCCTGCCAAGCCTTGAGGATAATCCCGAGTTGTCCCTCGCAACTAGGCGGGAGTCCTGACGTCGCTGAACAAACACGTGTGTGGAAGGGCCATCCCCGTCGTAACTCGAGAATATACCACAGGTTCCCGCTGCAACTCGAGAAAAACCATGAGGCTTCCCCCTCGCCGCCAGATGAGGCCCGATTCCCCTGCACTGACTGAAGAGCAATTCCGTGTTGCACATCACACATGAAAGGAGCCTTGATTTCCTAGATGGCACTCCAGAGAAACCCCAAGAAAACTGTTTCAAGGCTAGAGGGATCCTGAGGTCACTGTAGCAACACGAAAGAGCTCCATGGACCAAAAATCAACTCGAGATGAGAGGTTAGTCCCTGGCTTCGACCCCAGAGGAATACCACCTTACCACAAGCACCTCAAGAGGAGGCATCACTCAGCTCTAGGTATGTGAGAGGGACCCTGAGTTTGCGGCCTCAGGTGGAATGGACACAAAGATGCCCTGACTCGAAATAAGGCCGAGTATCCCTGCAGTGACTTGAATGCAGGCTCGTCTTGCATCTCCCAAGACGAAAGGATGTCTGAATCCCCTGTGGAGACCACAGAGAAAGACCTAGTTCCCCACCTCATCGAGACCGGAGGCCTCACATCCTTTGAAAACTCCAGAGGTACGCGGAGATCAGTGCCTCCAAAGAAGACGATGCCTGACTCCTCGTGAATCTTGATAGGAGTCCCAGGATTCCTGTGGCACGTGGAAAGGGACCCTTGGCCTCGCGCCTCAGCTGGAGAGGCATCCCAATTGCCCTGCGAAGCCTCGGGGAGAATAACGAGTTGTCCCTCGCAACTAGGCAGGAGTCCTGACGTCGCTGAACAAACACGTGTATGGACGGGTCATCCCCGTCGTAACTCGAGAATATACCCCAGGTTCCCGCCGCAATTCGAGAAAAACGATGAGACTTCCCCCTCGCCGCGAGATGAGGCCTGATTCCCCCGCACTGTGTGCAGCGCAATTCCGTGTTACACATCGCACAGGAAAGGAGCCTTGATTTCCTTGATGGCACTCCAGAGAAACCCCAAGAACACTGTTTCAAGGATAGAGGGATCCTGAGGTCACTGTAGCAACATGAAAGAGCTCCGTGGACCAAAAATCAACTCGAGATGAGAGGTTAGTACCTGGCTTCGACTCCAGAGGAATACCACCTTACCACAAGCACCACAAGAGGAGGCTTCTCTCAGCTCTAGGTATGTGAGAGGGACACTGAGTTTGCGGCCTCAAGTGGAATGGACACCGCGATGCCCTGACTCAAAATAAGGCCGGATATCCCTGCAGTGACTTGAATGCAGGCTCTTCTTGCTTCTCCCAAGACGAAAGTATGTCTAAATCCCCTGTGGAGACCACAGAGAAAGACCTAGTTCCCCACCTCATCGAGACCGGAGGCCTCACATCCTTTGAAAACTCCAGAGGTACGCAGAGATCAGTGCCTCCAAAGGAGACGATGCCTGACTCCTCGTGAAACTTGATAGGAGTCCCAGGATTCCTGTGGCATGTGGGAAGGGCCCATTGGTACCCGTCTCAGCTGGAGAGGCGTCCCAATTGCCCTGCCAAGCCTCGAGGAGAATCCCGAGTTGTCTCTCGCAACTAGGCAGGAGTCCTGACGTCGTTGAACAAACACGTGTGTGGAAGGGCCATCCCCGTCGTAACTCGAGAATATACCCCAGGTTCCCGCCGCAACTCGAGAAAAACCATGAGACTTCCACCTCGCCGTGATAGGAGGACCGATTCCCCTGCTCGGCGTGTAGAGCAATTCCGTGTTGCACATCACACAGGAAAGGAGCCTTGATTTCCTTGATGGCACTCCAGAGAAACCCCAAGAACACTGTTTCACGGCTAGAGGGATCCTGAGGTCACTGTAGCAACACGAAAGAGCTCTGTGAACCAATAATCAACTCGAGATGAGAAGTTAGTCCCTGGCTTTGACTCCAGAGGAATACCACCTTACCACAAGCACCTCAAGAGGAGGCTTCTCTCAGCTCTAGGTATATGAGAGGGACCCTGAGATTCGGCCTCAAGTGAAATGGACACCGCGATGCCCTGACTAGATATAACGCCGAATATCCCTGCAGTGACTTGAATGCAGGCTCGACTTGCATCTCCCAAGAAGAAAGGATGTCTGAATCCCCTGTGGAGACCACAGAGAAAGACCTAGTTCCCCACCTCATCGCGATCGGAGGCCTCACATCCTTTGAAAACTCCAGAGGTACGTGGAGATCAGTGCCTCCATAGGAGACGATGCCTGACTCCTCGTGAAACTTGATAGGAGTCCCAGGATACCTGTGGCACGTGGAAAGGGACCCTTGGTCTCCCGCCTCAGCTGGAGAGGCGTCCCAATTGCCCTGCCAAGCCTCGAGGAGAATCCCGAGTTGTCCCTCGCAACTAGGCAGGAGTCCTGACGAGGCTGAACAAACACGTGTGTGGAAGGGCCATCCCCGTTGTAACTCGAGAATATACCCCAGGTTCCCGCCGCAACTCGAGAAAAACCATGAGACTTCCCCCTCGCCGCGAGATGAGGCCCGATTCCTCCGCACTGCGTGCAGAGCAATTTCGTGTTGCACATCACACATGAAAGGAGCCTTGATGTCCTTGATGGCACTCCAGAGAAACCCCAAGAACACTGTTTCAAGGCTAGAGGGATCCTGAGGTCACTGTAGCAACACGAAAGAGCTCCGTGGACCAAAAATCAACTCGAGATGAGAGGTTAGTCCTTGTCTTCGACTCCAGAGGAATACCACCTTACCACAAGCACCTCAAGAGGAGGCTTCTCTCAGCTCTAGGTATGTGAGAGGGACCCTGAGTTTGCGGCCTCAAGTGGAATGGACACCGCGATGCCCTGACTCGAAATAAGGCCGGATATCGCTGCAGTGACTTGAATGCAGGATCGTCTTGCATCTGCCAGGACGAAAGTTTGTGTGAAATCCCTGTGGAGACCACAGAGAAAGAACTCGTTCCCCACCTCATCGCGACCGGTAGCCTCACATCCTTTGAAAACTCCAGAGGTACGCGGAGATCAGTGCCTCCAAAGGAGACGATGCCTGACTCCTCGTGAAACTTGATAGGAGTCCCAGGATTCCTGTGGCACGTGGAAAGGGATCCTTGGTGTCCCGCCTCAGCTGGAGAGGAGTCCCAATTGCTCTGCCAAGCCTCGAGGAGAATCCCGAGTTGACCCTCGCAACTAGGCAGGAGTCCTGGCGTCGCTGAAGAAACACGTGTGTGGAAGGGCTATCCCCGTTGTAACTCGAGAGTATACCCCAGGTTCCCGCCGCAACTGGAGAAAAACCATGAGACTTCCCCCTCGTCGTGAGATGAGGCCCGATTCCCCTGCAATGCATGCAGAGCAATTCCGTGTTGCACATCACACATGAAAGGAGCCTTGATTTCCTTGATGGCACTCCAGAGAAACCCCATGAACACTGTTTCAAGGCTAGAGGGATCCTGAGGTCTCTGTAGCAACACCAAAGAGCTCCGTGGACCAAAAATCAACTCGAGATGAGAGGTTAGTCACTGGCTTCGGCTCCAGAGGAATACCACCTTACCACAAGCACCTCCAGAGGAGGCTTCTCTCAGCTCTAGGTATGTGAGAGGGACCCTGAGATACGGTCTCAAGTGGAATGGACACTGCGATGCCCTGACTCGAAATAAGGCCGGATATCCCTGCAGTGACTTGAATGCAGGCTCGTCTTGCATCTCCCAAGACGAAAGGATGTCTGAATCCCCTGTGGAGATCACAGAGAAAGACCTAGTTCCCCACCTCATTGCGACCAGAGGCCTCACATCCTTTGAAAACTCCAGAGGTACACGGAGATCAGTGCCTCCAAATGAGACGATGCCTGACTCCTCGTGAAACTTGATAGGAGTCCCAGGATTCCTGTGGCACGTGGACAGGGACCCTTGGTCTCCCACCTTACTGGAGAGGCGTTCCAATTGCCCTTCCAAGCCTTGAAGAGAATCCCGAGTTGTCCCTCGGAACTAGGCAGGAGTCCTGACGTCGCTGAACAAACACATGTGTGGAAGGGCCGTCCCCGTTGTAACTCGAGAATATACCCCAGGTTCCCCCCGCAACTCGAGAAACACCATGAGACTTCCCCCTCGCCGCAAGATGAGTCCCGATTCCCATGCATTGCGTGGAGAGCAATTCCGTGTTGTACATCACACAAGAAAGGAGCCTTGATTTCCTTGATGGCACTCCAGAGAAACCACAAGAACACTGTTTCAAGGCTAGAAGCATCCTGAGGTCACGGTAGCAACACGAAAGAGCTCCGAGGACTAAAAATCAACTCGAGATGAGAGGTTAGTCCCTGGCTTCGACTCCAGAGGAATACCACCTTACCACAAGCACCTCAAGAGGAGGCTTCTCTCAGCTGTAGGTATGTGAGAGGGACCCTGAGTTTGCAGTCTTGAGTGGAATGGACACCGCGATGCCCTGCCTCGAAATAAGGCCGGATATCCCTGCAGTGATTTGAATGCAGGCTCGTCTTGCATCTAACAAGATGAAAGGATGTCTGAATCCCCTGTGGAGACCACAGAGAAAGACCTAGTTCCCCACCTCATCGCGACCGGAGGCCTCACATCCTTTGAAAACTCCATAGGTACGCGGAGATCAGTGCATCCAAAGGAGACGATGCCTGACTACTCGTGAAACTTGATAGGAGTCCCAGGATTCCTGTGGCACGTGGAAAGGGACCCTTGGTCTCCCACCTCAACTGGAGAGGCGTCCCAATTGCCCTGCCAAGCCTGGAGGAGAATCCCGAGTTGTCCCTCGCAACTAGGCAGGAGTCCTGACGTCGCTGAACAAACACGTGTGTGGAAGGGCCAACCGCGTCGTAACTCAAGAATATACCCCAGCTTCCACCCGCAACTCGAGAAAAACCATAAGACTTCCCCCTCGCCGCGAGATGAGGCCCGATTCCCCTGCACTGCGTGCAGAGCAATTCCGTGTTGTACATCACACATGAAAGGAGCCTTGATTTCCTTGATGGCACTCCAGAGGAACCCCAAGAACACTGTTTCAAGGCTAGAGGGATCCTGAGGTCACTGTAGCAACACGAAAGAGCTCCGTGGACCAAAAATCAACTCGAGATGAGAGGTTAGTCCCTGGCTTCGACTCCAGAGGAATACCACCTTTCCACAAGCACCTCAAGATAAGGCTTCTCTCAGCTCTAGGTATGTGAGAGGGACCCTGAGTTTGCAGTCTTGATTGGAATGGACACCGCAATGCCCTGGCTCGAAATAAGGCTGGATATCCCTGCAGTGACTTGAATGCAGGCTCGTCTTGCATCTCCCAAGGCGACAGGATGTCTGAATCCCCTGTGGAGACCACAGAGAAAGACCCAGTTCCCCACCTCATCGCGACTGGAGGCCTCACATCCTTTGAAAACTCCAGAGGTACGCGGAGATCAGTGCCTCCAAAGGAGACGATCCCTGACTCCTCGTGAAACTTCATAGGAGTCCCAGGATTCCTGTGGCACGGGGAAAGGTACCCTTGGTCTGCCGCCTCAGCTGAAGAGGCGTCCCAATTGCCCTGCAAAGCCTCGAGGAGAACCCCGAATTGTTCCTCGCAACTAGGCAGGAGTCCTGACGTCGCTGAACAAACACGTGTGTGGAAGGGCCATCCCCGTCGGAACTCGAGAATATACCCCAAGTTCCCGCCGCAACACGAGAAAAACCATGAGGCTTCCCCCTCGCCGCGAGATGAGGCTCGATTCCCCTGCACTGTGTGCAGAGCAATTCCGTGTTGCACATCACACATGAAAGGAGCCTTGATTTCCTTGATGGCACTCCAGGGAAACCCCAAGAACACTGTTTCAAGGCTAGAGGGATCCTGAGGTCACTGTAGCCATAAGAAATAGCTCCGGGGACCAATAATCAACTCGAGATGAGAGGTTAGTCCCTGGCTTCGACTCCAGAGGAATACCACCTTACCACCAGCACCTCAAGATAAGGCTTCTCTCAGCTCTAGGTATGTGAGAGGGACCCTGAGTTTGCAGCCTCGAGTGGAATGGACACCGCGATGCCCTGGCTCGAAATAAGGCCGGATATCCATGCAGTGACTTGAATGCAGGTTCGTCTTGCATCTCCCTAGACGAAAAGATGTCTGAATTCCCTGTTGAGGCCACAGAGAAAGACCTAGTTCCACACCTCATCGTGACCGGAGGCCTCACATTTTTTGAAAACTCCAGAGGTACGTGGAGATCAGTGCCTCCAAAGGAGACGATGCCTGACTCCTCGTGAAATTAATAGGAGTCCCAGGATTCCTGTGGCACCTGGAAAGGGACCCTTGGTGTCCCGCCTCAGGTGGAGAGGCGTCCCAATTGCTCTGCCAAGCCTCGAGGAGAATCCCGAGTTGTCCCTCGCAACTAGGCAGGAGTCCTGACGTCGCTGAACAAACACGTGTGTCGAAGGGCCATCCCCGTCGTAACTCGAGAATATACCCCAGGTTCCCGCCGCAACTCGAGAAAAACCATGAGACTTCTCCATCCCCGCGAGATGAGGCGCGAGTCCCATGCATGCGTGCAGAGCAATTCCGTGTTGCACATCACACATGAATGGAGCCTTGATTTCCTTGAGGGCACTCCAGAGAAACCCCAAGAACACTGTTTCAAGGCTAAAGGGATCCTGAGGTCACTGTAGCAACACGAAAGAGCTCCGTGGACCAAAAATCAACTCGAGATGAGAGGTTAGTCCCTGTCTTCGACTCCAGAGGAATACCACCTTACCACAAGCACCTCAAGAGGAGGCTTCTCTCAGCTCTAGGTATGTGAGAGGGACCCTGATTTTGCGGCCTCAAGTGGAATGGACACCGCGATGCCCTGACTCGAAATAAGGCCGGATATCGCTGCAGTGACTTGAATGCAGGATCGTCTTGCATCTGCCAGGACGAAAGTTTGTGTGAAATCCTTGTGGAGACCACAGAGAAAGAACTCGTTCCCCACCTCATCGTGACCGGTAGCCTCACATCCTTTGAAAACTCCAGAGGTACGCGGAGATCAGTGCCTCCAAAGGAGACGATGCCTGACACCTCGTGAAACTTGATAGGAGTCCCAGGATTCCTGTGGCATGTGGAAAGGGACCCTTGGTGTCCAGCCTCAGCTGGAGAGGAGTCCCAATTACTCTGCCAAGCCTCGAGGAGAATCCCGAGTTGACCCTCGCAACTAGGCAGGAGTCCTGGCGTCGCTGAAGAAACACGTGTGTGGAAGGGCTATCCCCGTTGTAACTCGAGAGTATACCCCAGGTTCCCGCCGCAACTGGAGAAAAACCATGAGACTTCCCCCTCGTCGTGAGATGAGGCCCGATTCCCCTGCACTGCATGCAGAGCAATTCCGTGTTGCACATCACACATGAAAGGAGCCTTGATTTCCTTGATGGCACTCCAGAGAAACCCCATGAACACTGTTTCAAGGCTAGAGGGATCCTGAGGTCTCTGTAGCAACACCAAAGAGCTCCGTGGACCAAAAATCAACTCGAGATGAGAGGTTAGTCCCTGGCTTCGGCTCCAGAGGAATACCACCTTACCACAAGCACCTCCAGAGGAGGCTTCTCTCAGCTCTAGGTATGTGAGAGGGACCCTGAGATACGGCCTCAAGTGGAATGGACACCGCGATGCCCTGACTTGAAATAAGGCGTGATATCCCTGCAGTGACTTGAATGCAGGCTCGTCTTGCATCTCCCAAGTCGACATGATGTCTGAATCCCCTGTGAAGACCACAGAGAAAGACCTAGTTCCCCACCTCATCGCGACCGGAGGCCTCACATCCTTTGAAAACTCCAGAGGTACGCGGAGATCAGTGCCTCCAAAGGAGACGATGCCTGACTCCTCGTTAAACTTGATAGGAGTCCCAGGATTCCTGTGGCACGTGGAAAGGGACCCTTGGTCTCCCGCCTCAGCTGGAGAGGCGTCCCAATTGCCTTGCCAAGCTTCGAGGAGAATCCCGAGTTGTCCCTCGGAACTAGGCAGGAGTCCTGACGTCGCTGAACAAACACGTGTGTGGAAGGGCCGTCCCCGTCGTAACTCGAGAATATAGCCCAGGTTCCTGCCACAACTCGAGATAATCAATGAGACTTGCCCCTCAAAGCGAGATGAGGCCCGATTCCCCTGCACTGCGTGCAGAGAAATTCCGTGTTGCACATCGCACATGAAAGGAGCCGTGACTTCCTTGAGGGCACTCCAGAGAAACCCCAAGAACAGTGTTTCAAGGCTAGAGGGATCCTGAGGTCACTGCAGCAACACGAAAGAGCTCTGTGGACGAAAAATCAACTCGAGATGAGAGGCTAGTCCCTGGATTCGACTCCAGAGGAATACCACCTTACCACAAGCACCTCATGAGTAGGCCTCTCTCAGCTCTAGGTATGTGAGAGGGACCCTGAGTTTGCGGCCTCAAGTGGAATGGGCACCGCGATGCCCTGACTCGAAATAAGGCCGGATATCCCTGCAGTGACTCGAATGCAGGCTCGTCTTGCATCTCCCAAGACGACAGGATGTCTGAATCCCCTGTGGAGACCACAGAGAAAGACCTAGTTTCCCACCACATCGCGACCGGAGGCCTCACATCCTTTGAAAACTCGAGATGTACGCGGAGATTAGTGCCTCCAAAGGAGACGATGCCTGACTCCTCGTGAAACTTGATAGGAGTCCCAAGATTCCTGTGGCACGTGGAAAGGGACCCATGGTCTCCCGCCTCAGCTGGAGAGGCCTCCCAATTGCCCTGCCAAGCCTCAAGGAGAATCCCGAGTTGTCCCTCGCAACTAGTCAGGAGTCCTGACGTCGCTGAACAAACACGTGTGTGGAAGGGCCATCCCCGTTGTAACTCGACAATATACCCCAGGTTCCCGCCGCAACTCGAGAAAAACCATGAGACTTCCCCCTCGCCGCGAGATGAGTCCCGATTCCCCTGCACTGCGTGGAGAGCAATTCCGTGTTGTACATCACACAAGAAAGGAGCCTTGATTTCCTTGATGGCACTCCAGAGAAACCGCAAGAACACTGTTTCAAGGGTAGAAGCATCCTGAGGTCACGGTAGCAACACGAAAGAGCTCCGAGGACTAAAAATCAACTCGAGATGAGAGGTTAGTCCCTGGCTTCGACTCCAGAGGAATACCACCTTACCACAAGCACCTCAAGAGGAGGCTTCTCTCAGCTCTAGGTATGTGAGAGGGACCCTGAGTTTGCGGCCTCAAGTGGAATGCACACCGCGATGCCCTGACTCAAAATAAGGCTGGATATCCCTGCAGTGACTTGAATGCAGGCTCGTCTTGCATCTCCCAAGACGAAAGGATGTCTGAATCCCCTGTGGAGACCACAGAGAAAGACCTAGTTCCCCACCTCATCGCAACCGGAGGCCTCACATCCTTTGAAAACTCCAGAGGTACGCGGAGATCAGTGCCTACAAAGGAGACGATGCCTGACTCCTTGTGAAATTTGATAGGAGTCCCAGGATTCCTGTGGCACGTGGAAAGGGACACTTGGTCTCCCGCCTCAGCTGGAGAGGCGTCCCAATTGCCCTGCCAAGCCTCGAGGAGAATTGCGAGTTGTCCCTCACTACTAGGCAGGAGTCTTGACGTCGATAAACAAATACGTGTGTGGAAGGGCCATCCCCGCCGTAACTAGAGAATATACCCCAGGTTCACGCCGCAACTCAAGAAAAACCATGAGACTTCTCCCTCGCCGAGGGATGAGGCACGATTCCCCTGCATTGCGTGCAGAGCAATTCCGTGTTGCACATCACACATGAAAGGAGCCTTGATTTCCTTGATGGCACTCCAGAGAAACCCCAAGAACAGTGTTTCAAGGCTAGAGGGATCCTGAGGTCACTGTAGCAACACGAAAGAGCTCCGTGGACTAAAAATCAACTCGAGATGAGAGGTTAGTCCCTGGCTTCGACTCCAGAGGAATACCACCTTACCACAAGCACCTCAAGAGGAGTCTTCTCTCAGCTCTAGGTATGTGAGAGGGACACTGAGTTTGCAGTCTTGATTGGAATGGACACCGCGATGGCCTGGCTCGAAATAAGGCCGGATATCCCTGCAGTGACTTGAATGCAGGCTCGTCTTGCATCTCCCATGACGACAGGATGTCTGAATCCCCTGTGGAGACCACAGAGAAAGACCTAGTTCCCCAAATCATCGCGATCGGAGGCCTCACATGCATTGAAAACTCCAGAGGTACGCGGAGATCAGTGCCTCCAAAGGAGACGATCCCTAACTACTGGTGAAACTTCATAGGAGTCCCAGGATTCCTGTGGCACGTGGAAAGGGACACTTGGTCTGCCGCATCAGCTGGAAAGGCGTCCCAATTGCCCTGCCAAGCCTCGAGGAGAATCCCGAGTTGTTCCTCGCAACTAGGCAGGAGTCCTGACTTCACTGAACAAACACTTGTGTGGAAGGGCCATCCCCGTCGTAACTCGAGAATATACCCCAGGTTCCCGCCGCAACTCGAGAAAAACCATGAGACTTCCCCCTCGCCGTGAGATGACAAGCGATTCCCCTGCACTGTGAGCAGAGCAATTCCGTGTTGCACATCACACATGAAAGGAGCCTTGATTTCCTTGATTGCACTCCAGGGAAACCCCAAAAACACTGTTTCAAGGCTAGAGGGATCCTGAGGTCACTGTAGCCATAAGAAATAGCTCCGTGGACCAATAATCAACTCGAGATGAGAGGTTAGTCCCTGGCTTCGACTCCAGAGGAGTACCACCTTACCACAAGCATCACAAGAGGAGGCTTCTCTCAGCTCTAGGTATGTGAGAGGGACCCTGAGTTTGCGGCCTCAATTGGAATGGACACGGGATGCCCTGACGCGAAATAAGGCCGGATATCCCTTCAGTGACTTGAATGCAAGTTCGTCTTGCATCTCCTAGACGAAAGGATGTCTGAATTCCCTGTTGAGGCCACAGAGTAAGACCTAGTTCCACACCTCATCGTGACCGGAGGCCTCACATCCTTTGAAAACTCCAGAGGTACGCGGAGATCAGTGCCTCCAAAGGAGACGATGCCTGACTCCTCGTGAAACTTGATAGGAGTCCCAGGATTCCTGTGGCACGTGGACAGGGACCCTTGGTCTCCCACCTTACTGGAGAGGCGTTCCAATTGCCCTGGCAAGCCTTGAGGAGAATCCCGAGTTGTCCCTCGCAACTAGGCAGGAGTCCTGACGTCGCTGAACAACCACGTGTGTGGAAGGGCCATCCCCGTCGTAACTCGAGAATATACCCCAGGTTCAAGCCGCAACTCGAGAAAAACCATGAGACTTCTCCCTCGCCTCGAGATGAGGCCCGATTCCCCTGCACTGCGTGCAGAGCAATTCCGTGTTGCACATCACACATGAAAGGAGCCTTGATTTCCTTGATGGCACTCCAGAGAAACCCCAAGATCACTGTTTCAAGGCTAGAGGGATCCTGAGGTCACTGTAGCAACACGAAAGAGCTCCGTGGACCAAAAATCAACTCGAGATGAAAGGTTAGTCCCTGGCTTCGACTCCAGAGGAATACCACCTTACCACAAGTACCTCAAGAGGAGGCTTCTCTCAGCTCTAGGTATGTGAGAGGGACCCTGAGTTTGTGGCCTCAAGTGGAATGAACACCGGGATGCCCTGACTCGAAATAAGGCCGGATATCCCTGCAGTGACTCGAATGCAGGCTCGTCTTGCATCTCCCAAGACGACAGGATGTCTGAATCACCTGTGGAGACCACAGTGAAAGACCTAGTTCCCCACCTCATTGCGACCGGAGGCCTCACATCCTTTGAAAACTCCAGAGGTACGCGGACATCAGTGCCTCCAAAGGAGACGATGCCTGACTCCTTGTGAAACTTGATAGGAGTCCCAGGATTCCTGTGGCACGTTCAAAGGGACGCTTGGTCTCCCGCCTCAGCTGCAGAGGCGTCCCAATTGCCCTGCTAAGCCTCGAGGAGAATTCCGAGTTGTCCCTCGCAACTAGGCAGGAGTCCTGACGTCGCTGAACAAACACGTGTGTGGAAGGGCCAACCCCGTCGTAACTCGAGAATATACCCCAGCTTCCACCCGCAACTCGAGAAAAACCATGAGACTTCCCCCTCGCCGCGAGATGAGGCCCGATTCCCCTGCACTGCGTGCAGAGCAATTCCGTGTTGCACATCACACATGAAAGGAGCCTTGATTTCCTTGATGGCAATCCAGCGAAACCGCAAGAACACTGATCCAAAGTAGAGGGATCCTGAGGTCACTCTAGCAACACGAAAGAGCTCCGTGGACCAAAAATCAACTCGAGATGAGAGGTTAGTCCCTGGCTTCGACTCCAGAGGAATACCACCTTACCAAAATCACCTCAAGATAAGGCTTCTCTCAGCTCTAGGTATGTGAGAGGGACCCTGAGTTTGCAGTCTTGATTGGAATGGACACCGCGATGCCCTGGCTCGAAATAAGGCCGGATATCCCTGCTGTGACTTGAATGCAGGCTCGTCTTGCATCTCCCAAGATGAAAGGATGTCTGAATCCCCTGTGGAGACCACAGAGAAAGACCTAGTTCCCCACCTCATCACGACCGGAGGCCTCACATCATTTGAAAACTCCAGAGGTACGCGGAGATCAGTGCCTACAAAGGAGACGATCCCTGACTACTCGTGAAACTTCATAGGAGTCCCAGGATTCCTGTGGCACTTGGAAAGGGACACTTGGTCTGCCGCCTCAGCTGGAGAGGCGTCCCAATTGCCCTGCCAAGCCTCGAGGAGAATCGCGAGTTGTTCCTCGCAACTAGGAAGGAGTCCTGACGTCGCTGAACAAACACGTGTGTGGAAGGGCCTTCCCCGTCGTAACTCGAGAATATACCCCAGGTTCCCGCCGCAACACGAGAAAAACCATGAGACTTCCCCCTCGCCGCGAGATGACACCCGATTCCCCTGCACTGTGTGCAGAGCAATTCCGTGTTGCACATGACACATGAAAGGAGCCTTGATTTCCTTGATGGCACTCCAGGGAAACCCCAAGAACACTGTTTCAAGGCTAGAGGGATCCTGAGGTCACTGTAGCCATAAGAAATAGCTCCGGGGACCAATAATCAACTCGAGATGAGAGGTTAGTCCCTGGCTTCGACTCCAGAGGAATACCACCTTACCACAAGCATCTCAAGATAAGGCTTCTCTCAGCTCTAGGTATGTGAGAGGGACCCTGAGTTTGCAGTCTTGAGTAAAATGGACACCGCGATGCCCTGCCTCGAAATAAGGCCGGATATCATTGCAGTGATTTGAATGCAGGCTCGTCTTGCATCTAACAAGATGAAAGGATGTCTGAATCCCCTGTGCAGACCACAGAGAAAGACCTAGTTCCCCAGCTCATCGCGACCGGAGGCCTCACATCCTTTGAAAACTCCAGAGGTACGCGGAGATCAGTGCCTCCAAAGGAGACGATGCCTGACTCCTCGTGAACCTTGATAGGAGTCCCAGGATTCCTGTGGCACGTGGAAAGGGACCCTTGGTCTCCCGCCTCAGCTGGAGAGGCGTCCCAATTGCCCTGCCAAGCCTCGAGGAGAATCCCGAGTTGTCTCTCGCAACTAGGCAGGAGTCCTGACGTCGCTGTACAAACACGTGTGTGGAAGGGCCATCACCGTCGTAACTCGAGAATATACCCCAGGTTCCCGCCGCAACTCGAGAAAAACCATGAGGCTTCCAACTCGCCGCCAGATGAGGCCCGATTCCCCTGCACTGCGTGCAGAGCAATACCGTGTTGAACATCACACATGAAAGCAGCCATGATTTCCTTGATGTCACTCCAGAGAAACCCCAGAACTCTGTTTCAAGGCTAGAAGGATCATGAGGTCACTCGGGCAACACGAAAGAGCTCCGTGGACCAAAAATCAACTCGAGATGAGAGGTTAGTCACTGGCTTCGACTCAAGAGGAATACCACCTTACCACAAGGACCACAAGAGGAGGCTTCTCTCAGCTCTGGGTATGTGAGAGGGACCCTGACTTTGCGGCCTCAAGTGGAATGGACATCGCGATGCCCTGACTCGAAATAAGGCCGAGTATTCCTGCAGTGACTTGAATGCAGGCTCGTCTTGCATCTTCCAAGACAAAAGGATGTCTGAATCCCCTGTGGAGACCTCAGAGAAAGACCTAGTTCCCCACCTCATCGCGACCGGAGGCCTCACATCCTTTGAAAACTCCAGAGGTACGCGGAGGTCAGCGCCTCCAAAGGAGACGATGCCTGACTCCTCGTGAAACTTGATAGGAGTCCCAGGATTCCTGTGGCACGTGGAAAGGGAAACTTCGTTTCCCGCCTCAGCTGGAGAGGCGTCCCAATTGCCCTGCCAAGCCTCGAGGAGAATCCCGAGTTGTCCCTCGCAACTAGGCAGGAGTCCTGACGTCGCTGAACAAACACGTGTGTGGAAGGGCCATCCCCATCGGAACTCGAGAATATACCCCAGGTTCCCGCCGCAACTCGAGAAAAACCATGAGACTTCCCCTTCGCCACGAGATGAGGCCCGATTCCCCTGCACTGCGTGCAGAGCAATTCCGTGTTGCACATCACACATGAAAGGAGCCTTGATTTCCTTGATGGCACTCCAGAGAAAACGCAAGAACACTGTTTCAAGTCTAGAGGGATCCTGAGGTCACTGAGGCAACAGGAAAGAGCTCCGTGAACCAAAAATCAACTCGAGATGAGAGGTTAATCCCTGGCTTCGACTCCAGAGGAATACCACCTTACCACAAGCACCTCAAGAGGAGGCTTCTCTCAGCTCTAGGTATGTGAGAGGGACCCTGAGTTTGCGGCCTCAAGTGGAATGGACACCGCGATGCCCTGACTCGAAATAAGGCCGGATATCCCTAAAGTGACTTGAATGCAGGCTCGTCTTGCATCTCCCAAGACGAAAGAATGTCTGAATCCCCTGTGGAGACCACAGAGAAAGACCTAGTTCCCCACCTCATCGCGACCGGAGGCCTCACATCCTTTGAAAACTCCAGAGGTACGCGGAGATCAGTGCCTCCAAAGGAGACGATGCCTGACTCCTCGTGAAACTTGATAGGAGTCCCAGGATTCCTGTGTCACATGGAAAGGGACCCTTGGTCTCCCACCTTAGCTGGAGAGGCGTTCCAATTGCCCTGCCAAGCCTTGAGGAGAATCCCGAGTTGTCCCTCGCAACTAGGCAGGAGTCCTGACGTCGCTGAACAAACACGTGTGTGGAAGGGCCAACCCCGTCTTAACTCAAGAATATACCCCAGGTTCCCCCCGCAACTCGAGAAAAACCATGAGACTTCCCCCTCGCCGCAAGACGAGGCCCGATTCCCCTGCACTGCGTGGAGAGCATTTCCGTGTTGTACATCACACATGAAAGGAGACTTGAATTCCTTGATAGCACTCCAGAGAAACCGCAAGAACACTGTTTCAAGGCTAGACGCATCCTGAGGTCACTGTAGCAACACGAAAGAGCTCCGAGGACTAAAAATCAACTCGAGATGAGAGGTTAGTCCCTGGCTTCGACTCCAGAGGAATACCACCTTACCACAAGCACCTCAAGAGGAGTCTTCTCTCAGCTCTAGGTATGTGAGAGGGACACTGAGTTTGCAGTCTTGATTGGAATGGACACCGCGATGGCCTGGCTCGAAATAAGGCCGGATATCCCTGCAGTGACTTGAATGCAGGCTCGTCTTGCATCTCCCATGACGACAGGATGTCTGAATCCCCTGTGGAGACCACAGAGAAAGACCTAGTTCCCCAAATCATCGCGATCGGAGGCCTCACATGCATTGAAAACTCCAGAGGTACGCGGAGATCAGTGCCTCCAAAGGAGACGATCCCTGACTACTCGTGAAACTTCATAGGAGTCCCAGGATTCCTGTGGCACGTGGAAAGGGACACTTGGTCTGCCGCATCAGCTGGAAAGGCGTCCCAATTGCCCTGCCAAGCCTCGAGGAGAATCCCGAGTTGTTCCTCGCAACTAGGCAGGAGTCCTGACTTCGCTGAACAAACACTTGTGTGGAAGGGCCATCCCCGTCGTAACTCGAGAATATACCCCAGGTTCCCGCCGCAACTCGAGAAAAACCATGAGACTTCCCCCTCGCCGTGAGATGACAAGCGATTCCCCTGCACTGTGTGCAGAGCAATTCCGTGTTGCACATCACACATGAAAGGAGCCTTGATTTCCTTGATTGCACTCCAGGGAAACCCCAAAAACACTGTTTCAAGGCTAGAGGGATCCTGAGGTCACTGTAGCCATAAGAAATAGCTCCGTGGACCAATAATCAACTCGAGATGAGAGGTTAGTCCCTGGCTTCGACTCCAGAGGAGTACCACCTTACCACAAGCATCACAAGAGGAGGCTTCTCTCAGCTCTAGGTATGTGAGAGGGACCCTGAGTTTGCGGCCTCAATTGGAATGGACACGGGATGCCCTGACTCGAAAAAAGGCCGGATATCCCTTCAGTGACTTGAATGCAAGTTCGTCTTGCATCTCCTAGACGAAAGGATGTCTGAATTCCCTGTTGAGGCCACAGAGTAAGACCTAGTTCCACACCTCATCGTGACCGGAGGCCTCACATCCTTTGAAAACTCCAGAGGTACGCGGAGATCAGTGCCTCCAAAGGAGACGATGCCTGACTCCTCGTGAAACTTGATAGGAGTCCCAGGATTCCTGTGGCACGTGGACAGGGACCCTTGGTCTCCCACCTTACTGGAGAGGCGTTCCAATTGCCCTGGCAAGCCTTGAGGAGAATCCCGAGTTGTCCCTCGCAACTAGGCAGGAGTCCTGACGTCGCTGAACAACCACGTGTGTGGAAGGGCCATCCCCGTCGTAACTCGAGAATATACCCCAGGTTCAAGCCGCAACTCGAGAAAAACCATGAGACTTCTCCCTCGCCTCGAGATGAGGCCCGATTCCCCTGCACTGCGTGCAGAGCAATTCCGTGTTGCACATCACACATGAAAGGAGCCTTGATTTCCTTGATGGCACTCCAGAGAAACCCCAAGATCACTGTTTCAAGGCTAGAGGGATCCTGAGGTCACTGTAGCAACACGAAAGAGCTCCGTGGACCAAAAATCAACTCGAGATGAAAGGTTAGTCCCTGGCTTCGACTCCAGAGGAATACCACCTTACCACAAGTACCTCAAGAGGAGGCTTCTCTCAGCTCTAGGTATGTGAGAGGGACCCTGAGTTTGTGGCCTCAAGTGGAATGAACACCGGGATGCCCTGACTCGAAATAAGGCCGGATATCCCTGCAGTGACTCGAATGCAGGCTCGTCTTGCATCTCCCAAGACGACAGGATGTCTGAATCACCTGTGGAGACCACAGTGAAAGACCTAGTTCCCCACCTCATTGCGACCGGAGGCCTCACATCCTTTGAAAACTCCAGAGGTACGCGGACATCAGTGCCTCCAAAGGAGACGATGCCTGACTCCTTGTGAAACTTGATAGGAGTCCCAGGATTCCTGTGGCACGTGGAAAGGGACGCTTGGTCTCCCGCCTCAGCTGCAGAGGCGTCCCAATTGCCCTGCTAAGCCTCGAGGAGAATTCCGAGTTGTCCCTCGCAACTAGGCAGGAGTCCTGACGTCGCTGAACAAACACGTGTGTGGAAGGGCCAACCCCGTCGTAACTCGAGAATATACCCCAGCTTCCACCCGCAACTCGAGAAAAACCATGAGACTTCCCCCTCGCCGCGAGATGAGGCCCGATTCCCCTGCACTGCGTGCAGAGCAATTCCGTGTTGCACATCACACATGAAAGGAGCCTTGATTTCCTTGATGGCAATCCAGCGAAACCGCAAGAACACTGATCCAAAGTAGAGGGATCCTGAGGTCACTCTAGCAACACGAAAGAGCTCCGTGGACCAAAAATCAACTCGAGATGAGAGGTTAGTCCCTGGCTTCGACTCCAGAGGAATACCACCTTACCAAAATCACCTCAAGATAAGGCTTCTCTCAGCTCTAGGTATGTGAGAGGGACCCTGAGTTTGCAGTCTTGATTGGAATGGACACCGCGATGCCCGGGCTCGAAATAAGGCCGGATATCCCTGCTGTGACTTGAATGCAGGCTCGTCTTGCATCTCCCAAGATGAAAGGATGTCTGAATCCCCTGTGGAGACCACAGAGAAAGACCTAGTTCCCCACCTCATCACGACCGGAGGCCTCACATCATTTGAAAACTCCAGAGGTACGCGGAGATCAGTGCCTACAAAGGAGACGATCCCTGACTACTCGTGAAACTTCATAGGAGTCCCAGGATTCCTGTGGCACTTGGAAAGGGACACTTGGTCTGCCGCCTCAGCTGGAGAGGCGTCCCAATTGCCCTGCCAAGCCTCGAGGAGAATCGCGAGTTGTTCCTCGCAACTAGGAAGGAGTCCTGACGTCGCTGAACAAACACGTGTGTGGAAGGGCCTTCCCCGTCGTAACTCGAGAATATACCCCAGGTTCCCGCCGCAACACGAGAAAAACCATGAGACTTCCCCCTCGCCGCGAGATGACACCCGATTCCCCTGCACTGTGTGCAGAGCAATTCCGTGTTGCACATGACACATGAAAGGAGCCTTGATTTCCTTGATGGCACTCCAGGGAAACCCCAAGAACACTGTTTCAAGGCTAGAGGGATCCTGAGGTCACTGTAGCCATAAGAAATAGCTCCGGGGACCAATAATCAACTCGAGATGAGAGGTTAGTCCCTGGCTTCGACTCCAGAGGAATACCACCTTACCACAAGCACCTCAAGATAAGGCTTCTCTCAGCTCTAGGTATGTGAGAGGGACCCTGAGTTTGCAGTCTTGAGTAAAATGGACACCGCGATGCCCTGCCTCGAAATAAGGCCGGATATCATTGCAGTGATTTGAATGCAGGCTCGTCTTGCATCTAACAAGATGAAAGGATGTCTGAATCCCCTGTGCAGACCACAGAGAAAGACCTAGTTCCCCAGCTCATCGCGACCGGAGGCCTCACATCCTTTGAAAACTCCAGAGGTACGCGGAGATCAGTGCCGCCAAAGGAGACGATGCCTGACTCCTCGTGAACCTTGATAGGAGTCCCAGGATTCCTGTGGCACGTGGAAAGGGACCCTTGGTCTCCCGCCTCAGCTGGAGAGGCGTCCCAATTGCCCTGCCAAGCCTCGAGGAGAATCCCGAGTTGTCTCTCGCAACTAGGCAGGAGTCCTGACGTCGCTGTACAAACACGTGTGTGGAAGGGCCATCACCGTCGTAACTCGAGAATATACCCCAGGTTCCCGCCGCAACTCGAGAAAAACCATGAGGCTTCCAACTCGCCGCCAGATGAGGCCCGATTCCCCTGCACTGCGTGCAGAGCAATACCGTGTTGAACATCACACATGAAAGGAGCCATGATTTCCTTGATGTCACTCCAGAGAAACCCCAGAACTCTGTTTCAAGGCTAGAAGGATCATGAGGTCACTCGGGCAACACGAAAGAGCTCCGTGGACCAAAAATCAACTCGAGATGAGAGGTTAGTCACTGGCTTCGACTCAAGAGGAATACCACCTTACCACAAGGACCACAAGAGGAGGCTTCTCTCAGCTCTGGGTATGTGAGAGGGACCCTGACTTTGCGGCCTCAAGTGGAATGGACATCGCGATGCCCTGACTCGAAATAAGGCCGAGTATTCCTGCAGTGACTTGAATGCAGGCTCGTCTTGCATCTTCCAAGACAAAAGGATGTCTGAATCCCCTGTGGAGACCTCAGAGAAAGACCTAGTTCCCCACCTCATCGCGACCGGAGGCCTCACATCCTTTGAAAACTCCAGAGGTACGCGGAGGTCAGCGCCTCCAAAGGAGACGATGCCTGACTCCTCGTGAAACTTGATAGGAGTCCCAGGATTCCTGTGGCACGTGGAAAGGGAAACTTCGTTTCCCGCCTCAGCTGGAGAGGCGTCCCAATTGCCCTGCCAAGCCTCGAGGAGAATCCCGAGTTGTCCCTCGCAACTAGGCAGGAGTCCTGACGTCGCTGAACAAACACGTGTGTGGAAGGGCCATCCCCATCGGAACTCGAGAATATACCCCAGGTTCCCGCCGCAACTCGAGAAAAACCATGAGACTTCCCCTTCGCCACGAGATGAGGCCCGATTCCCCTGCACTGCGTGCAGAGCAATTCCGTGTTGCACATCACACATGAAAGGAGCCTTGATTTCCTTGATGGCACTCCAGAGAAAACGCAAGAACACTGTTTCAAGTCTAGAGGGATCCTGAGGTCACTGAGGCAACAGGAAAGAGCTCCGTGAACCAAAAATCAACTCGAGATGAGAGGTTAATCCCTGGCTTCGACTCCAGAGGAATACCACCTTACCACAAGCACCTCAAGAGGAGGCTTCTCTCAGCTCTAGGTATGTGAGAGGGACCCTGAGTTTGCGGCCTCAAGTGGAATGGACACCGCGATGCCCTGACTCGAAATAAGGCCGGATATCCCTAAAGTGACTTGAATGCAGGCTCGTCTTGCATCTCCCAAGACGAAAGAATGTCTGAATCCCCTGTGGAGACCACAGAGAAAGACCTAGTTCCCCACCTCATCGCGACCGGAGGCCTCACATCCTTTGAAAACTCCAGAGGTACGCGGAGATCAGTGCCTCCAAAGGAGACGATGCCTGACTCCTCGTGAAACTTGATAGGAGTCCCAGGATTCCTGTGTCACATGGAAAGGGACCCTTGGTCTCCCACCTTAGCTGGAGAGGCGTTCCAATTGCCCTGCCAAGCCTTGAGGAGAATCCCGAGTTGTCCCTCGCAACTAGGCAGGAGTCCTGACGTCGCTGAACAAACACGTGTGTGGAAGGGCCAACCCCGTCTTAACTCAAGAATATACCCCAGGTTCCCCCCGCAACTCGAGAAAAACCATGAGACTTCCCCCTCGCCGCAAGACGAGGCCCGATTCCCCTGCACTGCGTGGAGAGCATTTCCGTGTTGTACATCACACATGAAAGGAGACTTGAATTCCTTGATAGCACTCCAGAGAAACCGCAAGAACACTGTTTCAAGGCTAGACGCATCCTGAGGTCACTGTAGCAACACGAAAGAGCTCCGAGGACTAAAAATCAACTCGAGATGAGAGGTTAGTCCCTGGCTTCGACTCCAGAGGAATACCACCTTACCACAAGCATCTCAAGATAAGGCTTCTCTCAGCTCTAGGTATGTGAGAGGGACACTGAGTTTGCAGTCTTGATTGGAATGGACACCGCGATGGCCTGGCTCGAAATAAGGCCGGATATCCCTGCAGTGACTTGAATGCAGGCTCGTCTTGCATCTCCCATGACGACAGGATGTCTGAATCCCCTGTGGAGACCACAGAGAAAGACCTAGTTCCCCAAATCATCGCGATCGGAGGCCTCACATGCATTGAAAACTCCAGAGGTACGCGGAGATCAGTGCCTCCAAAGGAGACGATCCCTGACTACTCGTGAAACTTCATAGGAGTCCCAGGATTCCTGTGGCACGTGGAAAGGGACACTTGGTCTGCCGCATCAGCTGGAAAGGCGTCCCAATTGCCCTGCCAAGCCTCGAGGAGAATCCCGAGTTGTTCCTCGCAACTAGGCAGGAGTCCTGACTTCGCTGAACAAACACTTGTGTGGAAGGGCCATCCCCGTCGTAACTCGAGAATATACCCCAGGTTCCCGCCGCAACTCGAGAAAAACCATGAGACTTCCCCCTCGCCGTGAGATGACAAGCGATTCCCCTGCACTGTGTGCAGAGCAATTCCGTGTTGCACATCACACATGAAAGGAGCCTTGATTTCCTTGATTGCACTCCAGGGAAACCCCAAAAACACTGTTTCAAGGCTAGAGGGATCCTGAGGTCACTGTAGCCATAAGAAATAGCTCCGTGGACCAATAATCAACTCGAGATGAGAGGTTAGTCCCTGGCTTCGACTCCAGAGGAGTACCACCTTACCACAAGCATCACAAGAGGAGGCTTCTCTCAGCTCTAGGTATGTGAGAGGGACCCTGAGTTTGCGGCCTCAATTGGAATGGACACGGGATGCCCTGACTCGAAAAAAGGCCGGATATCCCTTCAGTGACTTGAATGCAAGTTCGTCTTGCATCTCCTAGACGAAAGGATGTCTGAATTCCCTGTTGAGGCCACAGAGTAAGACCTAGTTCCACACCTCATCGTGACCGGAGGCCTCACATCCTTTGAAAACTCCAGAGGTACGCGGAGATCAGTGCCTCCAAAGGAGACGATGCCTGACTCCTCGTGAAACTTGATAGGAGTCCCAGGATTCCTGTGGCACGTGGACAGGGACCCTTGGTCTCCCACCTTACTGGAGAGGCGTTCCAATTGCCCTGGCAAGCCTTGAGGAGAATCCCGAGTTGTCCCTCGCAACTAGGCAG
The DNA here is from genome assembly GCF_910594005.1 of Cervus elaphus. NCBI lineage: Eukaryota > Metazoa > Chordata > Mammalia > Artiodactyla > Cervidae > Cervus > Cervus elaphus. The sequence goes on along the minus strand of NC_057831.1, from coordinate 625,865 downwards.
GAGTCCTGACGTCGCTGAACAACCACGTGTGTGGAAGGGCCATCCCCGTCGTAACTCGAGAATATACCCCAGGTTCAAGCCGCAACTCGAGAAAAACCATGAGACTTCTCCCTCGCCTCGAGATGAGGCCCGATTCCCCTGCACTGCGTGCAGAGCAATTCCGTGTTGCACATCACACATGAAAGGAGCCTTGATTTCCTTGATGGCACTCCAGAGAAACCCCAAGATCACTGTTTCAAGGCTAGAGGGATCCTGAGGTCACTGTAGCAACACGAAAGAGCTCCGTGGACCAAATATCAACTCGAGATGAAAGGTTAGTCCCTGGCTTCGACTCCAGAGGAATACCACCTTACCACAAGTACCTCAAGAGGAGGCTTCTCTCAGCTCTAGGTATGTGAGAGGGACCCTGAGTTTGTGGCCTCAAGTGGAATGAACACCGGGATGCCCTGACTCGAAATAAGGCCGGATATCCCTGCAGTGACTCGAATGCAGGCTCGTCTTGCATCTCCCAAGACGACAGGATGTCTGAATCACCTGTGGAGACCACAGTGAAAGACCTAGTTCCCCACCTCATTGCGACCGGAGGCCTCACATCCTTTGAAAACTCCAGAGGTACGCGGACATCAGTGCCTCCAAAGGAGACGATGCCTGACTCCTTGTGAATCTTGATAGGAGTCCCAGGATTCCTGTGGCACGTGGAAAGGGACGCTTGGTCTCCCGCCTCAGCTGCAGAGGCGTCCCAATTGCCCTGCTAAGCCTCGAGGAGAATTCCGAGTTGTCCCTCGCAACTAGGCAGGAGTCCTGACGTCGCTGAACAAACACGTGTGTGGAAGGGCCAACCCCGTCGTAACTCGAGAATATACCCCAGCTTCCACCCGCAACTCGAGAAAAACCATGAGACTTCCCCCTCGCCGCGAGATGAGGCCCGATTCCCCTGCACTGCGTGCAGAGCAATTCCGTGTTGCACATCACACATGAAAGGAGCCTTGATTTCCTTGATGGCAATCCAGCGAAACCGCAAGAACACTGATCCAAAGTAGAGGGATCCTGAGGTCACTCTAGCAACACGAAAGAGCTCCGTGGACCAAAAATCAACTCGAGATGAGAGGTTAGTCCCTGGCTTCGACTCCAGAGGAATACCACCTTACCAAAATCACCTCAAGATAAGGCTTCTCTCAGCTCTAGGTATGTGAGAGGGACCCTGAGTTTGCAGTCTTGATTGGAATGGACACCGCGATGCCCTGGCTCGAAATAAGGCCGGATATCCCTGCTGTGACTTGAATGCAGGCTCGTCTTGCATCTCCCAAGACGAAAGGATGTCTGAATCCCCTGTGGAGACCACAGAGAAAGACCTAGTTCCCCACCTCATCACGACCGGAGGCCTCACATCATTTGAAAACTCCAGAGGTACGCGGAGATCAGTGCCTACAAAGGAGACGATCCCTGACTACTCGTGAAATTTCATAGGAGTCCCAGGATTCCTGTGGCACTTGGAAAGGGACACTTGGTCTGCCGCCTCAGCTGGAGAGGCGTCCCAATTGCCCTGCCAAGCCTCGAGGAGAATCGCGAGTTGTTCCTCGCAACTAGGAAGGAGTCCTGACGTCGCTGAACAAACACGTGTGTGGAAGGGCCTTCCCCGTCGTAACTCGAGAATATACCCCAGGTTCCCGCCGCAACACGAGAAAAACCATGAGACTTCCCCCTCGCCGCGAGATGACACCCGATTCCCCTGCACTGTGTGCAGAGCAATTCCGTGTTGCACATGACACATGAAAGGAGCCTTGATTTCCTTGATGGCACTCCAGGGAAACCCCAAGAACACTGTTTCAAGGCTAGAGGGATCCTGAGGTCACTGTAGCCATAAGAAATAGCTCCGGGGACCAATAATCAACTCGAGATGAGAGGTTAGTCCCTGGCTTCGACTCCAGAGGAATACCACCTTACCACAAGCACCTCAAGATAAGGCTTCTCTCAGCTCTAGGTATGTGAGAGGGACCCTGAGTTTGCAGTCTTGAGTAAAATGGACACCGCGATGCCCTGCCTCGAAATAAGGCCGGATATCATTGCAGTGATTTGAATGCAGGCTCGTCTTGCATCTAACAAGATGAAAGGATGTCTGAATCCCCTGTGCAGACCACAGAGAAAGACCTAGTTCCCCAGCTCATCGCGACCGGAGGCCTCACATCCTTTGAAAACTCCAGAGGTACGCGGAGATCAGTGCCTCCAAAGGAGACGATGCCTGACTCCTCGTGAACCTTGATAGGAGTCCCAGGATTCCTGTGGCACGTGGAAAGGGACCCTTGGTCTCCCGCCTCAGCTGGAGAGGCGTCCCAATTGCCCTGCCAAGCCTCGAGGAGAATCCCGAGTTGTCTCTCGCAACTAGGCAGGAGTCCTGACGTCGCTGTACAAACACGTGTGTGGAAGGGCCATCACCGTCGTAACTCGAGAATATACCCCAGGTTCCCGCCGCAACTCGAGAAAAACCATGAGGCTTCCAACTCGCCGCCAGATGAGGCCCGATTCCCCTGCACTGCGTGCAGAGCAATACCGTGTTGAACATCACACATGAAAGGAGCCATGATTTCCTTGATGTCACTCCAGAGAAACCCCAGAACTCTGTTTCAAGGCTAGAAGGATCATGAGGTCACTCGGGCAACACGAAAGAGCTCCGTGGACCAAAAATCAACTCGAGATGAGAGGTTAGTCACTGGCTTCGACTCAAGAGGAATACCACCTTACCACAAGGACCACAAGAGGAGGCTTCTCTCAGCTCTGGGTATGTGAGAGGGACCCTGATTTTGCGGCCTCAAGTGGAATGGACATCGCGATGCCCTGACTCGAAATAAGGCCGAGTATTCCTGCAGTGACTTGAATGCAGGCTCGTCTTGCATCTTCCAAGACAAAAGGATGTCTGAATCCCCTGTGGCGACCTCAGAGAAAGACCTAGTTCCCCACCTCATCGCGACCGGAGGCCTCACATCCTTTGAAAACTCCAGAGGTACGCGGAGGTCAGCGCCTCCAAAGGAGACGATGCCTGACTCCTCGTGAAACTTGATAGGAGTCCCAGGATTCCTGTGGCACGTGGAAAGGGAAACTTCGTTTCCCGCCTCAGCTGGAGAGGCGTCCCAATTGCCCTGCCAAGCCTCGAGGAGAATCCCGAGTTGTCCCTCGCAACTAGGCAGGAGTCCTGACGTCGCTGAACAAACACGTGTGTGGAAGGGCCATCCCCATCGGAACTCGAGAATATACCCCAGGTTCCCGCCGCAACTCGAGAAAAACCATGAGACTTCCCCTTCGCCACGAGATGAGGCCCGATTCCCCTGCACTGCGTGCAGAGCAATTCCGTGTTGCACATCACACATGAAAGGAGCCTTGATTTCCTTGATGGCACTCCAGAGAAAACGCAAGAACACTGTTTCAAGGCTAGAGGGATCCTGAGGTCACTGAGGCAACAGGAAAGAGCTCCGTGAACCAAAAATCAACTCGAGATGAGAGGTTAATCCCTGGCTTCGACTCCAGAGGAATACCACCTTACCACAAGCACCTCAAGAGGAGGCTTCTCTCAGCTCTAGGTATGTGAGAGGGCCCTGAGTTTGCGGCCTCAAGTGGAATGGACACCGCGATGCCCTGACTCGAAATAAGGCCGGATATCCCTAAAGTGACTTGAATGCAGGCTCGTCTTGCATCTCCCAAGACGAAAGAATGTCTGAATCCCCTGTGGAGACCACAGAGAAAGACCTAGTTCCCCACCTCATCGCGACCGGAGGCCTCACATCCTTTGAAAACTCCAGAGGTACGCGGAGATCAGTGCCTCCAAAGGAGACGATGCCTGACTCCTCGTGAAACTTGATAGGAGTCCCAGGATTCCTGTGTCACATGGAAAGGGACCCTTGGTCTCCCACCTTAGCTGGAGAGGCGTTCCAATTGCCCTGCCAAGCCTTGAGGAGAATCCCGAGTTGTCCCTCGCAACTAGGCAGGAGTCCTGACGTCGCTGAACAAACACGTGTGTGGAAGGGCCAACCCCGTCTTAACTCAAGAATATACCCCAGGTTCCCCCCACAACTCGAGAAAAACCATGAGACTTCCCCCTCGCCGCAAGACGAGGCCCGATTCCCCTGCACTGCGTGGAGAGCATTTCCGTGTTGTACATCACACATGAAAGGAGACTTGAATTCCTTGATAGCACTCCAGAGAAACCGCAAGAACACTGTTTCAAGGCTAGACGCATCCTGAGGTCACTGTAGCAACACGAAAGAGCTCCGAGGACCAAAAATCAACTCGAGATGAGAGGTTAGTTCCTGGCTTCGACTCCAGAGGAATACAACCTTACCACAAGCAACTCAAGATAAGGCTTCTCTCAGCTCTAGTTATGTGAGAGGTACCCTGAGTTTGCAGTCTTGAGTAAAATGGACACCGCGATGCCCTGCCTCGAAATAAGGTCGGATATCATTGCAGTGATTTGAATGCAGGCTCGTCTTGCATCTCCCAAGACGAAAGGATGTCTGAATCCCCTGTGGAGACCACAGATAAAGACCTAGTTCCCCACATCATCACGACCGGAGGCCTCACATCATTTGAAAACTCCAGAGGTACGCGGAGATCAGTGCCTACAAAGGAGACGATCCCTGACTACTCGTGAAACTTCATAGGAGTCCCAGGATTCCTGTGGCACTTGGAAAGGGACACTTGGTCTGCCGCCTCAGCTGGAGAGGCGTCCCAATTGCCCTGCCAAGCCTCGAGGAGAATCCCGAGTTGTTCCTCGCAACTAGGCAGGAGTCCTGACGTCGCTGAACAAACACGTGTGTGGAAGGGCCATCCCCGTCGTAACTCGAGAATATACCCCATGTTCCCGCCGCAACACGAGAAAAACCATGAGACTTCCCCCTCGCCGCGAGATGACACCCGATTCCCCTGCACTGTGTGCAGAGCAATTCCGTGTTGCACATGACACATGAAAGGAGCCTTGATTTCCTTGATGGCACTCCAGGGAAACCCCAAGAACACTGTTTCAAGGCTAGAGGGATCCTGAGGTCACTGTAGCCATAAGAAATAGCTCCGGGGACCAATAATCAACTCGAGATGAGAGGTTAGTCCCTGGCTTCGACTCCAGAGGAATACCACCTTACCACCAGCACCTCAAGATAAGGCTTCTCTCAGCTCTAGGTATGTGAGAGGGACCCTGAGTTTGCAGCCTCAAGTGGAATGGACACCGCGATGCCCTGGCTCGAAATAAGGCCGGATATCCATGCAGTGACTTGAATGCAGGTTCGTCTTGCATCTCCCTAGACGAAAAGATGTCTGAATTCCCTGTTGAGGCCACAGAGAAAGACCTAGTTCCCCACCTCATCGTGACCGGAGGCCTCACATTCTTTGAAAACTCCAGAGGTACGTGGAGATCAGTGCCTCCAAAGGAGACGATGCCTGACTCCTCGTGAAATTAATAGGAGTCCCAGGATTCCTGTGGCACCTGGAAAGGGACCCTTGGTGTCCCGCCTCAGGTGGAGAGGCGTCCCAATTGCTCTGCCAAGCCTCGAGGAGAATCCCGAGTTGTCCCTCGCAACTAGGCAGGAGTCCTGACGTCGCTGAACAAACACGTGTGTCGAAGGGCCATCCCCGTCGTAACTCGAGAATATACCCCAGGTTCCCGCCGCAACTCGAGAAAAACCATGAGACTTCTCCATCCCCGCGAGATGAGGCGCGAGTCCCATGCATGCGTGCAGAGCAATTCCGTGTTGCACATCACACATGAATGGAGCCTTGATTTCCTTGAGGGCACTCCAGAGAAACCCCAAGAACACTGTTTCAAGGCTAAAGGGATCCTGAGGTCACTGTAGCAACACGAAAGAGCTCCGTGGACCAAAAATCAACTCGAGATGAGAGGTTAGTCCCTGTCTTCGACTCCAGAGGAATACCACCTTACCACAAGCACCTCAAGAGGAGGCTTCTCTCAGCTCTAGGTATGTGAGAGGGACCCTGATTTTGCGGCCTCAAGTGGAATGGACACCGCGATGCCCTGACTCGAAATAAGGCCGGATATCGCTGCAGTGACTTGAATGCAGGATCGTCTTGCATCTGCCAGGACGAAAGTTTGTGTGAAATCCTTGTGGAGACCACAGAGAAAGAACTCGTTCCCCACCTCATCGTGACCGGTAGCCTCACATCCTTTGAAAACTCCAGAGGTACGCGGAGATCAGTGCCTCCAAAGGAGACGATGCCTGACTCCTCGTGAAACTTGATAGGAGTCCCAGGATTCCTGTGGCACGTGGAAAGGGACCCTTGGTGTCCAGCCTCAGCTGGAGAGGAGTCCCAATTGCTCTGCCAAGCCACGAGGAGAATCCCGAGTTGACCCTCGCAACTAGGCAGGAGTCCTGGCGTCGCTGAAGAAACACGTGTGTGGAAGGGCTATCCCCGTTGTAACTCGAGAGTATACCCCAGGTTCCCGCCGGAACTGGAGAAAAACCATGAGACTTCCCCCTCGTCGTGAGATGAGGCCCGATTCCCCTGCACTGCATGCAGAGCAATTCCGTGTTGCACATCACACATGAAAGGAGCCTTGATTTCCTTGATGGCACTCCAGAGAAACCCCATGAACACTGTTTCAAGGCTAGAGGGATCCTGAGGTCTCTGTAGCAACACCAAAGAGCTCCGTGGACCAAAAATCAACTCGAGATGAGAGGTTAGTCCCTGGCTTCGGCTCCAGAGGAATACCACCTTACCACAAGCACCTCCAGAGGAGGCTTCTCTCAGCTCTAGGTATGTGAGAGGGACCCTGAGATACGGCCTCAAGTGGAAAGGACACCGCGATGCCCTGACTTGAAATAAGGCGGAATATCCCTGCAGTGACTTGAATGCAGGCTCGTCTTGCATCTCCCAAGTCGACATGATGTCTGAATCCCCTGTGAAGACCACAGAGAAAGACCTAGTTCCCCACCTCATCGCGACCGGAGGCCTCACATCCTTTGAAAACTCCAGAGGTACGCGGAGATCAGTGCCTCGAAAGGAGACGATGCCTGACTCCTCGTTAAACTTGATAGGAGTCCCAGGATTCCTGTGGCACGTGGAAAGGGACCCTTGGTCTCCCGCCTCAGCTGGAGAGGCGTCCCAATTGCCTTGCCAAGCTTCGAGGAGAATCCCGAGTTGTCCCTCGGAACTAGGCAGGAGTCCTGACGTCGCTGAACAAACACGTGTGTGGAAGGGCCGTCCCCGTCGTAACTCGAGAATATAGCCCAGGTTCCTGCCACAACTCGAGATAATCAATGAGACTTGCCCCTCAAAGCGAGATGAGGCCCGATTCCCCTGCACTGCGTGCAGAGAAATTCCGTGTTGCACATCGCACATGAAAGGAGCCGTGACTTCCTTGAGGGCACTCCAGAGAAACCCCAAGAACAGTGTTTCAAGGCTAGAGGGATCCTGAGGTCACTGCAGCAACACGAAAGAGCTCTGTGGACGAAAAATCAACTCGAGATGAGAGGCTAGTCCCTGGATTCGACTCCAGAGGAATACCACCTTACCACAAGCACCTCATGAGTAGGCCTCTCTCAGCTCTAGGTATGTGAGAGGGACCCTGAGTTTGCGGCCTCAAGTGGAAAGGGCACCGCAATGCCCTGACTTGAAATAAGGCCGGATATCCCTGCAGTGACTCGAATGCAGGCTCGTCTTGCATCTCCCAAGACGACAGGATGTCTGAATCCCCTGTGGAGACCACAGAGAAAGACCTAGTTCCCCACCTCATCGCGACCGGAGGCCTCACATCCTTTGAAAACTCGAGATGTACGCGGAGATTAGTGCCTCCAAAGGAGACGATGCCTGACTCCTCGTGAAACTTGATAGGAGTCCCAAGATTCCTGTGGCACGTGGAAAGGGACCCTTGGTCTCCCGCCTCAGCTGGAGAGGCCTCCCAATTGCCCTGCCAAGCCTCAAGGAGAATCCCGAGTTGTCCCTCGCAACTAGTCAGGAGTCCTGACGTCGCTGAACAAACACGTGTGTGGAAGGGCCATCCCCGTTGTAACTCGAGAATATACCCCAGGTTCCCGCCGCAACTCGAGAAAAACCATGAGACTTCCCCCTCGCCGCGAGATGAGTCCCGATTCCCCTGCACTGCGTGGAGAGTAATTCCGTGTTGTACATCACACAAGAAAGGAGCCTTGATTTCCTTGATGGCACTCCAGAGAAACCGCAAGAACACTGTTTCAAGGGTAGAAGCATCTTGAGGTCACGGTAGCAACACGAAAGAGCTCCGAGGACTAAAAATCAACTCGAGATGAGAGGTTAGTCCCTGGCTTCGACTCCAGAGGAATACCACCTTACCACAAGCACCTCAAGAGGAGGCTTCTCTCAGCTCTAGGTATGTGAGAGGGACCCTGAGTTTGCGGCCTCAAGTGGAATGCACACCGCGATGCCCTGACTCAAAATAAGGCTGGATATCCCTGCAGTGACTTGAATGCAAGCTCGGCTTGCATCTCCCAAGACGAAAGGATGTCTGAATCCCCTGTGGAGACCACAGAGAAAGACCTAGTTCCCCACCTCATCGCAACCGGAGGCCTCACATCCTTTGAAAACTCCAGAGGTACGCGGAGATAAGTGCCTACAAAGGAGACGATGCCTGACTCCTTGTGAAATTTGATAGGAGTCCCAGGATTCCTGTGGCACGTGGAAAGGGACCCTTGGTCTCCCGCCTCAGCTGGAGAGGCGTCCCAATTGCCCTGCCAAGCCTCGAGGAGAATTGCGAGTTGTCCCTCACTACTAGGCAGGAGTCTTGACGTCGATAAACAAATACGTGTGTGGAAGGGCCATCCCCGCCGTAACTAGAGAATATACCCCAGGTTCACGCCGCAACTCAAGAAAAACCATGAGACTTCTCCCTCGCCGAGGGATGAGGCACGATTCCCCTGCATTGCGTGCAGAGCAATTCCGTGTTGCACATCACACATGAAAGGAGCCTTGATTTCCTTGATGGCACTCCAGAGAAACCCCAAGAACAGTGTTTCAAGGCTAGAGGGATCCTGAGGTCACTGTAGCAACACGAAAGAGCTCCGTGGACTAAAAATCAACTCGAGATGAGAGGTTAATCCCTGGCTTCGACTCCAGAGGAATACCACCTTACCACAAGCACCTCAAGAGGAGTCTTCTCTCAGCTCTAGGTATGTGAGAGGGACACTGAGTTTGCAGTCTTGATTGGAATGGACACCGCGATGGCCTGGCTCGAAATAAGGCCGGATATCCCTGCAGTGACTTGAATGCAGGCTCGTCTTGCATCTCCCATGACGACAGGATGTCTGAATCCCCTGTGGAGACCACAGAGAAAGACCTAGTTCCCCAAATCATCGCGATCTGAGGCCTCACATGCATTGAAAACTCCAGAGGTACGCGGAGATCAGTGCCTCCAAAGGAGACGATCCCTGACTACTCGTGAAACTTCATAGGAGTCCCAGGATTCCTGTGGCACGTGGAAAGGGACACTTGGTCTGCCGCATCAGCTGGAAAGGCGTCCCAATTGCCCTGCCAAGCCTCGAGGAGAATCCCGAGTTGTTCCTCGCAACTAGGCAGGAGTCCTGACTTCGCTGAACAAACACTTGTGTGGAAGGGCCATCCCCGTCGTAACTCGAGAATATACCCCAGGTTCCCGCCGCAACTCGAGAAAAACCATGAGACTTCCCCCTCGCCGTGAGATGACAAGCGATTCCCCTGCACTGTGTGCAGAGCAATTCCGTGTTGCACATCACACATGAAAGGAGCCTTGATTTCCTTGATTGCACTCCAGGGAAACCCCAAAAACACTGTTTCAAGGCTAGAGGGATCCTGAGGTCACTGTAGCCATAAGAAATAGCTCCGTGGACCAATAATCAACTCGAGATGAGAGGTTAGTCCCTGGCTTCGACTCCAGAGGAGTACCACCTTACCACAAGCATCACAAGAGGAGGCTTCTCTCAGCTCTAGGTATGTGAGAGGGACCCTGAGTTTGCGGTCTCAATTGGAATGGACACGGGATGCCCTGACTCGAAAAAAGGCCGGATATCCCTTCAGTGACTTGAATGCAGGTTCGTCTTGCATCTCCTAGACGAAAGGATGTCTGAATTCCCTGTTGAGGCCACAGAGTAAGACCTAGTTCCACACCTCATCGTGACCGGAGGCCTCACATCCTTTGAAAACTCCAGAGGTACGCGGAGATCAGTGCCTCCAAAGGAGACGATGCCTGACTCCTCGTGAAACTTGATAGGAGTCCCAGGATTCCTGTGGCACGTGGACAGGGACCCTTGGTCTCCCACCTTACTGGAGAGGCGTTCCAATTGCCCTGGCAAGCCTTGAGGAGAATCCCGAGTTGTCCCTCGCAACTAGGCAGGAGTCCTGACGTCGCTGAACAACCACGTGTGTGGAAGGGCCATCCCCGTCGTAACTCGAGAATATACCCCAGGTTCAAGCCGCAACTCGAGAAAAACCATGAGACTTCTCCCTCGCCTCGAGATGAGGCCCGATTCCCCTGCACTGCGTGCAGAGCAATTCCGTGTTGCACATCACACATGAAAGGAGCCTTGATTTCCTTGATGGCACTCCAGAGAAACCCCAAGATCACTGTTTCAAGGCTAGAGGGATCCTGAGGTCACTGTAGCAACACGAAAGAGCTCCGTGGACCAAAAATCAACTCGAGATGAAAGGTTAGTCCCTGGCTTCGACTCCAGAGGAATACCACCTTACCACAAGTACCTCAAGAGGAGGCTTCTCTCAGCTCTAGGTATGTGAGAGGGACCCTGAGTTTGTGGCCTCAAGTGGAATGAACACCGGGATGCCCTGACTCGAAATAAGGCCGGATATCCCTGCAGTGACTCGAATGCAGGCTCGTCTTGCATCTCCCAAGACGACAGGATGTCTGAATCACCTGTGGAGACCACAGTGAAAGACCTAGTTCCCTACCTCATTGCGACCGGAGGCCTCACATCCTTTGAAAACTCCAGAGGTACGCGGACATCAGTGCCTCCAAAGCAGACGATGCCTGACTCCTTGTGAAACTTGATAGGAGTCCCAGGATTCCTGTGGCACGTGGAAAGGGACGCTTCGTCTCCCGCCTCAGCTGCAGAGGCGTCCCAATTGCCCTGCTAAGCCTCGAGGAGAATTCCGAGTTGTCCCTCGCAACTAGGCAGGAGTCCTGACGTCGCTGAACAAACACGTGTGTGGAAGGGCCAACCCCGTCGTAACTCGAGAATATACCCCAGCTTCCACCCGCAATTCGAGAAAAACCATGAGACTTCCCCCTCGCCGCGAGATGAGGCCCGATTCCCCTGCACTGCGTGCAGAGCAATTCCGTGTTGCACATCACACATGAAAGGAGCCTTGATTTCCTTGATGGCAATCCAGCGAAACCGCAAGAACACTGATCCAAAGTAGAGGGATCCTGAGGTCACTCTAGCAACACGAAAGAGCTCCGTGGACCAAAAATCAACTCGAGATGAGAGGTTAGTCCCTGGCTTCGACTCCAGAGGAATACCACCTTACCAAAATCACCTCAAGATAAGGCTTCTCTCAGCTCTAGGTATGTGAGAGGGACCCTGAGTTTGCAGTCTTGATTGGAATGGACACCGCGATGCCCTGGCTCGAAATAAGGCCGGATATCCCTGCTGTGACTTGAATGCAGGCTCGTCTTGCATCTCCCAAGACGAAAGGATGTCTGAATCCCCTGTGGAGACCACAGAGAAAGACCTAGTTCCCCACCTCATCACGACCGGAGGCCTCACATCATTTGAAAACTCCAGAGGTACGCGGAGATCAGTGCCTACAAAGGAGACGATCCCTGACTACTCGTGAAACTTCATAGGAGTCCCAGGATTCCTGTGGCACTTGGAAAGGGACCCTTGGTCTGCCGCCTCAGCTGGAGAGGCGTCCCAATTGCCCTGCCAAGCCTCGAGGAGAATCGCGAGTTGTTCCTCGCAACTAGGAAGGAGTCCTGACGTCGCTGAACAAACACGTGTGTGGAAGGGCCATCCCCGTCGTAACTCGAGAATATACCCCAGGTTCCCACCGCAACACGAGAAAAACCATGAGACTTCCCCCTCGCCGCGAGATGACACCCGATTCCACTGCACTGTGTGCAGAGCAATTCCGTGTTGCACATGACACATGAAAGGAGCCTTGATTTCCTTGATGGCACTCCAGGGAAACCCCAAGAACACTGTTTCAAGGCTAGAGGGATCCTGAGGTCACTGTAGCCATAAGAAATAGCTCCGGGGACCAATAATCAACTCGAGATGAGAGGTTAGTCCCTGGCTTCGACTCCAGAGGAATACCACCTTACCACAAGCACCTCAAGATAAGGCTTCTCTCAGCTCTAGGTATGTGAGAGGGACCCTGAGTTTGCAGTCTTGAGTAAAATGGACACCGCGATGCCCTGCCTCGAAATAAGGCCGGATATCATTGCAGTGATTTGAATGCAGGCTCGTCTTGCATCTAACAAGATGAAAGGATGTCTGAATCCCCTGTGCAGACCACAGAGAAAGACCTAGTTCCCCAGCTCATCGCGACCGGAGGCCTCACATCCTTTGAAAACTCCAGAGGTACGCGGAGATCAGTGCCTCCAAAGGAGACGATGCCTGACTCCTCGTGAACCTTGATAGGAGTCCCAGGATTCCTGTGGCACGTGGAAAGGGACCCTTGGTCTCCCGCCTCAGCTGGAGAGGCGTCCCAATTGCCCTGCCAAGCCTCGAGGAGAATCCCGAGTTGTCTCTCGCAACTAGGCAGGAGTCCTGACGTCGCTGTACAAACACGTGTGTGGAAGGGCCATCACCGTCGTAACTCGAGAATATACCCCAGGTTCCCGCCGCAACTCGAGAAAAACCATGAGGCTTCCAACTCGCCGCCAGATGAGGCCCGATTCCCCTGCACTGCGTGCAGAGCAATACCGTGTTGAACATCACACATGAAAGGAGCCATGATTTCCTTGATGTCACTCCAGAGAAACCCCAGAACTCTGTTTCAAGGCTAGAAGGATCATGAGGTCACTCGGGCAACACGAAAGAGCTCCGTGGACCAAAAATCAACTCGAGATGAGAGGTTAGTCACTGGCTTCGACTCAAGAGGAATACCACCTTACCACAAGGACCACAAGAGGAGGCTTCTCTCAGCTCTGGGTATGTGAGAGGGACCCTGACTTTGCGGCCTCAAGTGGAATGGACATCGCGATGCCCTGACTCGAAATAAGGCCGAGTATTCCTGCAGTGACTTGAATGCAGGCTCGTCTTGCATCTTCCAAGACAAAAGGATGTCTGAATCCCCTGTGGAGACCTCAGAGAAAGACCTAGTTCCCCACCTCATCGCGACCGGAGGCCTCACATCCTTTGAAAACTCCAGAGGTACGCGGAGGTCAGCGCCTCCAAAGGAGACGATGCCTGACTCCTCGTTAAACTTGATAGGAGTCCCAGGATTCCTGTGGCACGTGGAAAGGGACCCTTGGTCTCCCGCCTCAGCTGGAGAGGCGTCCCAATTGCCTTGCCAAGCTTCGAGGAGAATCCCGAGTTGTCCCTCGGAACTAGGCAGGAGTCCTGACGTCGCTGAACAAACACGTGTGTGGAAGGGCCGTCCCCATCGTAACTCGAGAATATAGCCCAGGTTCCTGCCACAACTCGAGATAATCAATGAGACTTGCCCCTCAAAGCGAGATGAGGCCCGATTCCCCTGCACTGCGTGCAGAGAAATTCCGTGTTGCACATCGCACATGAAAGGAGCCGTGACTTCCTTGAGGGCACTCCAGAGAAACCCCAAGAACAGTGTTTCAAGGCTAGAGGGATCCTGAGGTCACTGCAGCAACACGAAAGAGCTCTGTGGACGAAAAATCAACTCGAGATGAGAGGCTAGTCCCTGGATTCGACTCCAGAGGAATACCACCTTACCACAAGCACCTCATGAGTAGGCCTCTCTCAGCTCTAGGTATGTGAGAGGGACCCTGAGTTTGCGGCCTCAAGTGGAAAGGGCACCGCAATGCCCTGACTTGAAATAAGGCCGGATATCCCTGCAGTGACTCGAATGCAGGCTCGTCTTGCATCTCCCAAGACGACAGGATGTCTGAATCCCCTGTGGAGACCACAGAGAAAGACCTAGTTCCCCACCTCATCGCGACCGGAGGCCTCACATCCTTTGAAAACTCGAGATGTACGCGGAGATTAGTGCCTCCAAAGGAGACGATGCCTGACTCCTCGTGAAACTTGATAGGAGTCCCAAGATTCCTGTGGCACGTGGAAAGGGACCCTTGGTCTCCCGCCTCAGCTGGAGAGGCCTCCCAATTGCCCTGCCAAGCCTCAAGGAGAATCCCGAGTTGTCCCTCGCAACTAGTCAGGAGTCCTGACGTCGCTGAACAAACACGTGTGTGGAAGGGCCATCCCCGTTGTAACTCGAGAATATACCCCAGGTTCCCGCCGCAACTCGAGAAAAACCATGAGACTTCCCCCTCGCCGCGAGATGAGTCCCGATTCCCCTGCACTGCGTGGAGAGTAATTCCGTGTTGTACATCACACAAGAAAGGAGCCTTGATTTCCTTGATGGCACTCCAGAGAAACCGCAAGAACACTGTTTCAAGGGTAGAAGCATCTTGAGGTCACGGTAGCAACACGAAAGAGCTCCGAGGACTAAAAATCAACTCGAGATGAGAGGTTAGTCCCTGGCTTCGACTCCAGAGGAATACCACCTTACCACAAGCACCTCAAGAGGAGGCTTCTCTCAGCTCTAGGTATGTGAGAGGGACCCTGAGTTTGCGGCCTCAAGTGGAATGCACACCGCGATGCCCTGACTCAAAATAAGGCTGGATATCCCTGCAGTGACTTGAATGCAAGCTCGGCTTGCATCTCCCAAGACGAAAGGATGTCTGAATCCCCTGTGGAGACCACAGAGAAAGACCTAGTTCCCCACCTCATCGCAACCGGAGGCCTCACATCCTTTGAAAACTCCAGAGGTACGCGGAGATAAGTGCCTACAAAGGAGACGATGCCTGACTCCTTGTGAAATTTGATAGGAGTCCCAGGATTCCTGTGGCACGTGGAAAGGGACCCTTGGTCTCCCGCCTCAGCTGGAGAGGCGTCCCAATTGCCCTGCCAAGCCTCGAGGAGAATTGCGAGTTGTCCCTCACTACTAGGCAGGAGTCTTGACGTCGATAAACAAATACGTGTGTGGAAGGGCCATCCCCGCCGTAACTAGAGAATATACCCCAGGTTCACGCCGCAACTCAAGAAAAACCATGAGACTTCTCCCTCGCCGAGGGATGAGGCACGATTCCCCTGCATTGCGTGCAGAGCAATTCCGTGTTGCACATCACACATGAAAGGAGCCTTGATTTCCTTGATGGCACTCCAGAGAAACCCCAAGAACAGTGTTTCAAGGCTAGAGGGATCCTGAGGTCACTGTAGCAACACGAAAGAGCTCCGTGGACTAAAAATCAACTCGAGATGAGAGGTTAATCCCTGGCTTCGACTCCAGAGGAATACCACCTTACCACAAGCACCTCAAGAGGAGTCTTCTCTCAGCTCTAGGTATGTGAGAGGGACACTGAGTTTGCAGTCTTGATTGGAATGGACACCGCGATGGCCTGGCTCGAAATAAGGCCGGATATCCCTGCAGTGACTTGAATGCAGGCTCGTCTTGCATCTCCCATGACGACAGGATGTCTGAATCCCCTGTGGAGACCACAGAGAAAGACCTAGTTCCCCAAATCATCGCGATCTGAGGCCTCACATGCATTGAAAACTCCAGAGGTACGCGGAGATCAGTGCCTCCAAAGGAGACGATCCCTGACTACTCGTGAAACTTCATAGGAGTCCCAGGATTCCTGTGGCACGTGGAAAGGGACACTTGGTCTGCCGCATCAGCTGGAAAGGCGTCCCAATTGCCCTGCCAAGCCTCGAGGAGAATCCCGAGTTGTTCCTCGCAACTAGGCAGGAGTCCTGACTTCGCTGAACAAACACTTGTGTGGAAGGGCCATCCCCGTCGTAACTCGAGAATATACCCCAGGTTCCCGCCGCAACTCGAGAAAAACCATGAGACTTCCCCCTCGCCGTGAGATGACAAGCGATTCCCCTGCACTGTGTGCAGAGCAATTCCGTGTTGCACATCACACATGAAAGGAGCCTTGATTTCCTTGATTGCACTCCAGGGAAACCCCAAAAACACTGTTTCAAGGCTAGAGGGATCCTGAGGTCACTGTAGCCATAAGAAATAGCTCCGTGGACCAATAATCAACTCGAGATGAGAGGTTAGTCCCTGGCTTCGACTCCAGAGGAGTACCACCTTACCACAAGCATCACAAGAGGAGGCTTCTCTCAGCTCTAGGTATGTGAGAGGGACCCTGAGTTTGCGGTCTCAATTGGAATGGACACGGGATGCCCTGACTCGAAAAAAGGCCGGATATCCCTTCAGTGACTTGAATGCAGGTTCGTCTTGCATCTCCTAGACGAAAGGATGTCTGAATTCCCTGTTGAGGCCACAGAGTAAGACCTAGTTCCACACCTCATCGTGACCGGAGGCCTCACATCCTTTGAAAACTCCAGAGGTACGCGGAGATCAGTGCCTCCAAAGGAGACGATGCCTGACTCCTCGTGAAACTTGATAGGAGTCCCAGGATTCCTGTGGCACGTGGACAGGGACCCTTGGTCTCCCACCTTACTGGAGAGGCGTTCCAATTGCCCTGGCAAGCCTTGAGGAGAATCCCGAGTTGTCCCTCGCAACTAGGCAGGAGTCCTGACGTCGCTGAACAACCACGTGTGTGGAAGGGCCATCCCCGTCGTAACTCGAGAATATACCCCAGGTTCAAGCCGCAACTCGAGAAAAACCATGAGACTTCTCCCTCGCCTCGAGATGAGGCCCGATTCCCCTGCACTGCGTGCAGAGCAATTCCGTGTTGCACATCACACATGAAAGGAGCCTTGATTTCCTTGATGGCACTCCAGAGAAACCCCAAGATCACTGTTTCAAGGCTAGAGGGATCCTGAGGTCACTGTAGCAACACGAAAGAGCTCCGTGGACCAAAAATCAACTCGAGATGAAAGGTTAGTCCCTGGCTTCGACTCCAGAGGAATACCACCTTACCACAAGTACCTCAAGAGGAGGCTTCTCTCAGCTCTAGGTATGTGAGAGGGACCCTGAGTTTGTGGCCTCAAGTGGAATGAACACCGGGATGCCCTGACTCGAAATAAGGCCGGATATCCCTGCAGTGACTCGAATGCAGGCTCGTCTTGCATCTCCCAAGACGACAGGATGTCTGAATCACCTGTGGAGACCACAGTGAAAGACCTAGTTCCCTACCTCATTGCGACCGGAGGCCTCACATCCTTTGAAAACTCCAGAGGTACGCGGACATCAGTGCCTCCAAAGCAGACGATGCCTGACTCCTTGTGAAACTTGATAGGAGTCCCAGGATTCCTGTGGCACGTGGAAAGGGACGCTTCGTCTCCCGCCTCAGCTGCAGAGGCGTCCCAATTGCCCTGCTAAGCCTCGAGGAGAATTCCGAGTTGTCCCTCGCAACTAGGCAGGAGTCCTGACGTCGCTGAACAAACACGTGTGTGGAAGGGCCAACCCCGTCGTAACTCGAGAATATACCCCAGCTTCCACCCGCAATTCGAGAAAAACCATGAGACTTCCCCCTCGCCGCGAGATGAGGCCCGATTCCCCTGCACTGCGTGCAGAGCAATTCCGTGTTGCACATCACACATGAAAGGAGCCTTGATTTCCTTGATGGCAATCCAGCGAAACCGCAAGAACACTGATCCAAAGTAGAGGGATCCTGAGGTCACTCTAGCAACACGAAAGAGCTCCGTGGACCAAAAATCAACTCGAGATGAGAGGTTAGTCCCTGGCTTCGACTCCAGAGGAATACCACCTTACCAAAATCACCTCAAGATAAGGCTTCTCTCAGCTCTAGGTATGTGAGAGGGACCCTGAGTTTGCAGTCTTGATTGGAATGGACACCGCGATGCCCTGGCTCGAAATAAGGCCGGATATCCCTGCTGTGACTTGAATGCAGGCTCGTCTTGCATCTCCCAAGACGAAAGGATGTCTGAATCCCCTGTGGAGACCACAGAGAAAGACCTAGTTCCCCACCTCATCACGACCGGAGGCCTCACATCATTTGAAAACTCCAGAGGTACGCGGAGATCAGTGCCTACAAAGGAGACGATCCCTGACTACTCGTGAAACTTCATAGGAGTCCCAGGATTCCTGTGGCACTTGGAAAGGGACCCTTGGTCTGCCGCCTCAGCTGGAGAGGCGTCCCAATTGCCCTGCCAAGCCTCGAGGAGAATCGCGAGTTGTTCCTCGCAACTAGGAAGGAGTCCTGACGTCGCTGAACAAACACGTGTGTGGAAGGGCCATCCCCGTCGTAACTCGAGAATATACCCCAGGTTCCCACCGCAACACGAGAAAAACCATGAGACTTCCCCCTCGCCGCGAGATGACACCCGATTCCACTGCACTGTGTGCAGAGCAATTCCGTGTTGCACATGACACATGAAAGGAGCCTTGATTTCCTTGATGGCACTCCAGGGAAACCCCAAGAACACTGTTTCAAGGCTAGAGGGATCCTGAGGTCACTGTAGCCATAAGAAATAGCTCCGGGGACCAATAATCAACTCGAGATGAGAGGTTAGTCCCTGGCTTCGACTCCAGAGGAATACCACCTTACCACAAGCACCTCAAGATAAGGCTTCTCTCAGCTCTAGGTATGTGAGAGGGACCCTGAGTTTGCAGTCTTGAGTAAAATGGACACCGCGATGCCCTGCCTCGAAATAAGGCCGGATATCATTGCAGTGATTTGAATGCAGGCTCGTCTTGCATCTAACAAGATGAAAGGATGTCTGAATCCCCTGTGCAGACCACAGAGAAAGACCTAGTTCCCCAGCTCATCGCGACCGGAGGCCTCACATCCTTTGAAAACTCCAGAGGTAAGCGGAGATCAGTGCCTCCAAAGGAGACGATGCCTGACTCCTCGTGAACCTTGATAGGAGTCCCAGGATTCCTGTGGCACGTGGAAAGGGACCCTTGGTCTCCCGCCTCAGCTGGAGAGGCGTCCCAATTGCCCTGCCAAGCCTCGAGGAGAATCCCGAGTTGTCTCTCGCAACTAGGCAGGAGTCCTGACGTCGCTGTACAAACACGTGTGTGGAAGGGCCATCACCGTCGTAACTCGAGAATATACCCCAGGTTCCCGCCGCAACTCGAGAAAAACCATGAGGCTTCCAACTCGCCGCCAGATGAGGCCCGATTCCCCTGCACTGCGTGCAGAGCAATACCGTGTTGAACATCACACATGAAAGGAGCCATGATTTCCTTGATGTCACTCCAGAGAAACCCCAGAACTCTGTTTCAAGGCTAGAAGGATCATGAGGTCACTCGGGCAACACGAAAGAGATCCGTGGACCAAAAATCAACTCGAGATGAGAGGTTAGTCACTGGCTTCGACTCAAGAGGAATACCACCTTACCACAAGGACCACAAGAGGAGGCTTCTCTCAGCTCTGGGTATGTGAGAGGGACCCTGACTTTGCGGCCTCAAGTGGAATGGACATCGCGATGCCCTGACTCGAAATAAGGCCGAGTATTCCTGCAGTGACTTGAATGCAGGCTCGTCTTGCATCTTCCAAGACAAAAGGATGTCTGAATCCCCTGTGGAGACCTCAGAGAAAGACCTAGTTCCCCACCTCATCGCGACCGGAGGCCTCACATCCTTTGAAAACTCCAGAGGTACGCGGAGGTCAGCGCCTCCAAAGGAGACGATGCCTGACTCCTCGTGAAACTTGATAGGAGTCCCAGGATTCCTGTGGCACGTGGAAAGGGAAACTTCGTTTC